>NW_004567102.1:14079180-14098864 GCF_000260355.1 Condylura cristata
CATATATACATTCACATAGTATATATATATATATATATATATACCTGCATATATATATAAGTTATTAACTTCAAAAAATGAGATCTAAACCCAGTATTTTTTCCCCCATTTTCAATGGTCTTTAGCACTGGTTACTGTTCACAGCAAAAGTAGCAGAAAGCAGAGAGTTCTGTATGTCCCCTGCCCCATTACAGCCTCCTATAACATCTCACACAGCAGTATATTTGTTACAACTGGTGACCCTACACTGACATGTCATTAAACCAGGCAATCTGATTCTGATACAAGTTCATGCTAATTTTCTAGATAGCTCTCTCCATCCAAGTTGACTTATTTTATGACTTAGCCCAGGATTGACTTTGGCTAAGAATATATGCAGGAGGACAAATACAGTCATTTCTGTTAGAAATTTTATCACATCATGTGTTTGTAAACCAAGGACACTTGAGCAGGATGCTACTGAGAGGTTTTAAAGCAAAGGTAGGCTGGATTTAGAAAGGTAACTTCTCTTTTGCCCAGTGAAAGTATGACAGTTTTCAAAGCACAATGAACTCAGAGCCTTGGGGATTTTTTAAAGTAGGTCTTTGGGTATAAGCCAGAAATACCTTTAAAGAAAATTAGTAACAGTTTTAGTCTCATGACCATCAGTTGTATCACCCACCCAACAGCCCTGCTGGGTATTATAAGAACAAAGGAGGACTTAAAGAAATTGACATGAAAAGATTTTTTCTTTAAATAAGGAAACTACGTTATCATTTTGTTTAAGGACAACCCAATTAATATAGTAAAATGTTGCCACCTATAATATTAAATGACCTTAAGAAGTAAAAATGAGGTAGTTGAGATAAAAATTTCCAATTACATAAATTTTAGCAGTGTGTCAATTAAGAGGAAATGAAAAGTAATAGGAGATGGAGTGAAAATCTACCATTCTTGGTGTTGTTAGAGAAGTAATTGGTGCTTTGAGAAGCTGAGATATAGAGGAATACCTTACATTACTCATGAAAGCAGCATCAAACATGTCAAAATTTCTAACAAATATGTTTTATCTTTTATCATCCCAACTCTTGCTGTGATAAAAGACTTTTCTACAGAGTATGAAATAACTCACCCTATACTATAATAGAGTGCAATTTTCCCCTATACATCAGTACTTTAAATAGATGCTTGATCACTTATGGATCTGAGAACATCCATTTTTAAGGGATGACCTTGAGTATGCAAAGGGTGTATATTCCTGGGTGGGGGGGAGGAGGGGAGTATATCTATCTTACTGGTGGATTTCCTTTGGAGCAAGGCCTCAAATAGTCCAAGATCAAGCCTCAATTTCCTCTCATTTGACCAACTTTACTTTTGAAAGTCTGCATTTCAATATTTGGTTTATAACAACTGTATCCTTTCTACTGTGTCAATCTCTCTACCACTGTGCTATTTTCTTCTACTCTAATTCAAAAAATTTATTTGCTTGACTCATAAAGGTCACTGAATTTGAGCTGCTATATTTATCTACTGTGCGAACATATCCACAGATTTCTAGAATCAGTTCTCAGTTGTAAAAGTTGGAAAAGGGCTAGGTCCCATAAGGTTGGGAGAAAGTGGCCAGTGGCTGGTAGGGCTACAAATGTGTAAAACATGTGTTGGTGGACAAATACATGGAGAGCTATGTAATAGAAAATAAAATACAACTGGTACTATGCTATAGTCTTACCTCACAGAAATATTTACATTAGAAGGGTCCTCCCTGGTGGCGTAGAGATTAAAACACAACACTGAAGCTATCTGCACTCACTGCAGCATGAGTTCAATACCCCACCAGAGAGCTGACCCACATGGTGTAGCAGACTTCTTCTGCCTTACCCACTGCTCCCCTCAGCAGTATATTTCAGTAGTTCTGCCTGTTCTGCTCCCCATTCTGTCTTCGGGTGAATTCTCTCATAATCCCCACCTCTGGTCTGACCCCAGTTCTAATATGCATAAATTAACGAATCTTTTTTTTTTAAGATTTATTTATTTATTCATACAGAACTGGGGTACAGGCCAGAGATGCAGAGGGTGAGAGGCTTCACCAGAGACAGAGTGGGGTACAGAACAGGCAGATCTACGAAGTACACTGCTGAGGGGAGCAGCAGGCCGGTCAGGAGAGGTCTGCCTCGCCATGTGGATCTCCTCCGGGGCAGGCGGGAATCGAACTCATGAGGAGGTGGCTTAAGCTTCTTAGTGCTGTGCTTCAACCTGCTGCGCCACCAGGGAGGGCCTGAATCTTTTTTTTAAAAAAGATTTACATTAGAAGTTGAAGTTTTCAGCTGACAGATGTCCTTTGCAACTCACTTTATAATAGGAAAATTTTAAAAATTGATGGAAAGAAATAACCACATTTGAGATAGCAATTTTATGTGTACAATACAGTAGTATTATAGATAGTTGTTTATGTAACTGTATATGAGAACATTTCTAAGTGAATAATCTGGTAAATACCACGTATTGAAAGAACGCATACATATTTACATATATGTGATGTTCATATGTGGAATATAACTACAGTAATGGAATGGAATGTCAACCTGTAAGAATCTCTAGACTGGGGGATGAAATAAACATTACCGATATTTATGTGCTAGTGTTCAATTTTTGAAATTTATAATAGAAATTTACTTTGATCAGAATAATCATGATCTTAAAATTAAATTATGAATGTGGAAACAATGTACATAGTTAATCTTCACTTTAATGTATTACTTTTTTGAATACTCTGTTCTAGGGCCCACCTCTAAGATTGCTTTCCCAACAATTATTTCTCTCTACCTTTCAGATTTTTAACATATTTCTCTACTTCAGGAAGTTTCCTCTGCTGAAGTAAACTACCTTGTATTTCCCACCATAAATTCCTACCTCCCAGCCCTCCCTGGTGGTGCAGCGGGTTAAAGCACTACACTAAGAAGCTTAAGCCAATTCTGCATGAGTTCTATCTCCGCCTGCTCCGGAGATCCACATGGCTTGGCAGACCTCTCCTGACCAGCCCGCTGCTCCCCTCAGCAGTGTGCTTCATCCATCTGCCTGTTCTGCTCCCCACTCTGTTCCTGGTGAATCCTCTCACCCTCCACATCTCTGGCCTGTACCCCAGTTCTGTATGAATAAATAAATAAATCTTTAAAAAAAAATCCTAGCTCCTTTACTAGACTAAAAGTTAAGCAAGATATGGAACCATACCTTTATGCTTCTCCCAGTATTCCTTTGAAAAACCAAAGTTCATGTCCTCTTCAGCAGTCACACACACTTGTTACATGGTGAGTTCTATGAGCCACTGGAAAGGAAGGCAGAGGTCTGCTTCCTACCTTTATAATATCAGGTGAACTTGGAAGCCAAACCTGATACATTCAGACTGTTAGGCATGTCAAAGTGTTGCTTAAATGACTGAATCAAAAAATTTATGAGTCAAGCCTTATTCCATTTTTATAGAGATAAAGAAAAATGTTCTGGAAAGAAAAAAAATAGGAGAAAGCATGGACTTAGAGGAAAAGAAGAATTTACCATATTATAAGAGTACATGACATAACTCTTGGACTACACATTACTGATTTCAAATAATTTATAATCCATTTAAGGATGTATAGAAGCATAATTAATCATTTATTCATATATTTACTAACACACATTTTAAATTTTTTCAAATGATTCAAGGCTTAGACAGATTTTAATATAGTTTATTTCTTTAGGATCACACATCAATTTCTTAAGAGAGAAAGAATACAAGAGCCTCTTGTCATAGCCTCAGAGTTGTATTTTCTTTATATTCCAGAGATTTGAACTGTTTTATTTATATATATTATTTTAGCCAACTAATTTTACTTAGTGTTCCAGTCCATTCCAAGTGTGTTATGCTCAGCAAAAAATTTTCTGATTACCATGTTTATTTCACAGATTTGCCAGTAAATATTTATTGTAATTTACCTTGCTCTCAGATACATATTTAATGTTTTCTAGCATTTGATCACTGTATTATATCTATTTTTAACCTATTTACATTTGTCTGCCACTTCTCCAATTGTGACTTTTGATTACAAGTTCTACATCACATATTAACAAGAGCACATTGGGACCTGGGTAACAAGTACTTTCATGCTGTGAAGGTAGAATGTTGAGTTATATTTTCCTGAATCCCCAAAGAAGCTCATGCATGTCTCCAATACATGCCAACTTTGTTATAATTACACCATATTCTTCCAAGGCCTGGATACTTTCAACATTAGTATGGATGTTCAAAAATGCTTCAAGTTGTGTGAGGTACTAGTTGGTTAATAAACATTTTTCTTTTTTATTACAGATATAGCTCTTATTACTAGTTTTGAGTTCATAGGGACAATACCTCAGAATATTATTTAAATTTGATCACACAAAACCCATGTGAAAAGTTAATACTTTTCATGTGTAAGTTATTAAATCATAAAAAAAAACCTTATTTTAGCAATTAGGAAAAACAGAAATGAAGAGGAAGGCTTAGAGACCAAGTAAATTATTACTACAGACACCTTAGAATTACAAAGGATCATAAGACTACAGACTGAGAATTAGAAAACCTACCCATTTTTGATTTAGCAAAAAAAATCTAGACAGACAACTTTTCAAAGAAGACATATAGATAGCCATTGACACATGAAAAAAAGTTCAACATCACTTATCAAATACAAATCAAAACCACAATAAGATACCATCCTACTCCAGTGAGAATAACCCATAGGGGGAAAAAAATGAGACAAAAACAAATATTGGTAAGGGTGTGAGAATAAATGGAACCTTCATACACTGTTGGTGGGAATGTGGATTGGTCCAACCATGATAGAAATCAGTATGGAAGTTCCTCAAAGGATTAAAAAGAGATCTATCATAGGATTCAGAAATTCCACTCATATACAAAAATCACCAATTTGAAGGGATATATAAATCCCAAAGTGCCTGGAAACAAACTGAATGATCATTGACAACGCAGTGGATTAAAATGTGTTATATATACAACAGAATATTACTCAGCTATAAAAAATGAAACTTTGTCATTGTGATAATATGAATGGAGCTGGAGAAGATTATGTAAATGAAAGAAGTCAGAGAGAAATAGTCAAATATGAGATGACTTTACTTATATGTGGTGTATGGAGGAAAATAAAACAAGGACAGAAAAGGAACTGACAAAACTAAATCAAAAACTCTAGAAATAGAACTATAGAATTGAGGCTATTAGAGGGGTAGGCTGGATGTTAGTAGGAACAAAGATGAGAGGGGTCCCAGTGGTCTGCCATACAGTCATCACACTGTGCTTTTCACGTTATGTTGCTTAGTGGTCAAACTAGTAAATGGAGATTTTTACAGAATGAATCTGTCAAGAGCTGTACCTTATAATCAAATAAAATTGTGTGACAAGTACTTATTGGTTTGTACTACAATTAACATTGCAGTAAATAAAATATTGAGTGATCCTCAAACCCATCTGCTACCTTAGTAATAAAGTGGTCTTGCAGGCTAGAATGTCTACAGAGCCACTAATTCCCTATGTCTAGAATGTGAGAGGGAAATTCCCCTTGACTTGGATGACAACGGATTAAAAACACATAGCCAGTAATGTGAAACTGTATCACTTAACATACAAAGAGCAATGTACTAGTGATAGTCTTTATATTGAAAATGAGATAGTCATGTGTCATATTATAAAGTCACATGATGAAGAATGTATTTGTGAGGGGATTTCATTTTTGTGTAAACAGAGTGAGTTGCACAGCCCAGGTAGAAAACTCTGCTACACAGACAGGCTATAAATAGGGACCATTGTCTTATAAGTGGCCTGTCTTTGACCTAAATGTCATTTTGAAAGGTGTGATTATACATAAATAATTCAATGGTTAAAATTTACAGAACTTTTGGGAGACAATTTTACAAATTGGGCTTTTTTTTTAAGAACATATTTCAATATATAATTACTTGAGAAGAAAAGTTTTTAAGGTCAATACAATTGAGAAAACCTAGTTAAGAAAAAATGAATTTATTGTAAAAATTATTGTACCCCTTAATGTGCTAGAGTATTGTAATATTTTAAGGAGAGGCCTGACCCGCCCACTGCTCCCCTCAGCAGTGTACTTCGTCAGTCTGCCTCTTCTGCTCCCCGCTCTGTCTCTGGTGAAGACTCTCACTGCCCCTGAGCCTCTGGCCTGTACCCCAGTTCTGTATGCACAAATAAATAAATCTTTAAATATTTATAAATAAATTATATATATATTAAGGGGAGGAATACAGTATTTCCAAAAGTATTTAATATTTAATAGAACCATGACCCCCCCAAAAAACATATGCTAACTGTTGCTTACAAAAACACTTTGATGGACAATCCAAATAAAAGGAACAGATTATCTTCTCCTTCCATATTTTAAATGTTCCTAGATCTGAGATCTACAAGACAATTATCTCCTTTGGTGTTTGGCATTATGCAAAAATCTAAAAATCATTTTTATTGAGAAAATGAAACAGAGATGAAGTGATTTGCCTAAGACTGGAAGAGTAAAATTAGTATTCCTGTATTCTAAAATAAGTAGCTATTTTTTTCATATTTTCAATGAAGAAATATACCGAGAGTATCTATGAAGAGGGTACTATTTTGTCATCTTTATTTGATTGTATTTCTTCTTTCTACACTGAATCAGATGTTTTATAATGACACAGTCTTTAGATAAATACAAAATTTTTCAGGAAAATATTTAGTAGTAAAGTATTTTGAGAGACTAAAATCATATTGTCCCTATTGATGGCTGCTTTAATATTAAATCTATACAAATATATTTGCCATTCCAACATGGTTCTATAGCTTTTCAATGTACTCTGACTAAAAATTTATTCAATGAAAAATGACATGGAGAAAAGAAAAATATTAGAGCTAATATGCAAGTGTAGAAATTTTCCAGTAACTCTGTATACATATCACCTGGACCAGGACTGAACCTAAATCTAATTTAGTAATGAAATTATAGTGCAAAAGACAGCTGTTCTAGGAGTCACTTGCCTTTTCCCATTGGAAAGGTATGGACTTTTTACTTTATAATGCATGGGAGAAAATGTCCATCAATGGTAGAATTTCCTGAGGACCTGCTGACTAGGAATTATGCAAAAAAAAAAAAAAATCACCTTTTACATGGTTGACTAGATATATTATTTTTTCCCCTTGCCAAATCAGCAACTCTATTCTCAGAGTTTGAATTAGCATGCAATGTTAGATCAGCTGCTGCCTAGTGTTATTCTTCCGATTATTTATGGAGAAATACCTCAATAGAATATAGTTTCCAAGCTTCTAATTCTATAGCTTACAAGCAGAAACTGGAAAACCTAACATTCATATTAAGGCATAAATTTAGGTTATACCTGACTGTCAAGCTGCTTCATTCCCCACTATTGGAGCTGACAATAATAAATACCTAAAACTTTGATACATTTAGTATTTGTATTTTGCATAGCTATTTTTCAGAAAAGGTATAGTTGGGTAAAACAACTAGATGTACTCCAAAACTTTAAGTTATCATTCCACCCATAATGGCAAATTAAAAAGACAACATGAAGCATCTTTACCAAGAAGGAATAGAAACAGCATGAGGAATATAGCAGGAATCACTTGCAGGGTCCTCCTGTCCATTCAAAAGTAACTACAAATTTCTTATCCTTAACTATAAGATATTTTCAGTCTTCAATAACCAATGGTACCAAGTCTGGCTAACCACTGTACCTTGTTTAAATCTAGACATTTATGAACCTTATTCTATCTTTTTTTTCTCCTTGAGACAGCTCCTAAATCACATTAGTTTTCCTATGATTGATAGCAACTTAATTTTATCTTTTATTAAATACTAGTAACTAGAAGTAAGATCTTACCTATCTAGTCAGGGCTTCTAGACACTTTAAAACTACTATATAGGAAAAAGTACTGTGAGGTATTTGCAAATGTTCCAGGTTATTATTCTTGATCACCATATGAAACTTGAGCCAGTGTCACCAATTTTTAGTCTGCTTTCCTTTGAAATTTCAATTAACTGTTTATAATATAATTCATATTAGAGACATTTTCTCCTGTTATGTATTCCATTCGGATGCTATTTCAAATAACAATCCCACTTATGCTGTATTACTCACTCATCTTTATGAAAAATTTGAAATATCACTAATTTATTTGAAGATTTTATGTATAATTAATGTAATTATTAAAGTGGTTATTAACTTATAAAAGCCTGCTATGTTTCTTCCTTCAATTACTGTCCCCACTCTTCCCTCATGAGATCTGAGAATCTCTTATTTCCAAGAATGATTAATGATGACTAGATACATTTAAATAATGAATAAGACTATCCATATTAGATATGCTTCTCAATTTAATACAAAAAAAAAAAAAAAGAACTTCATGGAGTATGAAAACAAAGTTTTGGTGTTTAAGTCAACCAGTCCTGGTTGAGAATCCTGAATTACTATTCCCCCTTTTCTCAAGTTTCTTCATCTAAAAAAAGATGGCAATGATTAACACATATTTTGGAGACCTCCCAGGAGGCCTAGGTGTTAGGACTCAGCACTGTCTCCTCTAATGAGGATGGCAGAATCTATCATCTGCATTCAATCACTGGCCAAGGAGGTGACCTACTTGGTGCTTCCAACCTCTGTCTTGCCAGCTGCTCCCCACAGAAGATGTATGGATACCACATTGCCCCTACTTTTCAAAGAAAACTTGCAGTGGTCAGAGTTAAAGAAGACAGAATTTATTCAGAACTATTGCAATAGAGGATATGGAATAAATTTAGTTCCATTGACGCATAAGGTGAGTTTTTTAAGCACCGGTGAGCTATTGGAAAAGTACTAGAAGATTTAAGGAAAAGGTTCATCAATGTGACTAGGCTAGTAGGTGTTTATAGTAGTTAGACTCTTACCTTCTCTCAGAGGCTATGAGAAAGGCATGTTATCCTTTCTGATGACTACCTGTCAAAGTGATGGTTGGATGCCAGAAAGACATATCTGGGCGTGAGAGTCTAAGAAGTTTATCATAATGGGACAGAAAAGAATACATGATTGTAAATGTTCCAAAGCAAATGTTCATAAGAAAAGAGATAGTTAGAAAGAAACCTATCTAAACTGTTCAAAAAGAAAATATTAAGACCATCTCAGTGAATGGCAAAGAGCAAAACCCTGGCTTTAGTGATACTTATGAGTGAGTCCTTAGAAAAGCATGAACACATTAAATTCATTGTCCCAGATTCTCTCTTAAGAGATTGTAATACCAAGCCCTCCAATACAGACTCAAATCTTCAGTTATAAAGAAATTCCAGAGTTCTATGTAAACACTTTCCTAACCAAGGACAAGGGATAAATAGATTTACCAGGAAATTAAATTTCCTCATGAAATTTAATAAAAGGGAACTCATAAATGTAGTTAATCATTTTCCTTTAAGCCACACATCCTTGTAGAATTCACAACATAATTATGTCAGAAATCTAAACCTGAGTTATCATTTTTCTATACAGAGAGGGATTATAGACTGCTCCTAACTGTAGTGGGAAGAGAGATTGAGATGAAGTTTGTGCTGTCAGAATCAAGGTAATTTGTTCTCCTAAGAAAACTGAAGAGTAATAAATGAGTCAGTATGAGTCCTACTCCTTTTATCTTTCTTGGCTACTCATTAGGGGAAAAAAAAAATTTCATAGCTTGAAATTGTGTCAGTATGCTGGAATTAGTATCTCTTCCCCCCACCCAAGAAACTAATAATTTCTATTAAGTGATTAGCTGTTTTTTTCCAAAGAGTTGATGATGTTCATAAAAGACATAAAGAAAGTAAGACTTAGGGACTTTACAAGCACTTCAGAAATTATCAATTTTCTCTAATTTCTTACTTCTTTCTCCTCATTTCCTTCTTAATTTTCTTGGCATATTTGAGGAGGGCACACCTCCTTATTAAAAACTATATGTGTGAGGCCCTCCCTAATGGTGTAACAGATTGGAGTACAGCACTGTGAAGCTACATGGCAGGATGAGTTTGATCCCAGCCAGGAGGTTGAACCAATATGGCAGAACAGATTTCTTCCGTCCTGCCCCCTGCACCTATAACCTGTATCCCAGTTCCTGCATGTGTAATTTCTTAAACAAACAAACAAACACTTATGTGTGAGTTTCCTAGTCTGAGTAAAGTCAATTTACAAAATGCTTTACCTAGCAGGCCACTTCTCTCAGACCCAGTGCATAACCAAGTCTGAAGAAGTTACATTCCAAGACTTCAGACTTCTTTGCAAGTAGTTCAGGTTGGTGTCTTTATTCACAGGCCTCTCTATACCTGAGACCCTAGATGGAGGTATTCTTCTGATCTTTAACATATGCTGTATCAGTCACTACCCTTCCCTGCCTCCACCATTTAGATATCTAGTGGACATATACTATTTGATAAAAAAAAAGTTTTTCACCACTTTGAGACAGTGTTGTTATAAATCAGCTGACTGTATATTGCACATTCAATACTGGAATTTTTTTTTATTCTCTATTCGGTAATAAGAGTCTCATACATAGATCAGTATGTAGCATTGTCTTGAATGTTCTTAGTTTTGCATCTTCAAGTTAAGTATAGAAATAGTAAAGTGTTATTTTTACAAATAAAGACATCTTTTGGAATTTTGGGTGGGCAAATACTGAAATTACTACACGTGGAAAATTTATAATCTCCCTCCCTCCCTCCCTCATCTATGTTCCAGGCACATAGCTCTTAAACACACTTGCAAATCCTAAGGGAAAAGAGCATTAGGAACATCTTTTGTTATCATAAGGTGATGCTATGAGCTCTTGGATAGCTTGTACATGGGAGTCAGTCACCAGAAAGACCAAACCATGATTAGAAGCCTGGAATTTCAGACCCATCCCCATCCTACCAAGAGGGAAGAGGGTGGAAAAGTTAATTGATCATGCTTACATAAAGAATCCTCCATTATCATCCCAATAGTAAGGGGTTCTGAAGGCTTTCAGGTTGGTGAAATCATCCCTATACCAGGAGGCAGACAATATCCTAAAATGCCATGAGAATAGAAGCTGCTACAGTGTCTTCTATTTATTGCCCTCTGTAGCTCTTTATCTGGCTGTTAATTTGTATCCTTCATTATCCTTCATTAAAGTCAGAAATTTTGTGAACATTAATCATCTATCTTACTGGTTTACAGCTGGACCAGTGAGCAGATGGATTTGATATCTATTGCCATCTGAGTTGCAACTATATATTTGGTGGGCTAGCAAGCCAGGCAGGCTTCAATTTTCTTTCTACAGAATACTACTTTTATTATAAAGATGAGTACTTAGAGGGCTACTCTTTTCTTCTGGTAGGGATTATATACTCTAACAGCTATAGTACCAAGTTGATATATTGTGACATACCATATGACTTACAAAAGGATGTATGCACTTCTTGATAGTAAGAGTAAATACGTCGAAATTTCTGGTACATTTTTCACGTGCATTTTCCTTTCTCCATCTAGTTCTTTAAGATCACTCTCATTGACAGAACTGAATAACAAGTCACAGGTTTCTGTACAACTTTTTAAAATCCTCTGGATATTGAAAAGGGACCTCTAAAGCAAATTTCACAATGCCAATATGCTGGATTGAGGGAAGTATCCTGAGAGACCAGCGGCCATACAAGAAAACACTGCCTGCTTTCCCAGATGAAACTACATTTTCTGGGAGTGAGTCGATGAAATCCATACTCTAAATGTGTTATAAACCAAATAGGAGGAGAAGCAAAGGAATTATACAACCAACATATGGCTCTTTTTAACTCATTTCATTTTTTAGGTAGTTCATAAGTATTTTCTTGATGAAAATTTGTTGCTAGGAACAATGTTATGCCCTTCATCATAAAAATTTTTTCATAGTTCCTTAAAACTTTCGGAAAATATTGAACTATTTTTCAATAGTTTCGTGTAAATATCAGTCAGTGAGAATCTGTTTTCTTTTTGAAGCTTAACACTAAATAGTCAGGTTTGAGGGGCGGGGGTTGCCTTCTGGAGGACCACTGGCTAAAACAAAAGTATAATTCATATAAGGCACTGAGGTGGATGTTTCGATGAACACAGAAATACAGGGAGTGAAACAAAATGGAAACAGAGAAAAACCTCTTACATGTGAGAGCAAGATAGAACTGCAAGAAAATTCTTACCAAAACACAGCTATCTGGTAGTTTAAAATTAATGGTAATCAAAATGCTCAAAAAACTCAGGAAATGAATGGCAAACAAAAACAAGATCTTCAGCAATATCAAAGAAGACAGAAGAAAATTCTAAACAAAAATATCACATAGGTAAAGAATATAATAGAACTAAGAAAGAAAATAGATGGGTTTAAATCCAGACTGAAAGCAGAGTTAACAGTCAAGCAAGCTAGAAGATAAAATAATGAGACAGACAAAAATATAGAAGCACAAGGGAAAAAAATAACACAGAAACTGCCTCATGGGAAACGTAGGGCAACATCAAAAAGAATAACATCCAAATTATAGGCATTCCAAAAGGAAAAGAGTAAGAGCCAGAAAAGCTATTTGCAGATATAATGGCTGAAAGATGTCCTAATCTGGACAAGGAAACAGACATCCAAGAATAACAGATTAAAAAAAAAAAAAGCCAATGATTTCCACTCAGAGGCATACTATAATTTAAATGTCAAAGTAACAGATAAAGACTGGATACCTTATATAGCCCATTCATTTCTCCATTTAACAGTAATTATTGAGTACCTACTATATAGTTAGGTTTGTGTTTGCCTGTAAATAACTAGCATACATGGGGGTATATGGCTGTTGTTATTCTAATGCCCTATATAATAAGAATCATTTTTTTCTTTTTTAATGTATGACCAGTGATAACTATCTTTCCTCCCAACCTTTTCACTTTTCTATACCACAAATGGCTACTCCATTGATGCTAGTGATGATGTTTGAACATGAGACCAGTAGCAGGAAAGTTCAAAGTGGGAAGGCACCTTGGATCTACATAATTATTATCTTCTTTTTGTGGTGAGTGCACTGATGGTCCACTTTCCTAGCAGCTTTAAAATACATTGCTAATTATTGTCACCATGCTATATATTACACTCGGCAGTTTGTCATCCTGTAACTGTAAGTTTATACACGTTGATCAACATTATCTCCCAAATAAATGAGCTAACAAGGATGTGAACCAGCAGCTTTAGAAATATTACCTCTCCACTATATCTATAATACATTTGTTTATCCATTCTCCACAATAACCACTTCACAGTTCTTCATCTTCTCACATTTCTAATCTCCTCTAAGTATTGTTATTTTTCAATTTCTTGTAATAGCCCTTCATTTTAGAAAAAAAAAAACATTTCTTATCAGCTACCTCTTTATAACACATATTTTCCTTTTAGACTATGAAAGTACTGGCACGATCCATGTATTTTGTTTTGTTTTCCCCATCATTTCACATAGTTCTTTGTTAAATAATTCTCAATAAAATTATGAAAATCACTATCCCTATATGGGCAAGTGCCCAGCCAAACAGATTTGACCCAGGACAGCTTTGACCAAAAAACTGGCCACAAATCTAATGCACCTTCCCTTAGGGAACCACAGAGAGGGGGTAGGCAGGTACCAGAGAGTTTGAACAGTAGGTGAACACAAAAACACAGTGTACCATATAGTCTACCACAAGGTTATTTATTCACAGAAAAATAAAAGTAAAAAGTAAAAACTATTAAGATCTATGTTAAAAAGTATCTGTGATTCAAAATCTGCTTATTGGGGCTGTATCCACATAGCCAAAGCAAGCTCTGAGTTTACAAATAATTTTAATTCAAAGATGACCATCTTATATTTGTAGTTATACTGTTATCCAGACAAATATTTAGGCAATACTTTGCTTAATTACCTCCTTTTGTCCTCTGGTATAATTTCAATTCTATATAAATAACAAGGAATCTATTACACTCAAAATGAAGTTATAGGTCTTCAAATGTTGTTTTCTTCAGATGTTTGTAACATTCAGAAAAAAATCCCTAACAACAATTGAAGACATTATTATTCAAGGAAACGCTTTCCTTATGTATTTTAAAGACTTTAATGATGAGGTTTTTCAAGATGCTGTCAACCTTGTTAAGAGAATATTTGAACAATCTGTGAGCAGGCAAACCAGCTATTTATCCAAATTTAATTTACCTGGGTGTTTGAGACTAACCTGATAACTCTGGAGTTATGCCTCTAGAGATCCCTCTAAGAGAAACTTAAAATTGTTTTACATGGTTGATAGGAAACAATCTCTGACATTACAATACAATTAGAATTTAGAAAACTTGTAATATTATAACCAATCACCACAGCAAGAATCCTGCCTCCTCACTACGTGTTACCCAGCAGCAGTTTTAGCTTTTTAGCACTCCTGATTTGCAAACTGTGTTCTGATGTGTGCACCATAAACTTTTACCAATTACCACTTTGGTTTTACTTCAGCTGCTTCTAAACATGTGACACTAGCTATATTTAAGTCTGACAATCTTGCTGAACTAAAAACTTTGAACTACAGTGTTTTAAAGGTTTATTTTCCTTCTTTTGTAGAACACCTGTGCTATAAACCCCAGATTTAGGATACATTTATTGCAACTGCTTTGTCTTTGGAGAAGACTTCGGAAACACTCATTCAACACCCTAACTTAGTGTGGTCTCAAAAGACCCCGAAAGCTCACAGAAGCACTCAAAAAACAATTCTAGAGACAAGTGCAGCAAATCCCTGTGCCCAGATGGCAGTCTGCTAAGAGTTTTTAAGCAGGAGCAAAATGTGAAATCACAGGCCGCGCAGACAAGAACAGATAAAAACAATGAGAAGCACCAAGGAGATACCGTGTTTCCTCGCTCTGCCAGTAAAGCAACACCACCATCCTTCAGACCATCAGTCCCTTAGAATGTATCATTTGGTTGCAGTCACAATTCTGACTATTCTAAGAAGTAAAAAGAAGAGACATTCTACTTACGTTTTTGGTTGTCTGTAGTCATTTCCCAGTCAGCAGCAAGGGGGATGTGTAGCTCCTGAAACAGCACTCTGAAGAAATCCAAAACCAGGAACAGAGCCATGAGCCCCAGCACTAAAGAAGCCACCTGTTTTCCTGCTGCCCAAAAGCCTTGCAAGAGCCCGGTTATATTTGCCTTGCTACATCCCAGCTGGTGCCACTCTGCATATTATTGCTACTTAGGAACAACCTGTGGGGCACAAAAAGGATTCTGGGAGGAAAGAAAGGCCATGGTAAATGGGAAGAAACAACTAGAAGTACAAAAGGCTTTTGACTAGAATGGCCAAGACTGGTCTGGAGGAATATTATCAACGGTCAGATTCTTGTGAAGAGAATTCTGTGCCCTGGTGATGCTTTCCCAGAAGTCAATGACAACTTTCCAGTGGCAAACTTGTCTTATTTTCTAGGTAGAGAGATGCAAGTAAGAGACTGGAAAACTCTAAGTTTAATACTAGCTCTCACTGCTATGCTACGAAGTATGTTCCAGAAACCTACGAGGTAAATCACAAGGCTATCCTAATGGTGTTAAGAACTCAGTTGCTCTCAACCTGAAATAATCATCAGTCAATAATGCAAAAGAAGTGACGTTATGCCCAAAGTAGGATAAACTACAAGTTATCTCAACTGGATGACTTGAAGAGTGTTTGTGTGAGGCAGTATTAACACAGGTGTGGTAGCTACAGGACAAGCCCTAGATTAGGCCAGTGAATGCAGGAACTCAAACTAGCTATAGCTGAGTCACTAGAACTACTCACCTTCAGGAAAAGGAAATGTTAACTGAAATTTAGAGATTCATATAGAGAAAAGGCCACATTGACAGAAGCAATCACATCTATCAAGGGAAATTGTCAGTCCAAGTGGGTCCTCTTAGATCCCACTCTTGTCATTTCTCAATATCAACTGAGCACAACTGGAAACCAGAGGACAAAGGATCCTGTATTTCACAGAGGTGGGGTTTCTAGCATATACCAGAGTGGGGAAAGGTGAGAACAGGTCTGAACAGTGGTACACTGCTGTTTTAAGCTCATTCTTCTGCATGAACTATTTTTCTAAGTAACACCACTTTTTACCTAGTGGCATAAATCAGGAGCCTGCTCCCAGTCTCATTTCCTTCCATGATCTCTATACCATCCCCTATCTATTTTATTGATGAGATACTTAAGAAGTGCATTCCATTTTCTCTTATCATTGCTATTTCTTCTCCCCATTTTCCTTTTTAGTATCACTGCAGCCTACTCATTTTCTTCATACAACTTACTAGTTTTATAAATCACCTCATTTCTTTCTTTCTTTTTAAATCTTTAAGAGTTTGTTTGGAACTGTATCTCCACTAACTATTTCCATGGCTAGTACACACATGCTGAATAAATACATGTAGAACAAATGAATTATGCATAACCAAAGCTTATTAGCTAAACATTGCAGTGTATTTGTAAACAGTCTCCTTGATATCAGTCTAAGTCATATTCAATATTTCATTTATATTTCTGCCAGCATGCCTTTCTCATTCATATATCTGATGGCATTCCCTTATGGAAATGATTTCATGGTACTTTATAGCTTTCTGATCAAGCAATCTATTCATTGAACGATTTTGTTTTAAGTGAACATATACTGTGTTGAGATATAAAAATCAAAAATAAGTTAACAGGACGTCCCTGGTAGTGCAAGGGGTTAAGTCGCAGCACTTTTAAACTACCACCAGCCACTGCAACCTGAGTATTTTAGTAGATTTGCCTGTTCTGCTCCCCACTCTGTATCTGATGAATCCTCTCACACCCTACACCTCTGGCCTATACCTAGTTCTTGTATGCATAAATACATCTCAAAAATAAAATAAGTTGACTAGCAACAGCTGAGTCACTAATACTATTAGTCTTTGGGAAAAGGAAATGTTAAGTGAAATTTAGAGATTCATGTAGAGAAAGGGCTACATTGACAGAAGCAATCGCATCTGTCAAAGGATTTACATTCCACTGGGGAGGGAAAAAAAAAAGTGCAGAATATTAAATTAAGATAAGGGGAGAATTCTGCAAGAGTAACTGACCTCAGGAGAGGGAAAGGCTTCCAAGAGGACAGAAGTGGGCAATGTGAGGGTGAAGATGGGACCAGACACTGAAAAGCCTCAAATGCCACAACTATAGTATCTCAATTCCTGAGCTTCATAATAAAGGACTTTTGTGTCTCTGTCCTGGCAGCTCTTGCCTATTTTATGTTTCATTATTTCTCAATTTGTATTCCCTCTCTAGAGAGAGTTGAGAGTTAGTCTTCTGAATGCTGCATGTAGTTTCATCCTTCTTCATTTCTGTTCAGAAAGGCTTGCTCTGTCCTGCTGGCCTAGGAGACAAGATTCTGTTTTGAACAGAGGCCTTCTTTTCCCACTGTTTCCCCTTCCGGGCTCAACACAAACAAATTTGTAAAAACAACTTTACTCCTTACCTCAGTTTTGCAGAAAAGAGTTTTTGTTCCTGTACATTAGCAATCTAAATAGCAGTGATTTGGAAATGCCCATTCTCTTCATATTGGAGAGGTAGCAATAACTGACATTTGTCACTCCTTAACATGGAGATCTCCTTAAGGGATGGTTGTGACTCTTCAGATTGTACTCTCCTAGTTTAAAAGATAAAGAATGCTGACCCTCCCTTCTGACGCAAGGGGTTAGAACACAGCACTGCAAGCTAGCCCACAGCTGCTTCAGTATGAATTTGATCCCCACCCTTTGAGGTGATCCACATGGCACCACAGACCTCTGACCGGCCAGCTGCTCCCCTCAGCAGTGTATTTAGTCGATCTGTCTGTTCTGCTCCCCAATGTCTCTGGCGAATCCTCTCACCAGAGAGGATTCGCACCTTTGGCTTGGACCCCATTCTGTATGCATAAATAAATAAATCTTAAAAAAAAAAAAAGGATTAAAAAAAACTGAGTCAGAAAGTCAGAAAAAAAAAAAGAATGCTTATTTTTTTCAATTAATTTGGGTAAACATAGACAGATGCTAACTTCAAATTTAATTTAATGTATTGATAGATAATAAGAAGTATGGTAAATAGAGATATGAAAGCAAATAGCCAGAAAATATTTAGCCTTTAATATGTCTTGTGTATAATGGGATATGTAATTTTTAATATGCTCAGCTTATTGGATATTTTTGTGGCTCTGTGTCACTATAGAAAATACAAATTGATATTTACTCTGAACAATTGGTGATTGCTGATGGTTGAAAAAATACATGTATCAAAATTTGACAAATAAACATCTTTGCTACAATTTTCTAATCACAGTTATACTCTGATGTCAAATCTGGTTAAAATTAACAATACAGAAAATATAGATTAACAAATACATTGCTACTTTGTTATTGAGGAACTCATAATCATTAACCTAGAAAAAAACAAAATCACAAAGTATGCTATTATTGAAACACAAATTGATTTATTTCAGTCAATGTAGTTTCCTCACATTTTTAGGAGCAATAAAAAAGGCATCAAGTTAAAGGCAAAATTCAACAATATTCAAACCATAAAAATGCAAAAATATCACTTCTGATTTAAAACAATTCATCTAATCAAATATGATTAAGAACTAAAAGTCAATACTGATGCCTTAGCCTCTGATTTGAAAATTTACAAATGAAAAATGTACTGATAATTGTATTAGCATTTTCCTTTTTGATATTAATGGGAATTTATAAAATTGGTGATAAAAACTCCTGCTAACAATATATCACATTATGAAAGAATTAATTTCTATTGTATGGACATGAAACAAATCGTGCAAGCCTTCCAGGAAGTCTTACAATCCACACAGGGTTAAAAAAGATTATGCTCTGGCCTTCCCTGGTGGCTCAAGGAGTTAGGGTGCAACACTGCAAGCCGGCCCAGAGGTGACCCACCCTAGGAGGTGGCACAGCAGACCTCTCCTGTCTCCCTGCTGCTCCCCTCAGCAGGGTACTTCCTCTAGCCTGCCTGTTCTGCTCCCCATTTCTGCTCCCCTGTTCTGCTCTGGTGAATCCTCTCACCACCCCTGTACCTCTGGCCTGTACCCAAGTTCTGTATGCATAAATAAATAAATCTTTAAAAAAAGATTATGCTATTTATTTTACTTGAATATTTTCTTACTGAAAAATAAATCTAATAATATATCATTCTATATGCCTTGATTATTGCCTTAATGATATATAATTAAATATATCTTAACATTTTCCTTGTTGACAGTGGATAGAATGTTCTGTGACTGTCTACAGAGACTTGCCTCATAGAAAACGAGCATTAGCAATCCATGACTTTTATTAAATCATGGGTCCTCCAGATATTTGGACCCCTTGTTTGACTTAATAGTTTGGAGGTTTTACATAAAAGCAAAAGTTAACTATAGCTATTTTAAGGGCTTTTAAAATGTGTTTATCTGTACTCATATTTTGGGATGAATTTTGTCTTTGGAGGGAGAAAAACAATTAAATTCCCAAATATAAACCCCCAGTTGAATATTCTATTAATTTTTAAGTAGTGTCATACATTTAACTGTGATTTTCAAGTAATTAAAAAGTTCTTTCCTCTCAAATATTTACTTTTCAATGGTTGATTTCCCTGCAAATTTCTTTGATAATTCGGGGTTGTTTTAATTTAGAAT
>NW_004567102.1:14099089-14124009 GCF_000260355.1 Condylura cristata
GCAGGCGGCAGGCGGGAATCGAACTCATACGGAAGTGGCTTCAGATTCTCAGTGCTGTGCTTTAACCCGCTGCGCCACCAGGGAGGGCCGTTTTTTACTTTTTTTAAAAAACATTATAGAGGATTGATTTTTAACTGGTAGGTGAAGAGGGGATGAAATTCACTTAGAGTGATTCCTTTCTTTATGCAAAGCTTTGACCTTGACACTAGGCTATATGGGAGAACACACACACACACAAATATTATTTAAAAGGCATGCATTGTTTTTAATCATGGGTCATATTTTGCTTTACATTATAAGACAACAATTTATTTTTTACACTTTTTTAAGTGTATCTCCAGGAGAATGATGCACCTTACCATTTAAAATGTTTATCTTATAGCTCTTATTAAAGAATGTTCTCATCAGAAGTGAATGGTTCCTTTGAAAAAAAGAAGTGTTAAGTAACAACAGTTCACACCAAAATATTAATGCACCCAATTATCACTAGTGTCCTGCATCTAGCACTGTGCAAACTAGGGTAGAAAGTTCTTTAGAGTCAGTGCTATGGTTTTGCCACCAAAACTCAAAAATAATTTCCTTCAATGCAATATGCAGTTTAAATGAATTTATTAATTCACTGTTCCTTACTGACCACTATTAAATTCCCAGCGGAATTAGATTTGGGGTTCTATGCCGGAGTTGTGGCTCTCTGTATTCTGTACTTACATCAAGTCTTATGTAATATATCACAAATGTCTTATTTAACCAGTTTTAGGTTATAACAGAAAAGTCTCAATTTCCCTATATGCGAAATTTGCTAAGCTCCCCTTCCAACCATTTCCTTTTTTAGATCCCTATTCTCTGATGTCACGAAGAATCTACCACAAACACTGTCCTTATCAAGCTCTTATACTCCAGGGCCCGCTCCCATATGATTAGAGAGAGTGCCTATATCCTAGAATTATGAACTTACTCAATTTAGTAAATTCACAATGAGAGCAGTGGAGATTTAAAGACATGAAACTAATTTGTAGCATAGTTATAAGCCATGATACATTTGTCCAAACTCATGGAAAATACTAGATCAAAAGTAAACCCCAATATAAAAATGGACTTTGAACATTAATGATGGGTAAGAATGGGTTTATCTTTTGTAACAAATGATCACTCCAGTGCAGGCTATTGTTAATTTGGGAGTTATAAGTGAAGGAGCAGACATTATATAGGAATTCTCTATGTTTTCTTCTCAAACTGGCTGTTTATATGAAAGTGCTCTAAAAAAGTTCATTACAAAAAATTAAAATTAATACAGATATGTGTGTCCTATTTCCAGTTTACTTATTTAAACAGCTGATGCATCTTAGCCCACTTTATGCTAAGGAGACTCCTAAAGTTTATATAATGAACAGAGTTAGGACAGCCATTTCACCAATGAGATTCAGCAGAATCTCTAAAATCAAGTATGGTCACAAAGTACATAAAGATAATTGCAAGCCTCTCTTCTGGACTGCAATGTAAGGCCACTGAAATTGGCAGCTGCAAGACAAGAAATAAACTCAATTTACAACTGGCATATTGTCTGTTCCCCAGTTGTCATTTTGACAGGAGCTGTTCAGAATCTGGAAGGAGCACTATCATATCTGGAAGTTGCTTTCAAAGGTTTCCAGCTGTGTTGCAAATTGAAGCTTGAGTTTGGTCAGATAATGTAGAGAACGTCATTCCTAAGCATTCTGTGGCATTTGAAATTATTTTAGCCACAGAAACAGCTTTTCTGCCAGCAATGTAACCAAATATAGTACAATCATATAAGAAAATCTTTGATAAAATACGTTAAAAAAAAAAGGAAAAGGAAACAAACACAATTGCATACTTTGCTGAGAACAAAATGGCATACCAATATAACATTGGAAATGAATGCTTTAGAAATGACTCCCTAACTGGGAAAATATATTTGATGTTATTTCACCAAGTCAAAGACTGTTCAACACTCTCAGAAGCTGACAGGGAAGTTTTAATTTGAGACATAACTTTATAATAATAGACACTAAATTTTATAAAGTCTTCTCGTTCAGAAACATCATGGGCTTTCACACGTATGTTTAAGTATTACTAAAATATTCCAGGTCATTACTTCTGAATTTAATTTATAACAAAGCGACTCTCCAGCAGAAAATAAAAAATAAAAAAATTTTGCACATATAAATAATAAGAGGATGAGTAGATATAGGTCATGAAGCTCTGGAATTTCACTGTCATAGCACAGCATGATATTAGATCACAATTTTTATATTGTATTGATGTTCATTACTACCAACAGCATAGATACTGTAATTTTAAATCTTGGTTCTTCAAACCTTACTCCTGTGTTCAGCTAATGTATATGGTTACATGAATTGCTAATACTTTTCACCTTATGTAATTGCTCCTTTTTTAAGTGTCCAAGGAGGATGCCTGTTGTTTCACTATATGTTCACAAGAAACAATTTAAGAATATTACAATTACTAACCAAGTAAATTTAACATTAAATGTATAGAGCAGTGATCACCAACATAAAGGATGTAAACAGAACTATATATCCAATGGAAATTTTTGACTGTGAGTAATGATATATTTAATAGTGTTAAAACTGTGGTTATTTTTTTTAAGGTTAAAAGAAATATTTTGCTGATTGTAATTGAGATGCATTTTCAAGCTTATTATCTCAATTCTTAAACATGTCTAATGTAAACAAATCTACCAGGTTTTTATATATGGGGAATTTCAGTATCATGAAAATTTTGATCATTAGAGAACAATTTATGCTTTCCTATAAATAGTAGTACCATTAGTATAACATTTCAGGGCCAAGGGATATTAATCAGAGCATTTATGTTCACTTTGTTGATATAAATACACATAGATGATTCTGATAGAAAAGTAAAAAGCGGCTCTCCCTGGTGGCACAGCGGGTTAAAGCGCTGCACTAAGAAGCTAAAGCCCCTTCCGCATGCGTTGGATCCCCACCTGCCCCGGAGGTGACCACATGGCGCGGCAGACCACTCCTGACCCACCCGCTGCTCCCCTCAGCAGTGTACTTCGTTGATCTGCCTGTTCTGCTCCCTGCTGTGTCTCTGGTGAAGCCTCTCGCCACCCCTGAGCCTCTGGCCTGTACCCTAGTCTGTATGCACAAATAAATCTTTAAAAAAAAAAAAAGAAAGAAAGAAAGAAAGAAAAGTAAAAAAACTCAGAAGTGGAGAACTGGGTCAGGAAGACTCACTGAAAAGTTGGGTTAACAGTGAACTTTTCATGATACTGACCTGAAGGAGGTGATAAGGAAACAAAAGAGCCTGTGGTAGATGGTATTAGAGGAACTAGTGACACAAACATATTTCAGATAGAAAAAAAGGAGCAAACTTAATGATAGATTATATGGACAAAATTTAAAGAAATAATATTGGCAATGAAATAATATATCACAGGGAAAGTGTTGTTGAATCAAACTAATATGGAAAGTTAAATAATGTCAAATTTGAAATAACTCAATTTGAAGCGATGAATGAACTATCAGTTACATACATTTGATAAATATCATATAGAAGTGAGATCCTTAGAAATTATCTTTAAAGAAAATATTTTTGGAGGAATCCAAGCGAAAACAATGTGAAATTAACTTGGCAGAAGACAGATACTTGTTTAAAAAATCCCCAATTTATATAGCTCTCTATCAGTGCTTGTTTAAAGACACCAAAATCTGCAGCTGATCAGTATAATTTCCTTAAATATAAAGTTTTAAAGGCAGGAACAATTAAATTTCAGTTTAGATGAAGTGATTTAAAGAAATAAACTCTGAATCTCGACTCTACTACTTTTAGCTGTGTAACTTAGATAAATAATTTAACATTCATGTGCCTTATTTTCCAATGTGTAAAGGGTACCACTTATAAAATCTACTTACAACATTATTAGCAACACTTTGTATTAATTAATACAAAGGAAGATCCCTGAAAGGCATTTATACATACACATGAGGTCAAAAAATTCTGACCTTAAGGATATCTAATTTGTGGGTCAAGAAGAAAAAAATGTGTGTGTGTGTATACATATACATATATACATACATATATATATATATGTATGTATATATACATAGAGAGAGAGAGACATCTACACTATTTGAGAGCCTCAAATTGGTCATTTTTGTGAATATAGTGTGATCTGTCAACCTTGCCTGCTTCTGCCCACACCCACACAAGCCCAAGCAGCTCTTCCCAATTATTTTCGTGTCCAAACGTCAGGCTAGAATTGATTCCTCTCACAATAGAAACAGCAAAGTCCAGAGCCCAAGGCAAGGCTGGCTTGTCAGTGTTCTTCCTTGTTACCAATGACTTATGTCTATTGCAACTTCATTTGCTCTGCTTATTCAGCTTTGTGCATTGCCTGGTTCCTGTTTACCCAGTTATTTTACAAAACAATTCTGGTTTTTTGTTTGTTTGTTTGTTTGCATTTAGAGTAGTCTGGACACAGCTCTGCTTAACTTTAAGCATCTCTCCTTTTTATATGAGCTGAGTCTGACTTCAGTTCCTAAATAAAATTTTCTTTGGATTATTTCAAGGATTTTAGATAGTAATCACTGCTTTGATGACAGGGTTTTAGTTTAAGTGCAGATCATAATCAGATTTATATCCATTAACAACAATGCTTAGCTCTTGAGATTTGAGTGGTTATTGTTTTGTTTCCATCATCTTCATTGTTTCTCTGTGTGTGCTTAATTTACTTCCTCCCTTTTGTTGAAGTCCAAAATGTAATCTAGTGGATAAAAGATTTTGTTTGATTTTAATCTAGAGAAGATGGGGGAATCTGCATTCGCATTTCCCTCTCTCCCAAAGTGAATTCTTCTGATATTTCCAATGATTAAGAGAAAACTGGCAAAGCTTGGTTATGTCATATGTGTGTTAAATACGCAAACTGCCATGCTATACATGTATTATAGCAAAATTATATTGAATATATTTTTTTAAGATTTATTTTAGGCATACAGAACTGGGGTACAGGCCAGAGGGGCAGGGGTGGTGAGAGGATTCACCAGAGACAGAGTGAGAACAGGCAGACTGATGAAGTAAGTAAGGGGAGCAGCGGGTGGGTCAGGAGAGGTCTGTCATGCCATGTGGATCATCCCTGTGGCGGGATTGAATTTGCACAGAAGTGGCTGAGGCTAGATTTGCAGTGCTGCACTTCAACCCATTGCACCACCAGGGAGGGCCCTATTTTGAATATTCCAAAGTGCTTGCATAATTTCTATAAATGCCCTGCTCATTCACTCACTTATTCATTCATTCACTAAGCAAGTATTTATTAAGCCACACTACTTGTCACACTTTGTTGTAGAAGCTGAAAATATATAGAACCGAGACCCTTCAGATAGGGAGGTTTGTACTGTTCTTTTGGACAGACTGTAATTGTGGTTCAGAAAAATTGCATAACTCACCCAACTTCACATAGCCACTGTGAAACTGAGCTAAAAGTACAGATGTAACTTTTGATGTCTTACTCAATCCTCTTTTTTGCTATAGTTATAATATGCAGTCTTTCAGGTTCACAGGCCATTTACATTGATGTTATTGGTAACACTTCTTTCCTTCCAGTGTATTGACATTTCATATACCCTTACATGGCTATAAATTACAATTTTGTAATTTAGGATATGAGTCAACAACTAGGTACAGCAAGATCCTTGAAAGTATATATCCTGTTCCTGTTTTAATGAAATAACTAATTATACTGTTAATTTGTGATCTGATTATTTGTCATTCATTTGACAACAGTATATTGATTAATAAGTAGTCCTTAATTCCAATTTATTAGTCTTAGAACAATAATGAAAATCAACTAGTGCTTTCATATAGAATAATGTTTTTACTTGGAACAATTTGACTTTCTAAAGGACTTTGGGTAAATGTGGAAATTTGGTTTGTAAATTTTCTGTAAAACAGAAAAGCCCTATAATAAATAATTATCCTGCCCCAAATGGCTATAGTGCAGGGGTTGTGAAACCTCTTATCCAGTAACAGTTCTGACAAAAATTTGTGGGAAGCCTAAATTGTAAAACAATTAGGTTTTGTAATGAAATGCTAGAGTGGCATTTTGCAAAATAATTCATTATCCTTTGAAATAGATAGCTGTCACTTGGCTTTTAGCTATAAATGGTTGACATAGTTATCCATTTGTTTATTTTCATAGCATTATTAGCAGGGGATAAGTAAATAGAATAAATGTTTCCCAGTTGCAAAATAGTTGATCATTCTTTATAGAATCACAATTTGGAACATCATTCCCTACTTAAAGAAATGGTGAACAGAACCTAGGGGATTGTACTGAGCACAGTAAGTCAGAAGGAGAAAGACAAATGCCTGATGTTTTCATATAGAGAGAATATAAAAAATCAATGCAAAAGAACAGGACAAAACAAACCCCCGAACATGATTGCAGAATTAAAACCACCAGAAGAGAAGAGGGGCGAGAGAAAAGGGGTACATGGTCTCCATGGGAGCTGATGGAGGGTTATTGGTGCTTTGGTGGTGGGTGTGGTGTGGCAGCATACATTGGAAAAGGTGTGGGCATGTACTCCTGAATCACATACAGTATATGTGTAACATAATATGAATAGGTAATATCAATGTTACTTTAATAAAAAAAGAAAACAAAATAGAAATACATTTTAAAAATAGTAATTTTCAAAATAAATTCTAATTCAGTTAGCAAATAATGCAGAATATACCAGTATTGATTTATAAGATGTAGACCTGAAATTTACATATTATACACTAATGTTACTGCATTAAAAACTAAGTTAATGAAAATCAATTAGGTTTAAACTCTCAAAAGTGGTGAGATTTCTATAACACTGGCATCTCTTCCACTTTTTCATTTCCAGTTTTTAAACTTTTGGTATTTAGCTAACACTTCCTTACAGAAAACTTATAAAATAATCCAGAGAATTATTTTAATATATCACCAAGCTCTCCATAATGCTAATGTCTTGCTTCACTAGCATTTTTTGATACATTCATTAAAAGCAAGAAATTAACATCAGATATAACAGTATTAACTAAAGCAGAAGTCAGCAAACATAGAGCACAAGGTAAACATTCTGGCAGGAATGGCAGAATGTTCATACAGACACACCCATCTGTTGATTATAACCCCAGAGCCAGAAGGTTTCACTTCACCTTCTCCATTTCCTAATTTATAATTTCTTTCTGACTGTATAGACCACCATCTCATATTTTGTTCACTATGTTTGTGTACTGGAACAAAACTGGCATACTTAAAATAGCTTAAAAATTGCTCACATAAACCCTATGAGGAACATTTATTAAATAATTTCCAGTATATATCCACATGTGAATTGATCTTTATAGTATCTTGACAAAGCATCTTTTTGTTTTTTTGAGTTAACAGAATGAGTGTTTTCCTCCCTACTTTTCCCAGTGTGGTTATATTACTCATATTGAATAAGATTAGGTTTATTTGAGTTTGTACTTCATTTTGGTTGACAACCACATCTAATTTGGTTTCACTACTTCTTTATCTTTTGGATATGCAAGAAAAAAAATATGTGGAATATCATTCTAGACTTATTCAAAATAAGTGCTCAGAAGTGATTGCCCTTTCTCATTACTGCTACCCACTCCTATCCCATCCTTTTACTGTTCTTTATCCTTATACTTTTAAAGGTACCATTTTATTTTGTTCTTTATTTTCCTGGTATTTTTTTCTGTAATATAATAGTTTATTTTTACATCATTTTGTGAGCTTTTCCATCTCAGTTGTAATCCCCCTGGGCTTCCCATCACCAAATCACCCATGTGCCATCACCACAGTCCAGTGGAATTCCCCCCATACCCCATTTTTAATCCCATTCCCCACTCCACCCCCATAAAATGTCTCGGTATATAGTTGCTCATTATTATTATTATTTTCCCCTGATTCTTTATGCTCCTGCTATGAATGAAACCATTGGTATTTTTTGTTTTCTTTCTGCCTTATTTCACTAAGCATGACCCCTTCTAGCTCCATCCATGTTGCTGCAAAAGACATGAGTTTTTATCTTTTTTATTGCTGAGTAATATTCCATTGTGTATATGTACCACATCTTTTTAATCCAGTCATCTACTTTGGGGCATTTGGGTCTTTCCTATTGTAAATAAAGCAGATATAAGCATGAAGGTGCTGGTGTCTTTTTGAATCACTGTTTTTGTGTCTTTTGGGTAGGTACCGAGGCGTGGGATTGTTGGGTCATATAGAAGCTCCATGTTTAGCAGTTTGAGAAGCCTCCAAACAGCTTTCCATAGTGGGAATGCATACTAATTTGCATTCCCACCAGCAGAGCAGGAGAGTTCCTTTTTCTCCACATCCTCACTAACATTTGTTGCTGCTAGTTGTTTGAAGATGTGCCATTCTCACTGGTGTGAGGTGGTATCTCATTGTGGTTTTAATTTGCATCTCCCTTATTATGAATGATGTTGAACATTTTTTCATATAATTGTTGGCCATCTGCATTTCCTCTTTGGAGAAGTGTCTTTTAGGCTCTTCTGCCCATTTTTTAATGAGGTTGTTTATTTTTGTTGAGTTTCATCAGTTCTTTGTATATCTTTTTGATCAATCCTTTATCACTAGTTTTGTATGAGAAAAAATTTGGATGTCTGTTTGTTTTTGTATGTCTCTTTTGCTATACAGAAGCTCTTTGATTTGATGTAATCCCATCTGTTTATCCTTTCCTTCACTATCGTTGTGTTGGGTTCTGTATCTTTAAAATTTTTTCCTGGTATTTTGTGTGTGTGTGTGTGTATGTATGCAAATGTGCACATCATGTATAATTATACATAAGCTTTTCTACATTAAGAATAGCAGGCCAAATAACAAATGTTGGTGAAGATGCAGAAATTCTCCTACATTTCTGGTGGGAATGAGTGCAAACTAGTCCAACCACTATGGGATTCTGTATGGAGTTTTTTTCAAATTGTTAAAAGTGGATCTTCCCTATGAGCCAGCAATTCTACTCTTGGGTATTTAACCAAAGGACACAAAAACATTAATTTAAAAGAGTATTTGCACTCCTATGTTTATTGCAGCACTATTCACAATAGTCATACTATGGAAAAAACTCAATTGTCCAAAAATAGATTACTGGATCAAGAAAATGTGGTATGTACACACAATGGAATATTACTGAGTTATCGAAAAGGTAAACTCATGCCATTCACAGTAACATGGATGGAACTGGAAGGGATCATGCTCAGTGAAATTAGCCAGAAAGAAAAAAGAAAAAGACTGGATGTTTTCTCTTATAGGAGGAATATAGGGAACTCAAATAAGGGATGGAGGGAGGAAGTAATTACAACTAAGTAAAAGCCAAAATCAACAGGCAACTTTAAACTGGAGACATTCTTGGTGGGGGGGTGGGGGGTGGGGGATGGGGAGGAGGAAGTTGGATCAAAACAGAAGTATAACATCCATGGACTATGGAGATGTTACATGGGTAAATTGGTAGTGGGAATTTCTTGGGAATCATATATGATAAAGCATACATTGTATGAAATTAAGAATGATGTATAAAAAATTAAAAAAAAAAATCCTTTCCTTTAAAAGGAAAAGAATGAAGTATACCTTGAAATGGAAAAAAAGAAAAAAAGAAAAAAGAATAGCAGCCCAAATATCATTTGCTGCATTGCTAGTAACCATACTTACAAAATAAATAGATTAAAATTATCTGGTACCCAATGGAGAAATTGTCATAACAATATAAATGCATTATTATGTAATAAACAGGATGCAAACAGACCTATATGCAAAGAGATAGTTACAAGTTTATATAAAAACTGTGTGGCAAATATACCAATTAAAATATAAGAAAAAGATACAAACAGACAATTTAAAGATGAATCAAAGGTCAAAGTACACATTCAAAGGTTCTGAAATCAGACTCATACACTTTGAAACACTAAGATAATATTTTTTTCTAATTAGTTATATTGAAAGAATTAATAATGACTAGTGATATAAAATAATGTGAAATTATTATGTAATATTAGTAGAATTCCACATTGGTATGATATTACTAGTTAGAGATTTAACATCTATACAAATTATTAAAAGAATAAATCAATTGATTTGAGTGTTTCACTTTGGAAAATCACTTCAAGCAATGTCCCACTTTACATTAAAAAATGTTTTATAAGACACAACTAAGGTGGGAAGCAAGAGTGTTATTGACAAGATGGTCAAGAGTTGATGCGACAAGTTGGAGGCATTAGTAGAAAATCACTCACTTACCAAGAGACTAGTGTGGTGGCTTAGATTGTCAGTCTCCATCCTCTGAGTGCTTTGGTAAGGCTAGAGATTTTATTTCTTAGGTTACTTCACCTTACAAGTGCTAATTAGCAATTCTTGTCTTAAGGTTTAGTCTGAGATGGAGTCCAAGTAAGAGGAATTTCCATGTCTAGAATAAATAATATAGGCAAAATTATATATTTTAAATTAGAGATGTTTTATTACTTCTAGCTCTATAAATATTTGTTTTAGAATTTTTGAAAAAGTATATAGATGCTCGTTTGTATACATGTATGTATGTGTACACACATATATACCTATTTTCAGATGATCTATATCTGTGTACATATCAACACATCTATATCTATTTATATCTATCTATAGGAATGTATGTGTACACATGTATATACATACATAGACAGATATATATGAAAGAGAGAGAATGAGAACTCTGTGTGAGTATCCTCTGGAAAGATTCTAATAAAATAATGCAGACTGGGAAGGGGATAGAGCCATTGACAAATGAAAGTAGATGTGGAAATTGAACATCTATCAAGTGATTAAAATTTTCATCTATGTTAAATAAAGTTGCAATTAAGGGCTTTCCTCTTAAAGCAAAAAGTAACCTTATCCTGACTTAGAAGCAACTTACTGCAATGAAAGGGATAGATAATATAATTAGCCTGAAAGCAGTTTAAAACTGGTCACCTCTTTTTGATTCTAAATCCTTCTCAAAAAGCACTCTCAAATGAGCTTTTCATAAGGAGGGGCCATAAATAGAAGCAGTGACAAGAGGTATCTTTCTTTTAGTGTTTATTGCCATTGTCTGACCTTCAAGCATATGGAGAGAATCTGGATTTGTGGTCTCTACCTTTTGACATAAACTATGCTGAACACACAGCCTTTCCAAAAATACTTCAGGGAACAGTTCTCTGAGTATCATTCATCATCTCTTGCCACAATGACATCTCATTGCAAAGAAAAGTAAAAATTGTTGCTCTCAGGTGTAGCATTGATGGAAAATAGAAAAAAAAAGTTAACTTGGTAGCTAATAAAGGACATCCGAAGATACTCTTCAATAACACTAATCTATTTGTTTATAATTCATGCAGAGGAAATTACATGGAAATGAAAGGTTTATGAGAACCAGTGGGAGAACATGTATGTTACCTTTCTTGAGATTTATTCATCATGGCTTCTATTATGACTCATGTGATAATGTTTCTGATGATAAAGAAAATCTGCTTAGATACATTTATAAGAATTTAGCTTAAATTTTCCTTGTGGATTCTGTATGTATGTGGTACTCATCTTGAAAATAGATTAAATATTGACTAAGGCACTAATAACCTTTAGGTCTTTAGTGAATAAGACAGTTAAATATTTCATTATAATTTAACTATATATATGACTTCATTTTGGGTATATTTTTGGATAAGCTAGGTTTACTTCTTCCACAAAAAATAAAAAATATCTGAGTAATTATTGTACAACGTACTCTTCAATATATTTCATTTTTAAAAATGTTCTGTATACTTCAAGTTAGGGATCAAGGTATTACACAGGACAATGAAGTTGCCAATGGATAGTCAATGGATCAATACATACTATAGTATTTGGAGGAAGTTGTTTATAAGTCAGGGTAAGTTTTTATGTTTTATTTAGTGATTGATTGATTTTATTGAAGTAACATTTCACTATGACATCATAATGTAAGCTATTATATAAGTTCCAGGTATGCTTTACTGAGAATCAATATGATTCTGAATTCAATTTTGTTCATCCCTAAAAGTACAATTAGTAGTAGAATTAGAATTGGTGCCTAAATCTTTAGCCTGCTCACAATACTACTTGGTTGCATAAAGACTGATCTGTAGAACCCTGCTTTGAGCTCTTAATAACAGACATTTAAAGAAACATTTTGGTCCAAGGACTAAACACACGAGTGACACAAAATTCTCAATCTGAAAGATAATTTCAAATTTAGAGTAAATTATTGCAACATTATTCATATCCAGAACTTTTCTTTTCCCCCTGTGATGGGCTTGCTATAAAACCAGGATATCTTCAGAGATCAAAATTGCTACCACTTTTTACTTTCCCCTGTGCTCTTTTCCCCATTTTATATACCCACAGATCCTTTTGTACATACACCTTAATTACATTTGCAAATGAATTTAAAATACAAACAACTCTGCAATCACACAGACATCAATTTAAACATTTCTTACTAAGGCATCAACATCATATTAGATTCTTAAATGCAAATACATGTTGATGGGAAACTGATTATAATGTTTTGATATTTTCCCTGGTTCAAGAGGTTGCTAGAACACCTTAGTAGGCAGAAAAATATGCATTTAGACAGAATACTAATATTATACCAGTTGATTGTTTTCATTAAAAGTTATTCTCAAACAGAATAACACCACCTCTCAAGGTCAAGCTTTGTAGCCGGAAAATCAGCACGGGTGATGATCAATTAGGAACTCACCTGTTCTGAGACTTATCCTCAGGCAAGAACAAAACTGAATATTCTTTTCATGAAAAGAATGGAATGTCTACTTGGGGAGGAGGAAGGAATGAGAAGGAAATGGTGTTTACAGGCTTTTATCTACTGTGGGGAAGTTATCTACGGAATAGCCACAAATTCCATTATTTAAGATTTGTTTATTTATGTATAGAGAGCTGTGGTACAAGCCACAGGTGCAGGGGCAGTGGGAGGATTCACCAGAGACAGAGAGGGGAGAAGAACTGGCAGAATGAGGAAGTACACTGCTGAGGGGAGCAGTGGGCGGCTTAGAAGAAGCCGCTGCACTCGAACCCGCTCGAAGAACCCACTTGAAGAAGCAGTGCTGCACTCGAACCCGCTGCGCCACCAGGGAGGCCCACAAATTCCATTTTTAAGTGACAATCCTGAACCCACCTACATAAGAATATTGATTAATGTCTGTATTTTCTTCAAAAAATAAGTTTTGATAGATTTTTCCCACTATCCAAATGCAGAGCATTCTTGTGAAAACTTTGGTAAACCAAAATTGAATAAATTAATAAATTGAAGTAATTAGCACTTGCTTACATGGAATTTTTTTTAATATTCTCAGATCCCCCAAATACACTGCCAAACCACACCAAATACAACATAAAACTTAAAGTAATAGTGATGTGTAGTAAAATAACAAATGATACAATATATGTTATACACAGACTGTATAAAGTAGAAATAATGCTTGCACAGTATAGTTTCACTTATCAAAAATGGAAAGATGGCAATCACACTGAAAGGCTGAGAGATAGTGAAGTTGGTGTGTTAGGCCCGGCTGTCAGAGGATGGGAGATGGTAGGTACAGAGATGAGGGTGTAGAAGAGAGAAAAGAAGTAATCGACTAACAATGTATGGTCATCTGAATCCATCGAGGCAGTCAGTTCCCTGAAATCTACACCTTCTAAGGCTGAGTGTTTCATGTAGAAGGCAGGGGTTTGTCATCCACTTATCTGATGTGAATGATTTGAAGCAGGTTACTATGCATTATACATTTTTCTAACATGTACTTCTTTGTTGGCATGTAATGAAAACATTCAGCAGAACTGTGCTAAGTCTATGTGACCTTTCAAAACTAAGGTCCTATTTTTCTGCAATCACTGAGCACTGCCAATTGTAGCAAAAATCTCACCAAGTTCTGTTCCTAGGTGACTTTATGGTCAAGTATGCAAAGTGTCACACAGTATTTCACATCAAACCTTTGCTGTTATCTTTGATTTTAATGTATGTACTTTTCCCCTTGCAATTGCATTAGCTCTTCTTCTGTCAGTTATTGGTCATGAGATGCCAAAATCTCCTCAACATTATTTTCAACTTCCACTTGACTCTGATATGCTGAGTGTAGTTCCAGGAAAGGAGCCTGGGGGTGTCACTGTAACTGTGGGCCACACCCTGCCTCTGTCACAACTGCTGCAAAATCAAGTCTAAACTCAATCTTCATGTTTCAGATTTTGTTGTAGAAGCAAAAATCCTCTTTAGATTTCTTCCAGTTAAAAAAATGGTGCAGTATAGGTCTTTCATGATAGCAAAATGGTGTGAAAATGTAACTTTCAAAAGCAAAGGGAAACTAGGACTCTAGATCAAATAAGAGTATTTCAAATCTTTTAAAAGGTACATTTATTATTCCTCCAGTTATGTAGCTTTTATTTTAAACTCATACAATTTCCCATTTTACTTTATTGCCTTTTCTTCTTGACCAATTAATCATTCCATCAAGAAAAAATAATAACTAAGTCATCAAACACTACGAAAATCTGAGAAACTCAGAATCTAGAGGCATGAAAACCAAACATATTATGGTATCTTGGATGGAATTCTGGGTTAGATGAAAGCTAATAAAATGCAAATAATGTATAGAACTTATTTAGTAACAATGCAGCAAGATGCATTCATTCGTTGTGACTATAGGTTTTTAAGTGTTAACAACAGGAAACCTGAATAAGGGTGCACAGGACTTTATATGCTCTTTGCAACTTGTCTACAAATCTAAAAATATTTAAAAATTGAAATGTTATTATTAAAATTAAAGAATGACTAGTGCTAGTCAGGAGAGGTAGTGAGAGAAAGAATTATCTGTTTAGGCAAAGCAGAACAAAAATATGAAGCAGTTAAATTAATTCACCTGAGAAAACTAAAAAAGAAGTTGTAATAAATCTTCACTGTCTTTTTTTTTAAGCCTCACTCTTTGCACTCTTTCAAATTACACGGCTTTGCAACTGTGCTGCTGACTCAGGGTAAATATGGTCCATGTTTAATTTTGCTTCCTGTCACCACAAAGTAGTTGGTAATGATCCAATCAGCCCCTTACCAAAATTACCTTGTGAGGAATGGTCTGCACATTCAGTGTTCCTCACATAGACATGGGACAGGTGGGGTAAGGTGAGTCAAAATACTAGAAATAATATATGGACAACATGGAAGTGTTCCACAATTTCTTAAAATAATAATCAGATGTTTCAAACAAGCCATTCTATCTCCCAAAACTCATAATAAACAGGTAGAAAATACCCAATTCATCCCAAAAATGTTGGAAGTGAAAGTACCACATTATTTCTTTGACTATGCAGTCTTCCACCTCCAATAAATAATTTCAGTATGAAAAAAGGTCATACTTTTAGGTGGGCCATATAGCTTTTGTTTAATAAGGGGAGCAAAGTATTGGGCAAACATCACTTCAAGTGACAGTAACCTGCTATAACTTTGTTTATTTTAAAAATATCCAGATACATCAATTATTCTGATATTTAAAAATAAATTGCATTTATATCATATTTTACATCTAGGAAAGATATAAACTGTATCTTTGATTACCTATATCCTGTATTTAGGGGGTTATAATCTTTATTCTATTTAATAATCAGTTACGATTTTAATAAGAATGTAGATACTGGCCCTCCCTAGTGGTGCAGCGGGTTAAAGCAAAACACTAAAAAGCTTAAGCCACTTCTGCATGAGTTCGATCCCCGCCTGCTCCGGAGGAATCCATATGGCTTGGCAGACCTCTCCTGTCTTGCCTGCTGCTCCCCTCAGCAGTGTGCTTCACCCATCTGCCTGTTCTGCTCCCCACTCTGTCTCTGGTGAATCCTCTCACGCTCCATATCTCTGGCCTGTACCTCAGCTCTGTATGCATAAATAAATAAATCTTTGAAAAAAAAAAGAATATAGATACTACAGACACATCCTCTGGGATTTTGTTAAGTTGAGGTAAAAGTATAGGAATCTGCAGTTCAATAAGTGCTACCTGGAAATTATGAAATAAGTAGTCGAAGGAATGGGATTTTGAAAATACCCTCCAATGTTTTATTCAGGAAGAAGGTAAAAGAAAATTGAAAAAATTCTCTAAAGAGTTTTACTTTACACAATGATGAAGAAAAGCACATTTAATCTTTTCATGCTGAGATTGTATATTATCTCAGGGACTAGCACGTGAACTGAAACAACATAGTAACAGAAATAAAAATAATATTTATAAGTATGACAGAATGAACCGTAAATATGATGGGACACATATTCTTCTAAGCATTTAGCACGCATTATACCATTTAAATCTCAGTGATTATACAAATTGCCTGGTATAGTTATTATTACTACTATTATTATATCTATTTTATAGAAAAGGAATGAGAATCAGAAGAGGTTTCCAGAATCAATTTTAAAATAAATCAAAAATGGTTAACTTACTACTTAGAACAAAACAAGATAATGATTTTTTAGGACAAAGAATCCCACCTTGTTCATCTCTTTTCTGTGCTATTATTTCTGGGGCTCTCTTCTCTCACTCTCATCAATAGTTAGCATTAGTGGTTATCTAGTTCTACCTCTCTCTCTTGGCAAGCTGAAAAGAATGACTTAGATTGTCATGCTCACATACCTTTGTGAACTAGCACATATTTCCTATTTCTTGGTTCTGTCCTAGGAACAATCAATATGCTTATCATGAAAACTCCTGTTAAGACCTAGACAATGCTGACACACTTTTACCTTCAGGCAATATCAAAGTTGAATCTTCTTTTCATGAAAAGAGTGGAATGACAAAGGATTCTCTTTGCTGGGTAGAGTGGTGATGCTTGTCATTACTTAAATGAATAATTTACAGACATTTGTCAGCTTATGGTAAATCTCAATCTCTCATGTTGAACAGACACGGTCTCCTTGAACTAAGAAGTTTATAATCATATAGAGTTTGAGGAAATTTGAGATTCCAGAATTCATGGTTGTACAGAGACATACAAAGGTTCACTTCACCTTTGGAAGCACAGATACTCAGAGGAGAATATAGTTCACTGATCGGCACTCAGGCATGTTGACTGATATGACCTTGCTTCTGATTGACTTTCAGGAGTCAGGGACTACCATTAGTTGAAAGATTTACAAAAACATGTTTACCGAGACTAATTTTTGACTGACGCAATAAATGTATAGCCAGTTCCAAATGTTACTCATTGTCACAACTATATAGCAATCAGCTTCATCCTGAGTTCTTAGCAATATCTAATTTTTTTTCATTTTTTGTCACTTTATTCTTTTTTTAAGATAGCAATACTTTAGTAAGTTTTTTTTTTAATTGCCACATTTTCCTCTGTATGTAGACCTTAAATCTGTCTACCAATTATTTTCACTCTTCACACAGTGATCAAATTTCCTCACCGTGGACATGGACTCATTAGTGACTCATTCCTCTATTAATAGCAGCTTCATTAAGGTAAAATTAACATGAAATAAACTGAAACATTTGGTTAAATTTGGACATAAGAGAAACAAATCCATCACTCCTAAAGTTCCCTCATGCCCTTTAAAATCTCTTTCCCACCTAGTATGCATCTTTCCCTTCTCTTCCATGCTATGGCAACATTTTAAATTTTCATTAGCATTAATATGCATTTTTGGCTTTAATTATATACTTCAGTTTATCTTTCATTTCATGTAGTGAGTTGGATGTTTATCTCAATAAAAGTTATGTCCTGTAACTTCAATCAGAGGAATCTTTGAAAAAGCAACTGTATTAAGGATATACTTTCTGTTGCTTTGACCATGTGTATCACAGCAGCTATAGGAAAATAACGCAATTACCTAGAATTAATCTCTGATGAATTTATCTTTGAGAAGAAATGCATTGTGACATAATTTATAACTCATTTCATATGTGTGTGTGTATTTAATTTCATATATGTATGTGTGTGTGTATACACACACACACACACACACACACACATACTGCTACTCCATAGCTTTCATCTTTTGTCTGGCCTTTTAATCTAGCTTCTAATTCCTCTGCTCTCAGGTCAAGTCTGTCTAGTGTCGACAATGGATAACTGATTGCCCTACCTTCATAGTAGCAATCACACTCTTCATTTATTGTAATAGCATAAATTCCTTAGTTTACTGAATAACTCTATTTCTTTATAGGTATCCAAATTTCTTTTATAGTTATTTCTCACTTGATCATATTTTTGAGTTATGTTTTAATTTCACATTGTATATCATTTCTTCAGTTTTATAGAACTATAATAAAATAAAGTCAAATCAATTTGTTTTCATTTAATGATGTCTATTTTTAAACTACGTTCTCTCTCATCATTTTTTTATTCTTTTATATAGCAAAACATTTTTAAGAATCCAATATATATCATTCTCTTTTTGGTCTTTTGTAATGTATGAGGATACAAATGTGGATATTCTCTATTTAGCTTTTCTTTGGTTTCCTTAATATCTACTTAAATATCCATAGGATTATCCTCTTAGAAATTAAGTGTGTCTGTTGATTGTAAGTTTGCTTTACCAGTCTAGCAATTCAACATCCTGAAAGATTTGTAGGAAAAATTATACCAAGAAGATTAGAGGTGCTTTTTAATACATCTGTCTTTTTTTTATGTTTGGTAAAAATGTGATTCTGATAAAATATTTCACATTCACTTTTACTTTAGACCAGTCTCCATTCAGTCTATTCTCAACATTGAAAATATGAAGTTATTATAGAGCTCTGTTATACCAGGGAGAATAAGCTCAAAGCCCACCTTTGCTCTTAGATATGGAGTACTCAAAAATTTTCTTTAGGATTTCAATACAACTCTTTCAAATGTCATTGATTTATAACAAGAAAAGCTGTTCAGGGTGTTTCCTATCCTTTTGGTTATGTCTCCCCAATAGATCATTACAGTCTAGTGGACATACACCATGTTCTTCTATTCCTTGAATATTTACCAGCTAAAATGTTGCCCAATATGAAATAAAATATTTGGCAAATGGCTATTAATTGGCAAGTGATGATATTTTATTACAAAATTGATAATTTAATGAAACATTACTTTATGATGTTAAGAAAAAATAATATAATCAAGCCACTTGAAGCTGATGACATGTTTTGTCTTTTTTGTTAAATATTATTCTTTTCATGTTAATTTATATGTATTTTGCTTTTAGTTTTGGGCCTCTATGTAGTCTACTATACTTCTATTGAAATGATTACAGCTAAAACTAATTGAGTACTGGTTTATTTTTAAAGTAGCTTAGAGCTTCTTAAAATTTAACACTCAAGGCCCTCCCTGGTGGCACAGCGAGTTAAAGCAAAGCACTGAGAAGCTTAAGCCACTTCCGCATGAGTTCTATCCCCTCCTACCACGGGGGAGAGCCACATGGCGAGGCAGACCTCTCCTGACCCGCTGCTCTCCTCAGCAGTGTACTTGGTCGATCTGCCTGTTCTGCACCCCACTCTGTCTCTGGTGAATCCTCTCACCCTCCGCATCTCTGACCTGTACCCCAGTTCTGTATGAATAAATAAATAAATCTTTTTTAAAAAAATTAACACTCAAAAATACTCAGAATTTTATATTAACTCTTTTGTATTGTTCCTATGAGTGAGAGCAGGTGACAAGGCAGAGACATAAACCTATGGAGCAGACAGCTTGATAATCCAGAAAGAAAATTGCAGGCATGCCTTAGATGTTAGTATTTAGTGAAACGTTCCGTCATATAACGAATCTGATAAAGGACTTTTATCATGAGACCAAAGTTAAGCATAAAGAGAAATACTAGAAATTTTCTGGCAATATCATTTCCTCTAAGATAATAACAGATGTCAACTTATCACAGTGAATATATAAAGAATGGGTTAAAAAATGAGCATGCTGGGCCCTCCCTGGTGGCTCAACAGGTTAGCGCACAAAACTGCAAGCTAGCTGCAGCTGCTTCAGTGGAGTCCATGCCTGGAGCACCCACCCCTCACCCCAGGATGATCCACATGGCAAACAGACCTCTCCTGACCCGCGCCCACTGCCCCCCTCAGCAGTGTACCTCGTTGATCTGCCTGTTTTGCTTCCACTCTGTGGCTGGTGAATCCTCTCACCACCCCTGCACCTCTAACCTGTACACCAGTTGTGTATGCATAAATAAATCAATCTTAAAAAAAAAAAAATAGCATGCTCCCAAAGTCTATGAAAAACAATACTAATTTATCAAAGATAATATATTTTTATGCATTAACTTGAGAGTTTGGGAAAGGAAATCCATGAGGCTTTCAAAAAATTAGAGAGAGAGGGAGATGATAGATAGACGGGTGGATAGATATATTTGTATACATAGAAATAGAGAAGTATATGAATGTTTACCAAAGAGAAATTCTGTTACAAGGAAAGCTCACATTTGTAAAGTATCTTGTTCTCCCTATGGGAAAAATTAACTTAAAATTGGTATTTATTTAAAAAATAATATCAGTCATCATAACCCAAAATAACCAGATGCTATGTGCACAGGAATTAGAAGTAAACAGGCCACCATGCACATGTACAGAATAATAAAGCAGTTTATTTACTTAGAAATTTGTTTGCTTATATAACTACTATTGAGAGAACACCTGTTATATGCAAAGAAATGTACTTCTCAATTCCGTAGAAATTAACAAAATGAATAAGATTAAAGCACGCTCTCAAATATTTTATAATCAAATAGTGGAGGCATGATATTAAGAAATAATGATGATAAAAATAATTCTGGAAAGTTTTATGAGACCTAGAATTGCACCATCTCTCATGTAGGGATATGCTGCTATCTATTTATCAGAGAAGCTCTGCAGAAAGCAAATGAGTCTAGAAAGGTATATAAAATTATAATATGCCAAAAAGAAAAGAACTAGTTATTAGTTGGTAAGTTAATGGCATGAGTTAATTTATGGAATGTGCTCACAGAATGCTCTATTTTAAATCAAATGTTTAGTACTTTTTTCCTCAGAGTAGGAACAATTTCTCAAACAAGATTAACCAGGTATCACTAAGTTTCATGAGCCAGAGAGAAAGAATAATAGCTCTTGCCATATTCTAGATGTGGCAAAAGCCACAATTCATCTCCAATATTCATAGCCCCTTATTTCCCACTAAAATAAGAACATTATCTTCCTAATACATATAAATGAACACATATATACATACTATATAAATAAAGAACACCATTTCCCTGATTTCCTTGAGAATTTTAGCTGATCAAGCACAGTGTATCAGGATGAAAGTAGAGACATTTGCATGTAACTAACAGTAAATGATGGCATACCCTTTTGTACCAGTACTGTTACTTGACAAGCTGCATTTTTTATGTAAGCATAAAAACTAGCGCTGGAAATGCCCTTTTGAATAGTGAAGGGGTGAATATATTAGAGCAAAACACAAAAAGGAGAAAGAATATTCATGTATCTCTGATACCATGTAGCATCTTACCAGCCTTGGAAGGTCTATCTAGGTAAAGCCATATTTTTTTTAGGGTTTTCTGCCACATGGTGTCAAACATAGTATCAACTGATATAGTAGTTTAAAAGAAATATTAACTAGAAATCTTACAAATATTGGGAATATGTGAACTTACATTTATATTTTGACTTTTCATTTTTCTAGGCATACAACCATTTTCAGCTATAACACAATTAAATAAAAATACATTACACAAAGTAACTGAAACCATGCTAGTTATACTTCATTCATTGACTTTTGAAGGCTAACCTGACCAACTTGATTAATGTTTGAAGGCTAAGAATCATTTTGGGGCCCTCCCTGGTGGTGCAAAGTATTAAAGCACAGATTTACTAAGTTATCCAAAGCCACTGCAGCACGAGTTTGATTCCAGCCCAGGGAGGCGACCCACATGTTGTGGCAGTCCTCTCCTGACCCACCCCACTGCTCCCCTCAGCAGTCAATTTTAGTCAGTCTGCCTTTTCTGCTCCCCATTCTGTCTATGGTGAATCCTCTCACTTGCCCGCAACTCTGGCCTGCACCACAGTTCTTGTATGTATAAATAAATCTTTTAAAAAATCATTTTGATTTTGACTAAAAATCAAGGAAACATTCTGATTCTCCGGAAATCTAATTTTAGAGTAAGTAATACTTCAGGGATCAGTTTTGCTCATTGATTTTCATTACTTTCTCAGTGAAAAGACAACATTTGAGATTGTATTTATATATTTTTCTAGGATCTAGAAATACTTTTTATCCTTCTATATATCCCAACAAACCACTGTGCACTGTGAGTAAATAATGCTATGTAATGATGGGACAGCACCAATTTGCACTCCTTTCTTAGAAGCCCATCTCTATTACTGCAAAACATACACGTTTATCTTCTTCATGGAGTTGAAAAGTGGCACTTCTCCCTGAAATGTGTTTTGGGCAATGATTTCTGAAGAAGATTAATTTTAATTAAAGCTGATTCATGGACACAGTCCCAGAAAATGTTAGGAACCTAGAAGAATAAGTCATCACATTGGAGTTCACTCCTGACATCAGAGAAATTGAGTACTCTCTGAAGGACTGAGGAGGCATGATAGTGAATGAAAAGATGAAAGGAGTAGCAGAAAGGAGAGTCTTTCCCAAAATTAATAAGTGTAATAGAGTTGATAGGGGGCAGGTAAAGAACAGATGTTTGTTGAGAGAGGAGAGAGCAGTATTTCATGAGAGGAGGATGAAGGATGAGGTACAGTTAACAAACACAAACTTTCCAGTGGGCGTTCTGAAGCAGGGAGATAATTCAACAGAGACGTTTATACTTTAAGTTATGTCATTTTTAGTTAGAGAATTTGAGGCAAAGATATCAGAGGCAATAAACCAACTATCACATAACCAACTAAAAACTCATTAACAGGAACATATCTATTGAAATGTTCCAAGCTGAAATTCCTTTTTAAAAAATCACCTTTCCCCTAAAGAATTTTGGCAGAAGTTCAGAGTTGATAGAGTTTGAGACTCAATAAGTAACTTGGTGACATCAGGTTGCTGACCTCCTGTGATAGGTTTTTGATTTTGATCACAGTCTCCTGAAGGTGAATTCATGATCTATTTATAACACTCCTAGAAATATTTGGGAGTCACTGTAGTTCACTGTGCCTATAGTTTGGAGACCCCATGTTTCATTGCCACAGCTTTTATTCAAGTCTACTGCTCTCTGATCTTGTCTGTGACAGTTCTGAAGTGTAATCTGAACAAAGCAGTATTTGAAGAAAGTGTAGGTGATGCCTGACCTGATGAACAAGAGAAGTCAGTGTGATCATATCAGTTATGACTTTTAGATTTACTAATTCTAGATTATGTAGATTTATTTAAATATTATGCCAACTCTTGGAGACATTATGACATGCTAAAGAACCATAATTTTAAAAAATATTGAAGAAAGTTGAGTTCAAATACAATTGTTCAATTTCAAATGACATTAAATGTTACAAATGACACTCAGCTTGTCTCTAAAACTTTGACTTTTTTTTCTGAATGAAACCAGAAGAGTACAGAAGATGAATTAGATGAGTGCATTATTTCTCATAAATAAAAATAAAAACACTTAACAGGGTGTAGGAACCCTCATTCTAGACTTGATTTGTAAACCTGTATTATAAAATGACCCTCAAGGTTATGACCACTTAGGTGCACACTTTTTATAATCTCCACCCCATGAGAATGTGTGGGACTGAACTAATCAAGAAGGTCCTTCTAAAAGAGGCTTTTAAAGATAAGAGATTGACAAATTAATATATCATATTGTTGTATTCCCACATGGTTGGGAATAACAGGAGAATTTTAGGAGGTAGTAAGTTGCCTGATTGACAGTCATCAAGAAAATACTGACTACAGGGGTCATCCTTGGTGATGCAATGGGTTAGAAGGCAGCACTGCAAACTGGCCTCAGCCGCCTCAGTACGAGTTCCATCTCTGGCCCAGAGGGGATCCACTTGGCGCGGCAGACCTCTCCAGTCTCGCCGGCCTCTCCCTTCAGCAGTGTGCTTCGTCGAGCTGCCTGTTCTACTCCCGGGTCTGTCTCTGGTGAATGGGTTCACTGCCTCTGCACCACTTGCACCTCAGTTCCGTATGCATAAATAAATAAATCTTAAAAAAAAAAGAAAAAAATACTGACTGTAGTGCTATAAATATAAGTGGCTAAATTCTGTCAATGAATACGCTTAGAAGAGTTCCTCAGCTTAGACGAGATTGCAACTATACTGAATATCTTGATTTTAGTCTTTGGAGTCACAGAAAGAGCACCTATGCTGTGCCCAAATTTCCAATCTACAGAAACAAAAAATAATTGGCTATTATTTTAACTCACCAAGTTTTTGATAATTTGTCCCATAGCAGTAGAAAATTAACATGTCTTGAAAGAGCTGCTGAATAGCTGAATGACCTTGAGACAATTCTTTTATGCTCGCTGTCTCCGATTTCTCATCCACATGTTAACATAAAAAATTAAGAGAGGATCTGCTCTAGATTTTAAAAATTCTACTAGATGGAATTTCTCATTCATTATAAGACTGCAGCACTGTAGAAGAAGGAACACGGAAATCTTCCAGAAGTTAGCTCACAACTTTGTTTTTATTGACATTTCATTGAATCTAAAAGATCTAAACAGTAATGAAATAAATACTAGCTCTAGTCACTCATTTCAATACTAAATCGTGCCTTGAGAAGTTAATAACAGGTCAATAATAAAACATACATCTCAATATGTCTGTCAGCTCTCAACAGTCTAATCTTTTCATACTAAATAGTTACCAAGGGAATTTTGTGTTGAAATTAAAGGAAATCTTCCTACTTAAAAAAAAGATGAGGAAAGTATTACATTTTGATC
>NW_004567102.1:14124989-14126770 GCF_000260355.1 Condylura cristata
AAAAAAAAAAGAAATATGTTGCCACCCAAACCTGTTTTGACACAGCAAATAAAAATCTTTATTTTTTTCCAGCGTGAAATTAATTATATAGTAGCCTTTAGAACACACCACTGAGCTTATAGCAGCTACTTAATGGTATAATGAAGACTTCTCCAAAATAATAACACACAAACTGGAATAATTAAAATAACCTAAAGTAGATATGAGAGATTCATATACCAACCCACCATATAAAGATAGCCATTTCACTTTGGATGAATTAATAATTATTTTGCCTTAATTTCCTAAAATGTGGACTGAATTCTAGTAACATTAGAAATGTGCTTACAAAAAGGCAAGTATTTTGATTAATAGACACAATGCACAATAATTGGTAGTAGTTATAAATCAATAGATCATAATTAATGAGGTAATTGATAAATGAATTCATTTATTCTTTAATGTCCAATTAATGACTGCATTCTTGAATTCTATGTATAGATCACTGTAATATGTTCCTCATGGGCACATATATATATATATGTTTTTGACCCCATTCTCCACTCGACCCCCATAAAATGTCTTTGGTATATAGCTATTCATTATTATTATTATTTTCTCACCTGGTCCATTATACTCCTGCTATGAGTGAAACCATCTGGTATTTTTCCTTTTCTTTCTGGCTTATTTCACTAAACATGATCTTCTCCAGCTCCATCCATGTTGCTGAAAAAGACATGTTTTATTATTTTTAATCCAGTTATTCACTTTAGGGCATTTGGGCTGTGTCCATGTCTTTCCAATTGTAAATAAAGCAGCAATAAACAGAGGGGTGCAGGTATCTTTTTGAATCAATATTTTTGTGTCTTTTGTGTAGATACCTAGGAGTGGGGTTGCTGGGTCATATGGAAGCTCCATGTTTAGCAGTTTGAGGAAACTCCAAACAGTTTTCCATAATGGTGGTACTAGTTTGCATTCCCACCAGCAGTGCAGGAAAGTTCCTTTTTCTCCACATCCTCACCAACATTTGTTGTTGTTAGTTGTTTTAAGATTTTGGGCATATAATTATCATAGGAATCATTTTTTTCTCATGTACAAATGCATGGCATAAATAGGGACAAGGTAGCCCAGGTGACATGAAGAATTACCAATTAACCTCTATATTTTAAGGGAACTCAATGTAGTAAAGAAAAAAAGAAGTCCCTTCTGGCTATTTTTTTTTTTTCCCCACTGAACTAATGGTTAATTTCAAGTTGGTTGTGGTCTCAAGAAGTGGCAATTCTGACATGAGACCAGAATTGAGATGAATATCTAACAATAACTTATAAGTCATCCAGAGACATACTAGATGCCACTATGGGTTATATTCAGAGAAAGTGATAATTAAGAGTTTAACATATAGAGTTATCAAAAAAAGTACTATAAAGAAAGCTATTATTAGGTATAGGATGAGGGAAAGGAAGACTTACATAAAATGCATGAAGGACTGAAAGGAAGAGTAAGTGTGGTGTGGGAAATACATCTGAAGAGGTGTGAACTTAGTCCCCTCAATCATTGTAACTGGTTACTCAATTAAAAAAAAAAAAAAAACAAAAAAAACTGGCCCTCCCTGGTCGTGCAGCGGATTAAAGTGCAGCACTAAGAAACTAAAGCCCCAAAGCCCCTTCCGCATGAGTTCAATCCCCGCCTGCCCCGGAAGTGACCACATGGCGTGGCAGCCCTCTCCTGACACGCCCGCTGCTCCCCTCAGTAGTGTACTTCGTAGATTTGCCTGTTCTGCTCCCCGCTCTGTCTCTGGTGAA
>NW_004567102.1:14128024-14129890 GCF_000260355.1 Condylura cristata
AGTAAAAATTATCACCTGCTGCAGGATAAGGCCTGATCAAGTGAGATGTTTGCCACCTGTGGTTAGCCTGTAAGCATTTTGATCATGAAGACAATTCATTTCATCCAAATAAAATCTCTAATGGTTTCCAAAACGTCTAGAAATTCTGGCAGGATAAGCAAATATAAATAATCTGGTTACTAGAGTATAAAAACAATTCAACAAAACAAAAACAATAAAAAAAATCTCAATTTAAAGTATGTTCATCACTGATCTACCTTTGATTTACTTTTTTTCTTTCTCCTGAAACCTGGCTGCACTTACGTATAAGGGCATTCTTCCCCACACTGCATGAACGTTTTTTAAATTAGACTATACTTTTCGGTAAATCACTTCCAACTCATAAATATACATATGGTTAAGTGCATAAACAATATTAACCTATCATAAAAATGAGACTTGATAATCCATTCAATGCTAACATATACCCAGGTGAATATTTTGATATGAATTTCCTTTTGAATGACAAAATTTCCAGAGGTACAATAAATTCACATCTACTTTAAAACACAAGATTTTCTAATTTAGTTGAGATTATTCCAATACTTTTGTTCTAAATTTGTACAATTTTAATTTATTCTCTGGTCCTTCAATTCAACCAGTTGTAAAATCTGATTATTCTACATGATCTGAGTTTGAATCCCTAATGTCTTTTGCTCATGTTCAATTATACAATTCTGGAATTCCAACTGTTAACATAAATTCTTCTTGACTATAGAATATAAAAATTAGTATTAATAATGACATGAAATGTAAAGTTCAAAGGATGGTAATATTTTCCAAATCACCTATTCAAGAACTTCAAGGCACCAATTATTTATCATATATTTCTAATGCTTTCATCTGTTATTGAACTCTTATGTTGTATCTATAATTTGAATATTATAAATAGTGCTGCAATGAACATGGGCGTGCATATATTCCTTCATGTCAGTGATTTTGCATTTGTCAGGTAGGTGTATACTGATGAGTGGAATCACTAACTCATGTATCTATTTTTAATGTTTTGGGAAAATGTGATATTGTTGTTTTTCATGGGGCTGGCTGGACCAGTCTACTGTCCCAATAACAGTTTAGAGTTCTTTCTTATCTATGCCTTTGCCAACACTTTCCATTTTCACAGTTGTCAAATGGTGGTTTAGATTTGGATTGCTTTGATGACAAGAGATAATGGACATTTTTTTCATGTGTATGTGGGCTATCTATATGCCTTTTATTGGAGAAGAGCTCTTTAGCTCTTCTGTCATGTTTTTCATTGGAGTACTACTTACACGTAAAAATGACAAATTGTTGCCACTTTCAACAACATGGATGGAGCTAGAGGGGATTCTGTTAAGCAAAATAAGTTAGAAGGAGAAAGACAAATACTGATGGTTATAGTTATATGCAAAATATAGAAAAATAAAGAGTTAGGTAAAGTGAAACCAAAAACAAATCCTAGAAGGCTGCAAACTACCAGAGTGGAATGGGCTATGGCAGAAGTCAACAGGTGCCTCGAAGTGGGTATGTTGTGTTTATATGTATCTGAAGACATGTGAACCTATACTTCTGAATCATATATACTGTTTAAACTTATGCTACCTCAGTACAGTAAATAAAAGTAAGAATTAAACTAAGACAATTATCCACTTAATGTACTTTCTTTTGGACATAATAACCATGATTACCAAAATCAATTGATGAAACTTATTTAGAGGACTTTGTGAAGAACATTTTAATTACAACCATTAAAAGAAACAACTTTTTGGCCCTCCGTAGTGGCGCAGCGGGTTAAAGCACTGCACTGAGAAGCTAAAGCCACTTCCACATGAGTTCGATTCCCGCCTG
>NW_004567102.1:14129990-14140565 GCF_000260355.1 Condylura cristata
GGCAGACCTCTCCTGACCCACCCGCTGCTCCCCTCAGCAGTGTACTTCGTCGATCTGCCTGTTCTGCTCCCCACTCTGTCTCTGGTGAAGCCTTCTAGGTCCATTTGAGTAAAAAATAATTTAGTGACACAGACTATAAAAGGGAAAAAGGCAAGTTTAACTTGTTTAAGGACAGAAGTTCCAGAGAACATAGAAACTATGAAAATGAAATAAGCATGAAATTTACTTTTTTTTTTTTAGACAAAGACAAAAAATGAGTAAATGACATAAATAACAAAGTACATTTAGATTTGGACAGAGATTTAGTGAAGAACAGAGAGTTTGTTTATACAGTTAATAGGCCAAAATTGCTTGTTCATGTTGATGTCTTTCCATCTCCTGGTTCTAGGAGGATGCCTTCACACATGAGATTCTTTTCCTACTTTTAGGAGGACAAATAGGGTCATTCATATATTGCCTGTTCCTCAAGTATCTAACTTTCTCCCTGACAAATCCAGACACCTCTGTACGCGTCACATGCCCTTAAAGTCACAGTACTTCACAGAACTGAAAGACAGATTTGAGAGAGCTCCTTCCTCCATATTTAACCATCTATATAGTAAGGCTTTGTTCCTCCTTTAAAACTGTTGTCATGGAGTTTGGCTGTCTGTGAACAAGGGGCAATATTCATACATTGAGTCTGGTTCCAGGTTGATTTCAAAAAAGAAGCATTATGTTAAGAGAAAGAATCCAAATAATATATAGACGGTTACCTACTGGATAATCCCACTTACGTTAATCTCAAGAATATAAAATTTTAATACTTGTCAAGGGTAAAGACTGTAATAGATAAGGAACACCAAGAACTTCCTGGTAGGATACATATATTCTTTGCTTTTGATAGGGATCATTATGTGAGCACTTATAATTATCAAATTTTATAGACCTGAAAGCATATTTATTATATATAATTTAAAGCTATTTTTAAATGTACCAATATATCTATATATGTCTGTTATATTTAGTTTGTAATTTTCTATTTAGATCAGAATGCAGAACGATCTCCGAATAAAAATGACAAAAAAAATATACACATAGTATACTATTTTGCTTATTGGGTAGTTAGATGTCATATGGAACATTGAAGTGAGATTTGAAATCTAATTTTAATTTGTAGATACAGTCTAACATTTGTTATATATATATATATTTTTTTCTCGATCATAAATATATCACCAGATGTAAAATCTATTGCTTCTCCATCCTCTAACCTGCTATATTTTTTGCCTTTTGGAAGAGCAACTTTTATTAGATGATAGTGTCACCTCATAGATTAAGCAATAACAAGAGTTAAGCATTTACAGCAAAAAAAAAAATCCTATCATGTATTTACTTTATTAAACTCTACAAGTTCTAAGGCAAGTAATTATTGATGACTGAAGATAATGCATTAATAACTTTACCATGCAACATATAAGTTCCTAATAGAGTAGTTTATTATTTAGTTACTTTATGAATAAGGCATACACATAATTCAATATTTATATGACTATTGTTTACTATATATGAGCACTTATTAGGTCTACTGCTAGGGAGGTTTTTTCTTGTGTATTACTATGAGAAATATCACATTACAGTTGAAATTGTTATTATATATTTACATTTTGTGACAAAATTATTTTTTTTCCTCAAAACACTTTTAAAGCATATGTATTAACTTTGCTTGGTCCACAATTATATGTGTGCCTAAGATATGCACTTAAGTGCTAAATAATTGGTAAAGAATGAAAGTATTAATAATATTTCAAACATTACTTTTAAGTAACTATTCTTAAATAACTATTGCATAATATTAAAATAAAACTTAGGAAAACATTTATCCTTTTAATGCCTAAATTATTTACAAAATGACTTTCAGACTTCAAATAAATCACATTATCAAGATGTACCCTTTAGTTTATAACTTCCAATTTCCCATCATATAAAAGTTTAGTAGAAAAGATATAAATTTAAATTTTGTTTCATTTGCTACTTATTTACTAGAAGAAGATCTGTGTACAAAATAGTAGCAGTCGTGAGCTTCATTTTTCAATATCTGTGTAATTGAGAACAACTAGATTTACTTGACTGAGGATTGTGGTAACTCAATTAGATATTAGATCCTTCCAGTAAATTGCTGACTACATAGTGATTGTGTACTCATTCAGAATGAAGTCATCCTCTATTATTCTACATCAAGATGCCTCACTGTGCTGTATTATTTTTCTATGTGTGGCTTTGATATGTTTTCAATGGTTGTGTGTTTTTCAGTATCCATAGAGGAAGATGACCATCATGTTTACATGATTGAGTCAATTTTGTGCCTTTACACCACATGAAATGAATGATTCAAAGTGTTGATTTCTAGTCCCTATCTCCACAAGAATTCAGTATCACCTATTGCAACACAAAATATTGTATCCCTACCATATAATTTCAAAATAACACCCTGTCCTTTAGAACTTTAAATAAAGAAAAGCTATTAGGGAATTGAAGCAAAGTGAAATAAATAATATGAATTCACATGTATACACATGCACTGTGTGTCAGGCATCATAATGGGAGTACTAAGTACATTAACTTAGTCCTCAAACCAAATCTATGAAATATATATATTTTCAAAAGATTTGTTTATGCATACGGAATTAGGGTACAGGCCAGAAGTGCAGGAACAGTGAGAGGTTTCACTAGAGACAGTAGGGTGCAGAACAGGCAGATCAATGAAGTACACTGCTGAAGGGAACAGCAGGCAGATCAGGAGAGATCTGCTGCACCATGTGGGTCTTCTCGCTGGCCAGGGATGGGACTCGTGAAGTGACTGCAGCTAGCTTTGTAGTGTTGTGCTTTAACCTATTGTACCACCAGGGAGGTCCATGAATTATATATTTTTATGACAGAAATTGTACATTTAGACACATATATAATTTTAAATGCAAGTATTTTATACAATAACCTACAGATTTTCATTTATACTTAACCACATATTATACATATCAACTCTTCCCACACAGTATAAACTTATTTTTCATTAGTATATTTAAACATATAGTAGGCTATTAGCTGATCTTTTATTGTTAGACATTTGAGTTGCTTAAATTTTCAGGTACATCTATAATATTCCCAAGATTGTTACCCACATAACTGATTTGTTTTTCTTCAGAATAAAGCTGAAATTTGGAATTGTTGTGTCAAGCTTATATTGTTATTAATTTTGCTAACTATTGCATATATTTTTAATGAAGTTACACCAATTTCCTAGCTATCTAAAAGTAAAGTATATATTTACCTCACCATGAATGAAAGGCACAATTGTCATTAAAAAAATAATTTCAGTTCTTGTGGTGCAACGGGTTAGGACACAGCACTTCAAGCTAGGCACAGCCTCTTCAGTTCGAGTTCTATCTCCTGTCCTAGAGGAGATTCACATGGTGCTGCAGACCTCTCCTATCTTGCCCGCTGCTCCCCTTCAGTGTACTTCGTTGATCTGCCTATTTCACTCCCTGCTCTGTCTCTGGTGAAGCTCGTCACCACCCGTGCACCTCTGGCCTGTACCACAGTTCTGAATGCATAAATAAATCTTATTATTATTATTACTATTTTTTAGTTAAGCAGCATACAGATTAAATACTGCATTTCTTAGCTCGCTGTGGAGCTAAGTTCAGCCATCTGACAAAATTCTGACCATGGAATATGAGCAGGGCATTTGTTTGACAGTTCTGTAAATCATTTTTAACTGATACCTGGAATATATGTTCTTTTCACCCTTCACCATCCTATTATCTGCAAAACAGTTGTCCCCTGCATTCTGAGGAGAGCTAGTCCATGGACATGAGGACTGTGTCTTAGAAGTCTGCATTGAGAAGTTAGTCCACAGACCATACCTCAGATCTTTATGGAAAATAAATAAAATAAAATAAAATAAAAATTGCTTATATCTCCCTTGGTTCTGAGTTTTGGTTACAAATCCAAATGTTAAGACGTGTTTAACTTCTATAAAATTTTGCAAACTAGAATGGTAAGAGTGGAATCTTATTATTTCACTTTGCATTTATTGTCCATGCCTGTTATTTAGTACAATTCCAGGAGCTCTCTTGCTCACCTGTGACTATGCAGGTAGTGTTTTACCTGAAAACCTGTCCTTTTAAAATGTTAAAAAAAAAGAACCTTTCCACATGCTTTTTCTTTGCCACTTATGTCTCTAATGTAAATTATTAGTACCTATTCTTTATCCATTAGCTGTTTTTTCATTGATTTTTAATAACAATTATATTTAACCCCTCTGAGTATTTGGTTTTGCTAGAAAACTCAAAGGAATTTAAGCAGCAGAAATTTTTTTTTATTACAAAGTTTATTTTTATATCATTTTGCACATTTGAAAAAAATTTTTTATATAAAAAAGTCTGTGGTTTATTCTATGTTACTTGTTTTAGTGTTCTGTGTTGGTAGTGCTACTAGTATGCAGAATTTATTGTCCATACTTTCAAAATCTTTCCAATGTTTGTCTGTCTAGCAATGACTATTATTTGCTGGAAAAACAAATGTTCCAGGAAAGCAAATATGATTTCACATCCATCATAAAGTACATTCTATTTAAAAATGAAATCAAGAAATGGAATTTCTGAAAATAATGGTATCTTATCAGAAACTTGAAGAAACTTAAGTAGATAAGTTCCCATGATATTTGATACTATGCATACATCAGAACAAGTAACTTATGAATAAGAGTATTTCTATCAATTCCACAAAGAAAATGCAAAGTGGAACTTTCTATTTTATCTTTTTAAAAGATGAGTCTCATTCTAGCATTTGATAGTGACCATAGTATAGTACTATGTGTGCTAAGAAGCACATCTAGGGATTTCCTAAGTATTTTATGAAATACTGAAGAGCACTACATAGTTTTGGTTTTTTTTTTTAATCATCCACATAGCTGTTACTAAGACTTATTGTATATAACATATAAAGCTTCTACAAATAGATTTTTAAACTCTTAGAAAATTGATTCTTTAAGAATAAAATTTTGGGCCCTCCCTGGTGGCACAATAGGTTAAAGTGCAGCACTGCAAGTGAACCACATCTGCTTCAGTGTGAGTTCAATCCCCAGTCCTGGATCTGACCTACATGGCACAGCAGACCTCTCCTGACCCACTCGCTGCTCCCCTCAGCAGTATACCTTGTTGGTCTGCATGTTCTGCTCCTCATTCACTCTCTGGTGAATCTTCTCACCACCCCTGCAACTCTGGCCTGTACCCCAGTTCTGTATACATAAACAAATAAATCTTAATAAAAACTTGTAAAAAAGAATAAAATGTTATTTTACTTTTATGCAATAATAGTTGCAAATTAATGTCAAATTTTTATTTATAAATTGAAATAGATTTAGAACACTTATTTAATCCTGACATTAATTAAAACATTTTTTCAGAGAAATATTAATCTGAAAGTTTTTTTTTTTATTTTTGGAAACAGTATGGTATTTTTAAGAAAAGTATTTAAACTATAATCATAAACAGATGAGTGTTTATTTTGCTGTTTACTGTACAGCCTAAAGCATGCCTGAAACCTGAGATAAAGTTCAAGTATTTGGAAAAAGTGTCTCCATACAAAGATTTAAAAGTAGTATGCCTAAATTCACAGCACAGATAAAAGGGAAACTGATATATATAACTGGACATATTTGGTAAAAATTCACATTAATTTTTTTTAAAGATTTATTTATTTATTTGTGCATACAGAACTGGGGTACAGGCCAGAGGCTCAGGGGCGGTGAGAGGCTTCACCAGAGACAGAGTGGGGAGCAGAACAGGCAGATTGACAAAGTACACTGCTGAGGGAAGCAGCGGGCGGGTCAGGAGAGGTCTGGCTCGCCATGTGGTCTCCTCCTGGGCAGGCGGCAGGCGGGAATCGAACTCATGCGGAAGTGGCTTCAGATTCTCAGTGCTGTGCTTTAACCCGCTGCGCCACCAGGGAGGGCCACATTAATTTATTTTGCCACCGATGTTTATAAGGAATAAATCAATTATGTAGAATGTTGAAGTAAAATGAAAATGAGGTAATTAATTAGTACATTTAATGCTATAGATCAATAACAATACTAATAATATTTTCAACAAAAAATGTAACTTTCAAAGAAAATCTTCATATAAACTGAATTCATTCTTTATAAAATGGTGATGAGGTTAATAGTTTTACTACAATTATTATTACAGAACTATTTTAGAGTAGTGATTTTGATACTTTATTACCCAGCATTGGTAGACACAGTAAGGATCCTGAACTGGATTTCACATTTTCTTGGTTAGAAATATTTGACCCTTGTCTATTGAGTTAGTAGTTTTGTGTAGTTAAAAATCAGTAATCACAGAGTTAAACTCAGAAGCATAGACTAAGTAAAATTATGGGCAATAAGTATGGTAGTTGACAGATTACAGTAGAGCTGAGAGAAATCTAGTCAACTCCCAAATTCCAGTTACTTCAACAACAAATGTTATTTAGGACAAGCATCTTGGAGTGTAAGTACCTAGATAGCTGATCTCTACATTATGGGTAAATACTGGTGTTGGGTCCTTTGCCTGGACAGACCTCCCCACCTCCCCCACAGAATCATATGCACACTGTTGTGTGGAAACAAAGAATGAGCCATGGGTGCTGGAACAGAAAAACAGGAGGCAGGAAGTGTTCCTGCCTTGTGTTTGCTACCTTGTGTTCTTTGACCCCCATGTTATTGTTGCATGTTATTGATGCACTTGCTGAGAGCTTCCGCCTACCCCCAGCCCCAGGCTCCAGGCTGAAGGGGATAAATAGAGAAGGAGAGAAGAATAAAGTGTGCCTTTGCTTGCTGACCAAGGAGTGTGTGCTTTAATCCAGACGTCCTTCGCTCAGACCATCTCTGCTGTCGTGCTGGCGCGGCAACTGGAGAACATAGAAGGCTTAAATAATTATTTGATATGGAAAGGGAGCAGTAGACAGATGGACACTGCTGTCAATGCAAGAAATAATCAAGCAAATGGGATAATATAAGAAAATTGAAATGAGAAGTTTAAGATGCATAGTTATGAAGAATATAAAACATCTTCAAACTTTGTGTAAAAAAGCATTACCAGATATCCCCATAATCTTCTTTCCTAATTTTAATAAAAGCAACCTAAAATTAATATATAATTAGTTCACTGGCATGCACATTAGAATTTAAATTAAATGAGGTAAAATTAAAACTGATCTAGACTGATTCCTAAGACAAACAGGCTATTTCATTCATGAAAAAAATATCTTATTCTGGTAAACATTTAACTATTCTTTCTTTCTTTTTTTTTTTCACCTACCTCCTCAATTTCCCATTCCCTGCTAAAATTGGCAGCAGTCAGCTAAAACACTCTCTATCAAACATGGTGAATCGAATTATAAAGTATTAGGGCAAGTTGAGTCTTTAAGAGTAAAGAGAAAAGTTAGAAAATGAATAAGAAAAACATCCTCACACTAAAGTCATAGAACAGTTAAATTGTCTCATCTAAACTCCTTTTACCAAATAAAATCATTCCATTTGCTTTTTGAGTCAGGGTTCCTAGCTAACATCACTCAGTGATCTTAGATGAACTTGTCGAATTTCCTCAAAAAATGTGGTGTGCTGTGTCCACGTGCAGAATTTTTTATAGAACTTTGGGACAGAGTCCATGGTTTTTGACTGTTTTGCAAAAGGATGTGATATACATTGAAGACCTAAAGAACATATTTAAAGAGACAGAGATGTCAGAAAACAGAATTTCTTGGAAAAGAAACAGTGCTGCTTGTTTGGTTAGCAGGAGCATGCAGGAGAAGTATACCTTTAATTCACTGTTGACATATCTGGCTCACAATCTGACTACTGCACTGTACTCAGTCTGTCTGAGTTCCTTTAACACTGAAATAAAACCATCTGTGCCGATGGCTCTCCCTGGGGGTGGGGGGGGAATGTGTACTTATAACTTCTGTGGCTCACTTCATTACTTCATTTCCCTCAAAGCTCAGAAGGGTTGACAGGATTCCCTTAGCATGGAGCAGAATACTGTTCCTGGGTGGGGCGAAGATGATCCCCCTGCCATACCTCCTAGCTGACATTTGTGCTGGTCCAATGGGACAGGCTGCTGCTGGCCAGTTTGCCCCGTATCCTGCTTGGCCAAGCTGTTCTGGGAGCAAGCAGGAGCTCCAGGTTGCCCTCTGGCTGCAAGCATCCAAATGCTTTGAGGCCACAGGTGATAAGACTTGGTGTGGGATCACTGAAGCGCTAAGCGCCCAATGGATGACAGGGAGGCTGTTAGTCCTCTGCGAACCACCTGCCTGCAGAATCCTCCAGCAGGTCCAGCATTGTGCCAGGTGCAGAGTCAGACCCTCTCCATTCTTCACGGGTCACATGTATCCTCACGACAACCCACCCTGCTGCTGTCGCCAGCGTCATCCCCCACGCCTCTCCACATACACCAACAACTCCGATTTCCTTGCCCTTTCATGTCGCGCACTCGCTTTGCCAAGTGCTTTCTAGAATCATTCGTTGCCTGCACTCTGTACTTTTTCAAAGACTGCAACAAGTGCTACAATAGTGAAAGAGGCGATTATCCGGAGGCCACTCACTCCTGGCGCCCCAGACCCGGGATCCGAGCTCTCCCGTGCAGATCGCGCATTCTTGGTTTTCCTATCAGTGCACCCCCAATTTACTTCAGTAGGTCCCCCAACCACGGTGAAATCATTGGTGCTATGTCGTTTTTCCTCTCCTCCTTGATGAATTGTGGCTGTAAAATTGAGACTTGGCAAGAATGAAGGAGGAAGCAAAGATTACGGTCCAATAAATTAGGAATTAGAGCCCGAGAAGCTGGAGGAAAATGGACTTAAGAAACCAACTTTGAATTTTACATTTTTAAGGAATGTTAAGTTCTGTCAGATTCCAGTAACTTTAACTACATCAGAATGTTTACCCATCAATATTTGTGAAAAGGAAAGAATTCAAGTAATTATCAATTAACATTTTTTAACTTTCTAATTACAGTACTCAAATTTATAGGAAAATGGTGTTTCAGAAAACACTGATTCATTTCTAAATCAATTTTAATGAATTTTTCAATTTCTGTCAATATCAACTAAGTGGATGAGGTGTTTATTGAAAAACAATTTTCTTGCCCCACCAATTCCCAACACCAATACTTGCTTCCAGAAGTAAGCATATTAATATTCCTAATTGTATCTTTGTTTAGTTTTGCTATATTGCTATATTGCTAAGTAAAAATATTAATTTACAACAATATCTTTCAATTATCGTTATTTAAAGAGCTGCAGATGTATAAGTATCTTCCTTTATCTTTTTCTCCACTGTTTTTATTATAATAACAAATTTGATACCTCTTCCTTGCTGAAAAGTTTAAAAATGAAGATTAAATACTGTTATAAAAATAATTACTACCATTTCTTGACACTTTGTATGTTCAAAGTTCTAAATGAGCAGTTCACAGATATTTTTCAAATTAATTCCCACATTAAACATAAGAAACTCAAAAACAAAAGGAATTCCTGGACATTGGGGTCAGCATTGTAAAATAGGTCCTTCTGATTCCAAGTTCTATGTGCTAAGCTTCTGAACTTTATAGGCTGCAAATGGAAGCAATAAGAGAAAGTAAATGTGAATTATTACTGAGGCAGAGGAAACATTTTATCACCTCATTTTATATTCTGCAATACTTTTCCTTATGCATGAGTAGTCATGACATAAGCAGTTTTTCACCCCAAATTATGTACAGAATAAATATTTATGTTAATAAATATTATTTTATGTCATCACATACAATGGCCACATCTTATATTTCATTCTATTGATTTGATTTATCTAGCTATTACCTTATTTAGGAATACATTATTTCTATATTCTGCAGTAATAAAATGCTGAATGACTTTAATTCTAAATCTACACATATCTATACGCATATCTATACATTATTCCATCTGATAAATTACTAGAAGTTGCATTGCTATACTAACACTTTTATGCATGTTACATTTTGTCAAACAGAAATATTGCATTATCCATTTTTTAATACTGGGACATTAGATTTTTTCAGTGTAACTTTCTTCACATAACATAAGACCAGAATTAGATATACTAAGCAGTTTCATTGCTAGTTTATTCCATATGTTTCACTGATGCAACATCTAGAGAAAAGGGTGGTTTGGCAGAAAGGGAGGCTGGACATCAAAATGGATCTTTCAGGTTTTAGGCCTATCCTGAATAATAAATGAAATTTTGTAGTTAATTTTAATGTTGTGTGTTTGTGTGGTATTTGGTTGTCAAATGTCTTTAGTCTCCTCTAATCTGGAGCCATTCCATATTTTTATCTTCCTTAATTTAGTGATTTTTTTTTTTTTAGATCACAGGGCTGTATTTTGTAGAAAGTCTATCAATTTATATTTTCTCATAAGAAAATATTGGGGGGGGGCAAAAGAATTAGCTCCCTCACCAGGATTCGAACTCTTACTGCAATAGCTGCTGATAATTTGATAGTGCTGTGTTGGGTCCTTTGCCTGGACAGACCTCCCCAC
>NW_004567102.1:14141111-14161127 GCF_000260355.1 Condylura cristata
GCCACCAGGGAGGGCCCTCGATGAACTTTCTAATGCACTTTCCAGTGTTCAGGCTAAACTGATAAGCTTTATTTGTAGGCAGAACCAGTATAATGGTGCATGTGTGTAGTAGGGAAAAGTAGGTTTGTATATGTTCAATAAATGGTACCCTTTACAGCGGTTCAATTAAATAGCTGACATAGTTGCAGGAATTAATAGTTAAATACATGTTCTACGATATAATGTTTGATGAAAGATAATTTGAGTAGATATTATCAGTATCAAATTTGACATCATCTCCCCCCATTTTCAACTGATAGCCAAATATTACTCCTTTCATTCTATTTTTACTCCCCTTAACCACATAACTTAACCAATATTCAAAATATTTATTAAAGAAAAATAATGGGAAGCTATGGAAGACCATAGAAAATAGCTATTAAAAACCACTGTACAAGTGGTTAGGTCATGATGGAGAATTCTGTATCCTGAGAGTAAGAAAGCAAATATTTCTGAAAGGACAATCATTACCAAGCTTTTATTTCAAAGAGCAGCAGTGCATGGAGAACTATGAATGACCAGGAAAAATGGTCCTAGCAATAAGCAACATGCTAAGTGCAGGAATCATTGAGTCAGTGGATAACTGGAGTTTGATTAAGAGTGGAGGTGTTTGGAACAACATCAAAAGTAAGGAATTATCCACAGGCTACAATGGAGGCCTCTAAAACAGCTCATATCAGACAGAGTGAAATATCACGTGAGTCACTGTAAAAATCATTTCAGTTGTATAGGACAATAAAATTATTTTTATTCTCCAAATTTACTTAGGATCTTATGTTTGTGCATCTTCTCCCCCAAATAATTTACCTTGAAAAGGCTACACTGGTAGAGAATAGTAATTGCTGAGCCAGAAACATACAATAAATTGTGTACATAAAATACCAATGGTAACAGCCTAAATAACTGACAAAAAGAATACCTTCCTCTGGAATTTAAATAAGATGTAGAATTACTTTTAAAACTCTAAACACTTGTAAAATACATTAGAAAATTTAGTCCCACAAAGGTTGAATGACGAGCCCAAGTTCACAAGTTAAACTACTCCATCTCAAATTTCGCTCTTCTGCACAAAAACTCTGATGTCTACAGACCTTCACATTTAGCACTCTGGTAAATACCACCCAATGAAGGCTAATGTTCTCTGTAAACTTCATGCCACGCCAGCACGACAGCAGAGATGGTCTGAGCGAAGCACGTCAGGATTAAAACACACACTTCATGGTCAGCAAGCAAAGGCACTCTTTATTCTTCTCTCCTTCCTTATTTATACCCTTCAGCATGGAACCTGGGGCTGGGAGGAGGCGGAAGCTCTCAGAAAGTGCGTCAATAACATGTGACAATAACATGAGGGTCAAAGAACAGTCACACACATAAACACAAGCAGGAACACTTCCTGCCTCCTCTTTTTCTGTTCCAGCACCCATGGCTCATTCTTTCTGTTTCCACACAACAGTGTGCATATGATTCTGTGGGGGAGGTGGGGAGGTCTGTCCAGGCAAAGGACCCAACACCTCACATGTCTAAACCTGATTCATTATCTTTTCAATTACAACTTGTTCTTTCTATGATTGTAACTTGATAAAGTATACCCTTTGCTAATGCCTGTATTATAAAGGAGAAAGAACACTGTCAGTTATGCTGGGTCCTTGCTTCTCTGTAATTACGGTAGCGAAGGTGAGATTTTCCTTAATGCACTTATCTGAGCAGGAAGAAATGAAGAGTGGAAACCAGGTAACATTAGCTGAGGGACTGAACAGCATTCGTTACAAGAGAGCAGCCAGGCACACAGAACTGCTCTGATTAGGGTGGCTAATTCCATCTGTCAAAATCAACAGTGCATAATTTTTCCTCCTGTCAATAGTTCACAAAAATCACAGACAGCTTCAAAAGTAAAACATGAAAATTCCGAATTTAAAAAAGTGATGTTTCAGATTTTTTTAAAAAGTGCTTAAAACAGTTACAAGCAAAAATGGTGAACGCAAGTAAATGGAAATCTCTCAACTGTGAAATTGCCATTCTTTTCCCAAAATATAGTAACTCTTCAAACTGTAAATTGTAACCTAGGACTGACTGAAAGATGAAGAGACTTAACAACAAACATTCACTCCGCTCTTCAAAAACCTTGTTTCTATTCAATACCTGAACACCTGAGAGGCCAAGGGAAATTTTAAATAGCAGAAATAAACAATTCAGTCAATATAAACAAAGGCTGAACATTGGGAGTTAAAGACTATGTAGCAAAAGTGGATCTGGGAGGTGACTTTAAAAAACTTGAAATAAAATGCTTCAGCCTGAGGCTTAGTAAATGAATAAAGAAAATATAAAGCTATTTACTAGTATTAATCATAAGGGATAGTGGAATGTAAAAACCTACTTAATATATTGTACTACCATGCCACAGTTGGTGGGTACATTTTTTTTTTTTTTTCATAAAAAGACACTAGAGGGTCCTCCCTGGTGGCGCAGCGGGTTAAAGCCCAGCACTAAGAAGCTTAAGCCACTTTCGCATGAGTTCGATTCCCGCCTGCCCCGGAGGATTTCCACATGGCGTGGCAGACCTCTTCTGACCTGCCCGCTGCTCCCCTCAGCAGTGTACTTCATCGATCTGCCTGTTCTGCTCCCCACTCTGTCTCTGGTGAAGCCTCTTACCCTCCGCATCTCTGGCCTGTACCCCAGTTCTGTATGAATAAATAAATAAATCTTAAAAAAAAAAAAAAAGACACTAGAATGTAGTTTTCTCTCCCCCATTAAATAACATTTTCAAATATACTTAATTTACCAAAATTTAAAAAAAAATGGAGAAAAGGCTCCTTTTCATTTGGGAAGGTGTTTATGCTCATGTAAGGGGTCATCAAGCCTGAACAAGTTAGTCCTCTAAAGGACAAAAGATTTCTGCTGATAAGGTGAGAGTGTGGTGGACATTTGGTTGAGGATATGTTTACAAAGAGTTACAGTATCAAAATCACTAATTACTACGATTAAAACTCCTGTAAACTTGACTGTTCAACTACAAATTTTCCCAATATGTTCAAAATCAGTCTCTTTTTCTTCCTTTCCAAATCATGGTTGCATGTACCATTTCTGACAACAGAAACATGACATTTTTGAAAAATAAGTTAAAGGAGAAAGGAGCCACTAGGACTAGAGATGTGGAAGATTAAACTCACATACAATCTCTACCACTTGTGTAAAGTCCTGGTACAAAGAATTTCCCTTCATTATGATAAAAAAAAAAAGGCTACAGACTCTGATTCAGAACTAAGTTAAACAGAAGCAAGTCTTTCACCCCTGAGTATGTATACACTGAGGCTCTATCGTACAAAGAGTATATATCTCGTATACCTCATACCTCAACACTGAGTGTGTGTGTGTGTGTGTGTTTATACACACATATATAATCTGAATTTAAATATGAGGTATGAACCCATTGTTCTTCCCTTGTCTTTCCCACTAAAGGATTTAGTAAGAACCATTTGGTTCAGGTTCACTTTGACCATTCATCAAGTAAGTCCCAAATGCAGTGGGCAGCCCCTCAAAAGCTAGCAGAAAATAACTTTGTGATGTGGAACCTTCTGAATCTCCTTAGCATTACCAGATACCCCAAACAAATGAAGGTGTGATTGACCCTTAAAGAGGCATGTGCAAAATCCACTATTGTACATGAAAACTACCATTACCCATGATACCCCCAAACATACAGGGGAAGAATAGTTCAAGGTGAGACTTGTGCAGTCAAGATATTTTTCTTCCTACAAAATCTGTGTTGTGAACTGTTGGCTCACCATTTGCTATGGCCAGTGGACCCACTTTAGCGGGGTGGAAATGCATTTACATTTTATAATATTTGTTTGCTAGCTCCAGAATTTTCATCATGTCATGGTCAGCATAAAAGTACCACATTTTTTCTTAATTTGTGAATACTATATCTCAGGTTGTTTCATTTTTCTTCAGGTGTCTAGAGATTTTCATTGCATAGTGAAAATTCTGTCAGTTTGGATAATGTTATATTCCTCTGTAACTACATGTGTTAAATTTTCTTCTACGTGGTCTCTAAATTATCAACAGATAGCTTTCATCTTTATTAAACCCAATTTGTTTCTTTTTTAGGGTGTACCTATTTTGTTCATTAGGACACATATCTTCTTCCAGAACAGTGAATTTTGAACGTCATGGGCTTTTAGCTGATTCTAGAATTTGGCAGTGTCTCCACTGTATGAAAAGAGCAAAATGCTGGAGTTAACAAACAGACAAAACTCAGGTCAAATATGAGACCATCCTTAAAAATTTCCTTTCCTAAAGAATACTGAGATGACTCAGGTCAGAAATTAGTATTTTTCTTCATGTATGGCTTGACCAATGATTCACACTGTGCAGACTCTGGTATTATAAATGGTATTTAATGGTATTTATGTATGTCTTTCTGACAGCTAACTAAAATTAATACCCATGCTGTGGTTACTAGTTGAGTTGATTTTTAGGAACGGCTTTAATAACTGCTTTTTCAGGAGTCTTTTTTTTTTAATTTTTAATGTAAAAAATTGGAAATCAGATATCAAAAGTTATGAACAATTAAGATGGCTCATTAGATCCATTCTTATCAGGTACTAACTTGGTTATTTTATGCTTAATCTGTGTTTTATTCCAAAGTGTAGCAAAAGTATTTTAAAAGGCAGTGACTTAGAAGTTTCTAAATAGAGCTGACTCAGGACTGAGGTTGAACATGTATTAGTTATTGATTTTTTTGTGATTAATTCAGTCAAATTTTGATGGAAGAAAATTATTATATAAATATAACATATAAAACAAAGTGATGAAAATAATTGTTTTACACATGTTATTGAATTATATACTATGATGCAAAAATATAGAAATATTACATTTGAATAAATAATTTTAATCTGAAATTAAACTCATATATTACTGACTAAATGATAGCATATTTCCAAATTTGCATTCAGATATCATTTTAAGCTATTCATAATATTTAAGTATAATCAAAATGATAGCAATATTTTTCTTTACATAATTTTAACAACCCATCACTACTATCATAAATTTATGATAAAATATTACTAATGATCGTCCCTCCCTGGTGGCGCAGCGGGTTAAAGCGCAGCACTAAGAAGCTTAAGCCACTTCCACATGAGTTCGATTCCCGACTGCCGGGAAGAGATCCACATGGTGAGGCAGACCTCTCCTGACCCGCCCGCTGCTCCCCTCAGCAGTGTACTTCGTTGATCTGCCTGTTCTGCTCCCCTCTTTGTCTCTGGTGAATCCTCTCACCCTCCATATCTCTGGCCTGTACCCCAGTTCTATATGCATAAATAAATAAATCTTAAAAAAAAATACTACCAATGATCAATGGTCTGTTTGAAAACTTCTCCAAAAATTATGTAAGTTAGTAACTGAGTCAATCAATAAGAGAACATTAACTTATTTCTAAAGTATAGATCTTCCTTTCTTAGTGCTTTATTGTTCTTCTAAGTTTTATTCACTTTAAAAAAAATGTCTAGAGTTAACTAACCATGGGTTGTCTTTGCATGGTAATGTAATATCCTAAAAGTGGTTATGCATGCTGAAACTACAAAATGAAAACTGCAAATAGATCTTAAAATTAATAGAAAAATTTACAATTGTTCTGTCACATTTAAATTGTTGTCCAAAAAAATTAACTACTTTGGAAGAATGGGGAAAAAAATTAAAACTAATACATATTTAGTATACTATAATTTTAAATATCAACTAAGCTTTTGATTTATTTTTAAAATATCAGTGAGCATCTTCTCTCTCTCTCTCTCTCTCTCTCTCTCTGTGAATTGTCATTGTTGAACTTAATTGTAAATTGGTGCATGGACTGAATATTTGTGTTTTCCCTACACCTCATGCTGATCTCTTAATTCCATTGTTGTTGGGTTTGGAATTAGGATCCTGAAGAACTTGTTGGGTCATGAGGTCGGAACCCTCACTAATGATTAATAACCTCGTAAGCTCGTAAGAAGCCAGAGAGTCAGCCCTCACTGCTTCAGTTATGTGAGGATACAAGTGAGCTGATCTAACCAGATTTTCACCCTCTGCTCAGGCTTCCAGCCTCTGGAACCATGCGAACTAAATCTGTTGTTTATAAATCACCCAGTTCATGGTAGTTTGTTATGACAGCCTGAGCTAAGACAGTTGGAATCTTGTTCCAATATTTTATCCTTTGTACTTTCAATGTTGTGAAATATCTCTTAAAGCATCTAGAATTGTGAAAATCTTTCCCAGTGTCAATTCCTGTAGGGAATTTTATTTGCATGCACTTTCCTCACTGATCAGTTCATCTTTAATAGTTTCCTCTGACTGTTGTGTCTATCACAGAGGAACAGCATCCCATTCCCACAGCTATTCCTTCTACAAGCCCATCCATGAGCAGTCTTAACTTCATTTCCTACTTGTCACTTTCTGCTTTTTTGAGAGTATTTTTCTTTGTTAACTAACCCTCCCTGTCAATTACACATTTCTGTAAAACATTCTGTAGGTTTATCACTGGGGCACAAGGAACTGATGTCAGAACATGCTTTGTGACTGAACCACAGATAGGAGTGATCAATCACTTAGAGATTTTGGCAAAAACAGGCATATTGGTATTCACAGATAGAGGTTTGTAATTTTTCCTGATGTTTTTATTGGTAGAAAATATAGTTTATGGACTCGTTACAGCTAATAAATGGTAGTAATCAAATTTGAAACATATTTGAAGACTGATGATCTCTAACTAACTTCACTAATAAATGAAAATTTTGCATAAAGGAATGTGAGAAGCAAGAACTCCTTGTACATACCTCTGTTTGTAAATCAGATAGAGTTCCTGATTCCAGAAAGGAAGAAGCATACAAGTAAAGCAAAGCAAAACAAAGCAAAACAAGCAAGCAAACAAAACACACACATACACACACAAGTAGTCAACTCCTTACAATGTGCAAGTTTTCTGAAGGAAGGATTCTCTGATGAAGGAATATTTGAGTTGTCATCTGATAGATGAATTTTAATTAGCAAGTGGGGAAAGCATTAACAGACACAGCACAAACAGGCACACACTTTGCCATTGATAATGAAGCAATTCATCTAGGAAATGAAAGAAGCCCTTTTCGATGGATCTAGATCCAGTAACTATCTGTGAATATTTGAGAGAAGTAATGTGCAAGATAGAGGAAGCTGAGGGGGGCAGGCAAGGACCAGACAATACTGGGTATTTCAGGTATTCTATTAAGAGACATACAAGCAATCTCAAACTTTAGTTAAAAAAAATAGTTTGCATTTTAAAGGAAAAATAGCATTTCTGCTCAGGACTTGATAAAGTAACTTAATGTTCTGACCATAAACAACTACAAAAACTGGAGAAAATAATCAAATCTACATTTCTCACAGGTTTTAGATAGCAACCACTCAAGGCTTTGATTTCCAGTGGAAGGAAAAGAGAAAATTAATCCTGCATTCTACCAGGCTCAAGTGGTGTTTAAAAGGCTCTGTTCAGGAAAAGACCCAGTTTCATTCTTGCTGCATATAAATGTCAAGTATGCATAGCTTAGAACTGTAAAGAGAGCTTTGATTTTTTTGGGTGGACAAAGAGCAGCTAAGTGAAGAAAAAGCAGCTTTAACATGCATGGCTGATTCCTAAATTGTCCTTGAGCAAGTGGTTCTCTGGGAAGAGAGAAGCAATTTCAGAAACAATTAAGAAGTGAAGAGATCCTGGAATTCAGGAGTAAAGAAATTGGAGAAATCCTGTCATTCAGTAGAGACATGAAAGACCATATCATAGGAGAAAGTACTATTATCAAGTTGTCTAGGCAAAACTAAAATAGACTCCCCTTTATGTAGCTAAAAAAGAAATTTTACAAGATTAAAGTGACTTTCCAGGAATTTATCTACCTGACAGGACAAAGCATGCTTTAGAGGAAAGTAACATAATTCAGATACTTAATCCTGTAAAATGTATGATAGAGTAACCAATACTTACTGTCACATGTACTGATAATGCAATGATCCTGACTGATCCGGTTGTTACATGTACTGACACTATCGTGGACCTGACTGATGGAAAGGTAGGAGAAATTGAAAAAAGAATTAAGATGTAAATTAAAATGTAACACCTACTTATGCACACACTGATAAACAGGCACACAGAAAGGCAAGGACAGAAACCTGTTGTACAAAGAGGACTTACTTAAGTGAAGATCAACAGATGATCTTGATAATATTGTTCTGAAACATAGTATACAGGTACCAAATTTGACACAGTCAGAGATGCTTAAGAATTTCATGTATGTGAAAGCTAGGTTTGTAAGAGGTACCAGGGAGTCATTCTGCAAAGTGACCCCTCTCCTGGCAGATGGACAGTTACCAGGAACTCTTCAAATCCAGCCAATTCACTTTGTATGATCAGTGTCTCATTTTTTTTGCTAAGAGGTTTGTAGTCTTTCCCAATTTTAATCCAATAATATTGTGATGTGGATTTTCACCAGTAATTTCACATTGTGGTTATATGCATTTGCCTTAAGTTGTAAATGAAATCTTCCCATATTGATAAAAGTTAGCACTCAAGAGGAAATTCATCTGCTAAAACATGAAGAAGTAAAAAATAAGTAAGAAAGTTTTTGTTTCCAGACTAAATGGCATAATATAGACCTCTGATATATATGCCTGTATATATTATATCGTAATATATACCTATATATCTTTAATATTCTGAAAAACTAAGGGATTAATCTGATAAAATATATGAATGCTATTTAAATGTTAGTTAAAACTGCAAAAACTAAGAAAAACTAGGGAAGGCCTGAACAAATGGAGTAACACATTCTGTTAAAAATCACAACATGAAATGTTGATTAAATGTTTATTTTTCCTCAAATCAATCTATAGCCAAATACAGCACTTCTTTCTGAGCAAACTGAAGAATTGATGCTAAAGTGCATATGGTTGTGCAAAGAACATAGAACAGCAAGAACTACTCTGAAAAAGATAAAAGTAAAAACACTTCTATCTTATTTTAAGGCTCACAGAGTAATAGTAATCAAGGCAGTGTAGTATTGGAGTAATAATATATAGATCAAAATAACAGAATTAGAGGTACAGAAGTACAGATTTATAACATGTCAAGTATTAAATGGGATGAACTGTATTTTTTTATAAAAATGATGGTTGAAAGAAATAAACCTAATATCTTACCTTAGACTATGTAACTTAACTTTATTTTTAAAGATTTATTTATTTATGCATACAGAACTGGAACACAGGCCAGAGGTGCTGGGGGTGAGAGGCTTCACCAGAGACAGAGTGGGGAGCAGAACAGGCAGATTGACTGAAATACACTGCTGAGGGGAGCAGCAGGCAAGACAGGAGAAGTGTGCTATATCATGTGGGTCACCTCCCATTCTGGGCTGGGGTCAAACTGGTGTTACAGTGGCTAAGGCTAGCTTTGTGCTTTAACCCACTGCACCACCAGGAGGGCCCATAACTTATGTTTTTCATAAATAAAATATGTTAACTAGTTATGTACACTTAAACTTGGGTCAAACAGCTATTAAATGCAAACTAAAAGAAAATAAATCAAATAGGAATTCATCAAAATTATAATATTGTTCTTCAAAATATACTATTAATAAATTATAAAAATTCAATTATATTTCATATAAATATAATAAAAGGCAGGCCAACAACTGGCTATGAGTATTTATAGAACATATATCTGACAGAGCAGATCTCTCTCTTAAAATTCAATATAAGAAAGCATAGAACCATTTTTTTTTTAAAGATTTATTTATTTATTTGTACAGAACTGGGGTACAGGTCAGAGATGCCGAGGGTGAGAGGACTCACCAGAGACAGAGTGGGGAACAGAACAGGCAGATGGACGAAGTACACTGCTGAGGGGAGCAGCAGGCGGGTCAGGAGGGGTCTGCCACGCCATGTGGACTCCTCTGGTGCAGGCGGGGATCGAACTCCTGAGGAAGTGGCTTAAGTTTCTTTGTGCTATGCTTTAGCCTGCTGCGCCACCAGGGAGGGTCCAGCATAGAACCAGTTTTTAAGTAGGAAAAAGATGTGAAAGGATACTTTACTAAAGAATATCTATGGATGGAAAACAATCACATGAAATGAGTTCAATATCATTTAACATGAGGGAAATATAAATTCAAACAATGAGATGGCAAAACACACCCAGAATAAAATTGAGATTAGAAAAACTGAGCATATCAAATGTTGGTGAGAATATGGAGCAAGTAGAACTTTCATACTTTGCTTTGCTGTTTTCAAGGTAAAACCATACAACTATTTTGGAAAACACTTTTTAAAAGTGTCCTAAAAACTTTCTGCACAGCAAAAGAAAAACAAAACAGTAAATCACACACTCTGAATGGGAGGAAACATTTTCACATCAAACACTCAAGGGCTTGTATACAAGATATAAAAAACTTGTTAAAACTCAAAATAAACAAGTAACTCGATCAAAAAAAAAAAAATGGGCAGAAGCACTAGAGACATACTTCTCCAAAGAAAACACAAATGGTCAACACACACATGAAAAAATGCTCATCATCAAGGAAATGCAAATTAAAGCCACCACTAGTTACTGTCTTAGGCCTGTGAGAATGGCCTTTATCAAAAAGGCCAGAACACACATGTGCTCTCGAGGATGTGGAGGAAAAGGAACACTTGTATGCTGCTGGTGGGGATGTAGAGTGGTGAAGTCCCTATGGAAAGCAATAGATAGTGTTCTCAAAATATTAAAATATCTACCATATGACTCATCAACCCAACTCTGAAGATTTCATTTATTTAAAATTCTAGAGGGGCCTCCCTAGTGGCACATGGGGCTAAAGCATAGTACTATGAGGCAATCCACAGCCATTGCAGCACCAGGCCAGGAAGGTGATCCACAGGATGCTGCAGACCACTCTTGTCTCACCTGCTGCTCCCCCCAGCTGTGTGGTTTTGTCAATCTGCCTGCTCTGTTCCCTGCTTTGTCTCTGATGAATCCTCTCAACCCCCACCCCCACCCTGTATCTCTGGCCTGCACACCAGTTCTTGTATACATAAATGAATCTTAAAAAAAAAATTGTGAAGTGACATAAAATAAAATTCTAGAAAATTCAAACAAATTTATTTAAAAGTCAGCTCCATGACTGCCTTGGACAAGAGTTGATGTGATGGGAAATGTGGCAAAGATGATATGCAGCAAAATGAAATTTTGTGTAGTATATCCATTATCATGATTTTTTGATAGTTTCAGGGTTTTTATACACACACACATTTATACTACCCACACACATATATATCAAATACATCTTGAATATTGAAGATCAATATGTCAATAAAATTATATTAAAGCTGTCAAAAAATAAGGGCAAAAAAAACCTTCCTGTTTCCAATTTATAATTTCATGTAGAGAATGGGATGAAAGAGAATGAGTGGGAGAAAGAGAAGTGAAATTCAGAGTGAACCTCTGAATTTTTCTATAGAACATGGCAGAGATATACAGAATTTAGAGTTCTTTGGGGTTAAATCCAAGGGAAGATTGGATATGCGATGTGAGGGTAAGTGAAAGAGAGGTTCTCAGCAAGCTTATTTATTTATTTATTTATTTTGCCTTAGTCAAGTGAGTGGACAGAGATTGTTTTCTATGCCATAGGAAATCTGGGCCAGAGTCATGTTTATAGGAAGAAATTCCACATTGGAGATGTTGGGTTTGGTTTCTCTTAAAACTATACAGATGGACACACTAGGTAGGAATTTGGTTATATGAGTGAACTTTGGGATTATAATTTGGGAGTTATTAGAGATTTGATGGTAAATGAAACTTGAAAAAATAGTAGACAGGGAGAGGTAAAAGGAGAAAATATTACCTGGAGATAGAGAAGAGGCAAAAGAAAGAGATTTGGCAATTCTTTATCTATGAAAATAAATCAACAAACAGACTGAGGAGTTTCTAAAACATCCATAATGACTAATTTTGCATTTGTGCTGAGGGAATGAATGAATACTGATTTTCCCATACCACGATAATGTAGACACCTTCCCAAAGTATAGACACCCAATGACATTCTCTTTCTCAAAAGCAGAATTAGTAACTTTTGCTAAATAGTTTCAGTCATCTTGTACCCAGAAGCTCACTAATTTACTCAAATTTCAAATTAACTATTCAGTTCTCTAGATAAAAGCTTTTGAGGTTATCTGTTATATTAAAAATTATATATAAGGTATCAGGGAAAATTAACATTTCAAGATGACAACTTATTTAAATGAATCAAAAACTATTAATTAAAGGAAAGATTTTTGAGGAGGAAAACAAGTATCACAAATATGTAAAATAAAAACTAAAAACAGAATGGTTTGTGTTGCTTGATATTTAAACATGAACCTAATAGTCTCACTTTTCCAGGATACAATGGAAAATGTCACATAGATATAAATATCTAATCATAAATGACACAATTATCAGGGATCTAAATGTCATCAGTACTACCAAAGAATCTGGACAAGAGTCTACTAGCTGTTTATAGAAAGCATAAGGTTACATATATGCATTATCAGAGTGATCATTTCTCACAATCACTTTAACTATTGGAGAGATTGAAAATCTATGATAGTGGCTAATTCTTATTGAAACCTCAATAACACTTCTAATATTCAATGTTCCAAATTATTTACTTGTCTTGACTCACTTGGTATTAACAATAGCATATTGCTTTGTTGTTTTTAGAAAAATAGGATACATAGACTGAAAAAAAAAAAGAGCAAAAAACAAAAAAACAAGCCTAAGATCACACACCTAGGTGGTAAAGGAAATTGGACTTAAATCTAGCCAGCGGGCTCCACAGTATGTGTGTTTAACTGATCTTCCACGTAATTTTTCATTACACAAAAACTTCTAACTGCCACCAATTAATGGGTCAGAGCTCTGCCTTCTGGAGCATTAAGTGTGTTCTCACTAGGGCTCTGCATATATTTGAATCGACTCTCTGTTATCCTGTTTTTGTTTGTTTGTTTGTTTTTTTTTTTTTGGAGTGCAGATTTGACAGCATCAGCTATTTAACACTCATTCATATGTCACAAACTCTAGGTGATCATAGTGGGGGATATTAACTTTTCTACTAAAAGAAGGTGTCTTACTTAATTCAGGGCGGTGTGTTTGGCTCCCCCTTGAAAAACGGCTAAGAACACTTTATTTTACTGATAAAGTAATTATACTTTTATTAAAACAGTCTAGAGTCCACACGAGGGAAAAAATAAATTCCATTATAGTGCCTGAACCCGTAACATTTGTGGTCACTAAAATTTGCTGGCTATATTTACCTGTATACTTAATGCAGATGACATTGAAATGTGGCAGCTGCTTTTATTTTCATCTAAATGCAAGCCTTAATTTCTAAATACTAAATTTCATTATGTTAGCATTTACTCAGTATTTTAAATATTATTTTAAAAACATACCAGTTGTTCTGCCCAGTGTATGTCAACCATATATTTCAATATTATTTTTTAATACCTTCAATCACATAACTGACTACGTTATTTGAGAAGACAGAATCAAATAACTGGAAGTTTAATATACTCATGGGTCAATATATTTTTGCCTAATCTCTTCCATGGTAGTGTGCATTTAAATGTGAGAATCCTCAACATCACACAAAAATCAAGTTTTAATATAAATTTTTGATGATTAATTATTTTGTCCATCTTTAAGGGAAGTAAAATATGTTTTAAAATCTGAAATTTATAGTGTCATATAAATATGCTATTAAAAACTTTTATGTGGAAATTTTCTGTATGGAATTTTAAAATATATTAGTTGATGTTATAGCTGAGCAACTCTGAATGTAAGTATATTTTGGTTTTCCACTTCATAAAGTAAAACAAAAATATTCCATTAAAGAAACTATTTGGCTCTAGGGCATTTTCTTACAATTGCATTAGAGCTTTTTTTTTTTTTTTTTTTTAAATAAAGATTACATCATATTGCTATATTGCTTTGCATTAAGAGTTAAGAGAATAAATCCTTCTAGGTTTCTCTTTAGTTCTGATGCCATCATTAAATTTCACCTTGCCCTTCCTCTCTCCTCTTAAACTCTCTTATTTATAACTAGCCAATTTGTTACATAATTGGCCTCAGAATTTTTAAACATTGTTCTGACGACTTCTCCAGTATAAGCTAAATATTTTTGCATGCTACACATCTACAGTCTTTTCTTATCAATATTACCTTCATTAATTAACCACAACAGAAAGATTTAAAATATATAAAAGGAAGGAGAAATTAAAATAGAAAGGTAGATTTTCCTGCAGTGGCTGGGGATGGATCAAGTTATGATCTAGAAATCTAAGTTTTTGTTTTCAGACTTTTCTTCCAAGAAATTACCTAGTAGTTAAGACAATCAATTGATTTATATTTTAATTTATATTTAAGTTCTCACATTGCTGCTAATCTTGAGACAGTATTTTATGTTGCCCCTCAGGTCAGTTTCCTTGGATTGCTTCCACCACCATAGCACCCGTTATCTGTCACCACCTTCCCTTCTGATCTTCCCTCCCTAATGTATGCTGCTGGCCTACATTCTAGCACTGGATTTTGTCCACACAAATCTAAAACATCTATGCACCCAAAACACACATATTGAGATCAGCTGACTACCTTTCATAGCATGAATTGAATTTATCCTTTGATTGTAAAAAATGAAATATCTATTATGTGGCGGGAAGTAAGTGCTTCCAGTAACAATACATTAATATATGATTGACTTTGAACACAAGGAGACCCAAGATGAGAAATAAAAAGTTTTTGTAAGCTGGTAATTTAGGACTCTTGTGACACTTGAATTTTCCACTGTGTGGATGAAGCTAATAGAGACCCCATGACTTTTATTGTAACACACGGTTATTTTTGTTTAAGGCTATTATTTATAGGACTATAAAACTTCAGCAGAGACAAAAATAAAAGGTTTTAACAGGATGTTTTGATAGAGAAAAAAATCTAGGATCGCACATTAGTTTATAAAGCCTAGAAAAACATATTTAGAAATCAAATTTTAACAAAGCTTTATATTATGAGCATTTCTCTTAAATAATATTCAGTTATTTTTAACAACTATAACAATTTATAGATTCCCATTTAAAGGAATTGATAAAAAATCCAGTATTGGTGTAGAGGAGAGAATTACATAAGGTAATTTCAACTCCATCTAGACAATGGATAATTTATAATCTAAACATGTTCAGAGCGGTAATTTACATTGTTCCCTAATCTATATCTTAAAATTAATAGAAATATAACTTGACTGTGTACATATTTTAAAATCAATAAAGGTTAATTATTGTACTAAAAATCAAAAAAATAATCTTAAAATGATATATTATTTTCTCTATGTGGATTTCTTGACACAATGGCAGCACAAATTACAATGAAAAGTTGAGATCAATGATACACAGAGAAACGTTATGAAGGTAGCATCTACGAATGCATCCTGATTAAAATGTCATATTTAGAAATCAAATGCCAAATCCACATACATTTTAATGACTTTCTTTCCCAACGTGTTGAATAATCGGGGGAGTGGAATTCAACTGCAGCAAAGTATAGTGCATCATAGAAACTCATACATGTTAAAACTGAAAAATGATTTTATTTTTAAGTAGCAAGATATTCAAACCATGCAGCATATAGGCCACTTCTCAGTGGTATAGGATTACCTTGTGAATGTCTGTAATTCAACAGAATGCCTGGAATTAACACCTAAATCACAATAGTACTAGTTCTATATCAATCTGATAAGCAAAAAGAGTCCTAACAATTAAGAAAAATGTATTTCAATGTGAAAATTATTTGGAAACTATTGGCTTAAAGTGTCACCATGTGAGTCTCTATTTAGCATGCAAGTGAGTTTTAAATTTTATTTGCAATAGGGCAAGCACATTTGAATATTAATCTTAAGCAGAGTTCCTACACGAGAAAAGAGTTAAAAGGCAGAGTGGCTCCTTACTGAGAATGAAGTTGCAGAAGTCCATCAAAAACTGTGTTTTTGTGCACCACTTTCACCATATTCCAAATTAATGCCATTTAACAGTGACAGGCCAAGTGGTGATGATGTGCAAAATGTTTGTTACTGGTCTGAGATGATGTACTGAATTTGAGAGTAATCATTCAGAAAGAGCAATTGGACAGAGTAATTTTATGCTTGTTGAATCTATTGATAGGGTGGGGATTGAATTTTGTTCTTTTTATTTTACATTTTCTCCTAATTCATTTCTATTGTATTGTATAAAAGTATTGGTCCACGACAGACTGGGAAAATATAAAGTTCATTCTTCACACCAGGTACTTGACAAGCACTGCCCTAGAAAACACCTGCTATTCTGTTTCTGGAAGAACTCTTAGATAGCCAGGTAAGATGTCAAATTAACATCACACAATTTAAATTCATGGGGAAAGAGTACAGATGAAATATGTCTCTATGGATGTAGTCCGATTCTAGTTAAAGATGAATCTTAGACAAACTAAAGAGGCAATAGATGTCCACCATTCTCCTGCTCTTTTTATATATCTTGAGGGCTGAGAATTCATTTTTATCACTTGTTTAGAACTCTCTCTTCCATGCCCACTTTATCTCCTACCAGAGCCATGCTCTCTAATAAGTTACCATTGTCTGAGTTAGTCTTTAATTTTCACTCTCTATTTAATTGTTTTCTAATCAGGGCTAAGATCTCCTTATAAATAATTAATTGAATGATTTAAGGAAATCAAGTAAAGTTATGTTTTATAACTATTTCTATAGACACTTTTATTTAAAAAAGAGACACTTAAACATTCTATAGTATTGTACCTTTACTAAATCAATGTGGGGGAAGACAAGAGCTTATCAGAGAAAAATCTAATGACAGCATCCTTAAATATCATCATCTGCAAATTCCCACATATGTCTTTGTTCTTTTCCCTACGTTTAAGTCTAAACTAGATTCTGGTCTCCAGCAAAAAGCATAACACTGCTATATTATTAGCTGATCTGTAGCAATGGGTGTTTTCATTTGTTTTTCAAATGTGAGTGAGGGCCTTAGGAAAGATATACTATGGTACATAAAGGAAAATTCAGAGAGTGGTTAGTCATGAATTTCTTTTTGTAGGCTGTACCATCATTTGCTATATGATATTGAAAGTTTTCTGGGTTGCGAGTAACATTTCAGAATTTATAGGTTTTCTCATGAAGAAAAAAGGAGTTAAAATGCCAACTCTCTACATTTTATTGTTGTAGGGCATTTTTGGACCTTTGTGATTCACATTACATCCAAACTAAGAATCCTTTTTCTAAAACAAGTAGAGCAGGAGCAGGTTGACCTTGAGGGAGAAATCCAATGGAAAAGGATTGTCTATCCAGAATATTTTTATTATCAGAATATTTTTATTTTCCATAAAATATGGAAGTATATTCAAAAGTGTATACAAAATCTTGTAGTAGTCTGCAGAGCTCTGTTGCTGAAGAAATTTGACTATGAGAAAAATGATATTATAAATTGGTACCATTTAGTAGTAAGATGGATAAAGGTAAATGCCACTCAGGAAAAGATGTGATTTAGGTGCGTGCCTTTTATGCACATGTATTTTCTGCTTTCACTTTTTTAATAAGCTATAGAAAGTCCATGAGGAATATTTATGTATTGGTTGGCATAACAATTAGTCTGGATGAATGTCTTAAACTCCTTCAATGTATACCCCTTTATAGGATCTGCTGTGCGGCTTATACTTTAAAATATAAGTTGTATTATCTTATCCCTTGGCTCAGGTTCCTACAATGCCTCCTCACAATTTTCATCTTTTCAGTGGTGTCAGAGGCTAACTATGGTCTACACCATCTCCAGCTGCTGTGCCCATATTTTCTATTAGTACTTTCACACCACTCACTCCACTCAGCCATGTTGATCTTTAGACCATTCCTCCACCTGGCGGCAGGCAACTTTCCTCTAAGGAGTCTTGTCCTATACTTCATGTTCTGGAAAATCTATCTTTCACACCCTTTGTATATTTGCTTTAATACTTTTTCTTGTTGAAACATAAATTGACTACCTATTTAAAACTACAACCAGCAAATCCTGATACTCACTATCAATGCCAAAATACTTTTATACTACTCTTTTTTATTTTATTTTTCTTAAAGATTTATCTATTTATGATACAGAACTGAGGTACAGTCCAGAGGGCGGCGAGAGGCTTCACCAGAGACAGAGTGGGGAGCAGAACAGGCAGATCAACGAAGTACACTACTGAGGAGAGCAGCGGGTGGGTCAGGAGAGGTCTACCACGCCATGGGTCACCTCCGGGGCAGGCGGGAATGGAACTCATGCAGAAGGAGCTTTTAGCTTCTTAGTGTGGTGCTTTAACCGCTGTGCCACCAGGAAGGACCACTACTCTTTTTTTATTTTATCATTATTCTCTAGATCTTAACTTTTTAGAATTTACTATGAGCCCTCTCTGATTTACTATTACTGTACTCATTGCTTATTAACTCACATACACCCACACTCTGAATAAAGACAAGGGTCTTTTTTGTTGTATGTATTACAAGCATATAAAATAATCTCTACAAACAGGAGGCATTGTTTTCTACTTGTAACTTTAATTGTTAATCATATATTTTTAAAAATCACATTTTTCTCCTAAACATTTTATGAAGGAAATTGTATGTTATGGGAAGAATAGCAGCAACAGTATATGAAAACTGAACAGAATAAAAATCAGTCAGACATATTAACCGATTGGTTAAATGGTTTTGCATTTGCCTTAGTCATTCTAGTGATACTCATTAAAAAATTTAATAACAAACTCTTCAATTCCATGTATTAGTAACTATTATGTCTGGAACCCCAATGTCTATATCAGCCTCCAAAATAAAGCTTGGTCATTTCCTGAATCAAATTCATGTGAAAACTGCAAAAAAATAAAAGAAAGCAAAACAAAAAAACCCCACACGTTGGTGATTGTAGAGTTAAAAAAAAAATTTTTAAATGTATCTGTAGAATGCAAAAAAAAAAAAAAATCATTCTTCCATTGCAGATCTAAAAAATAAACCTAGTGGTAGATGGTTAAATCTTTACTGCCATTAAGGGCAGAGACTGTTAATATCTAGTCATGTAAGAAAACTCCTTAAAAAAAAGGAAAAATATCCTTGGTTTCATTTTGTTATTGTGACATTTTTCTTCTGAAGATGAAATACATTTTGCATTTTATTCATTTATACATTGTATCCAGTTTTTTCAGGTACCAGTTAGTGTTAGATATCAACAATGAAATGCACATTTGTTATGGTTAACAGGCTCTTTTTTCTTTTTAAGAACATAAAACTTTGAGATTCAGTAAAAGAAATGAATGATATTTTATACCTTAGGAACCATAAAAAATGATTTGCTATGGAGATTAAATGCCTCAAATTCTCTATAATTATGAGTAATGTGAGGAAAATAAATGTTATTTTCATTATCTGTATTATAGTAAAAAATATATCCAAATTAACATAAATTCAGTTCTTAAGAGTCATTATTGTTCAATATTTAATCTCAAAAAAAGATGAAAACTGAAAAGTAATATATAAGCCATAAACTAACTAGCAAATTACTGATATTAGACTTCAAATAATTTTAGCTTAATTTAGCATAATAATGTGGCCTATAATCCAGTCTATAAAATATATCTGTCTCTTAGAAACAGGCCTTAATTCTGCTGTTTTCACATGTGCTTTAAATGTGTCATAGTAAATTTACAATTTACAGTTTGATGAACCAAACTATTCTGACAGCCTTTGCATCTTTTCTCACAAGAGGTTTAGACATAGGCTATTATAAAAATCTCATTAGAAAATACATCTCTCCTAAAATAACTCATCCAAACTTGTTGCATGGCTTTCTACATCCTGATAGGACATAGAAGTAACATATGGTCTCTGTCCTATGGGAACTTACTTT
>NW_004567102.1:14161567-14164344 GCF_000260355.1 Condylura cristata
AATGCTGTGTCATTTGCTCACTTGGAAACACAATCTATTTAGAATTTACAAATTATGAAAGAATTAAGTCTATTTTCGGGACCTCAAATTATATAGACAATATTTCCTAAAATTGAACAGCAAATACTATTTTTACAAAGTAATGTTTTTCCACTAACATCGAAGGGCAACTATTCCATCCATAACAAACATTATGTCTTACTTGCCCCAGGCAATAAAATTTTCTTGAGCTAATCGAAATTAAAACTTCGGGGTAGCTCCCTAGTGCCCCAGGAGGTAAATCTCTGGGCTATAACTGTTAGGGCCTGAACTGAGTTCACTCTGGCCAGGAAGCTGACCCACACATGACTCTGCAGACCTTTCTGGTCTCAACCTCTGTTCCCCTCAGTGGTGTATATCAGTTGATCCCCTCATTACTCTCTAATCTGTCCCTGGCAAATTCTCTTCCCTCCCACTTCAGCATCTCTGGTCTACACCCCAGTTCTTCCACACACAAAATAAAACTTTGTGGGCAAAATCAACAGTACTCAACATACATTGTATACGTTCTCCCACATTTCATGATACAGCTAGATCTGAACAACAAAACTTATTCTGACAAATGGGTCATGGGTGGAAGTGTTTGTTATTTCTATTCGAGAACAGAGATGAACTAGGATTTCTCTGTGTTTCTTGCTCTACTATAGCAGTCACACTACTGACATGTCAATTGCTTGGATCTTCATGAGAATGGGTCTGTTAGTGACTATGTTAATGTAAAACAGGTTGGAACATACCTCATATATCTGTCTCTCTCTCTCTGTCTTTCACAACATACAACATACACCCTTACACATCAACATGTAGTATGAACAGGAAACAAGTATATTAAATGACACTGTTGCAAAGTATGCAGTGTCATAATTAAATGACACTGTTGCAAAGTGTTACTAAAACATAATTTTCAATATTATGTTAGTATGTTAGTGTAACATTACAAAAGTAGTATATGTTGGACTGCTGGCTCAAAGCAAAAAAATAAAAAAACAAAAACCATTTTTTTCAGTTACATTTCACTGAATGTGTCTTACTTGTTTAATATTGTTTAATAATCATAGGACAGTTTTTTTAATCATAATATAAATGGCTATATGAGTGAATACTATGAAATCATTTTTCCTTATTTTTCTATAAATGAATTTTTCCCAAAGTAAATTTTTTATTAAATATCTAACACTGGGGCCTCCCTCTTGGTGCAAAGAGTTAAGTCACAGTGCTATGAAGCTATTTGCAGCCTTAGTTTGATCCCTGGCCAGCAAACTACCCCATGGCACAGCAAATATCTCCTATCTCGCCAGCTGCTCCCCTCAGCAATGATTTTCAGTAGACCTGTCTGTTCTGCTCCCCACTCTGACTCTGGTGAATCCTCTCACTCCCCTGTACTTCTGACCTGTGCCTCAGTTCGTCTATGCATGTCAATAAATCTTTTTAAAATAAATAAATAATAGCTAACATTATGGGGAAAATTATCATGGCTTTAGAAAGCAATTCAAATCTTTATCAAGAAATAAAAGCCTCTGAAATATGGATAACTCCAGACCATATCTCAGGGTTGTGTTGTATTCTACTTTGGAATACACATTTAAAACATCAGCTTTATTTCACTGAGCATAATTCCTTCTTGCTCCATCCATAGTGCTGCAAAAATATCAAAGGGTTTCACTGATAGGACGAATAAGAAGGAAACAAATAAGACATGGGGGGGAATAATAGCAGTATCAACAAAACAAAACAAAAACAGACAATTATAAATGGGAGACATCCTGCAGGGGGTGGGGGAGGGAGAAGAGTCAGAAAAGGGAGGACACAGGGAACGGTGGTGATGATGCACAAGGATGAGGAAATTCTAAGGAGACTACACCTGAGACGGAGAAAAAGTAAACATTGCTTAAAAATGAACAATGATGTAAAATATAGGTAAATAAAAAATTTAACTATAAAAAATAAAAAAGCAACTTCATTCAAATTTAGTGAGTTTCAATTAGTGGCCTTCCAGTTACTAAACCACATAGCTACTTTGTCATCTACATATAAGCTCTACTTGTAACTTGTTCTTACATAATTAAGATCAAAACTTCAACCAGTTACTTTCTAATATTGTCATTCTTTTCACTAAGAAACAAAACTGAAACAAAACAAGGAAAACTCACTTAGAGAGTAGTGTAATCATCAGTTCTCTTCACCTGGATTATGAGGTGTTAATTTTAAAAAGTAATAAGGCACACAAGTAAAAAAATACCTATAAATTTGTGGTCTACAAATGTGTCCAGACATTTAATTCAACTAATTTTTTTTGCTTTTATTTTTTATTTTTTTATATTTAATTTTAGTTGTAGATATTTTACAATCAGGTATAGTCTCCATAGAATTTCCACCACCATTTCACCCTTGTATCATCATATTAGTCCCTGTGCTCTTCTGATCCAGTCATCTATTTTGAGGGCTTTGGGTTTTGTTTCCAAGTCTTACCTATTATAAATAGTGCTGTAATAAACATAGTGGTACAGGTATCCTTTGGATTGATGTTTTTGTATCCTTTGGGTAGATCCATAGGAATGGAATTGCTGGATCAAATGGCAGCTCCATTTTTAGTAGTCTGAAGAACCTCCACACAGCTTTCCAAAGTGGTTGGACCAGATGGCATTCCCACCAGCAGTGTAAGAGAGATCCTTTTTTTGCCACATCCTCTCCAACATTTGTTGTTAGTTTTTTAAAATATGTGTCATTCTTTTTTTTTT
>NW_004567102.1:14164849-14191345 GCF_000260355.1 Condylura cristata
TATATATTTGTAAAGAAAGGTTGCAATGCAATATTTACACAGGAAATCAAAGACAGCAGAAATCTTAAAACTGTAAAAAGTTGGTTGAAACATAGTGGGCCATAGAAGAGACTGGGAAGACCCTGAGGAAAAGTCTACTCGAGGCAGGTGTTCAGATGAACTGAATGACCAAGCAGGTCACCAGAAAACAGCTTTACTTAATGGTTTTTGTTTTGTTTTGAAAATACTTTCCACTACTTCTTTTACACACAAATTTATATCTCTTTCAAATCTCCATTTTGTGATAAAAAGATGCTTAGTAGATTACATTAATGATCTGTTTGATAAATGCAAAAGCTTAAAAAAAGGATGTATACAACACCCAACATTATCTGCTACTGGTTCTGATACTAAAGAAGATGGAATGCCCTTCTTTGTTTTCATTGGTCAGGAGTCTGTGGATTTTCAAATGCATCACTTCCCTTGGAAAGATAATTTTCTGGTAAAAATAATCCTTCCTCTGTACACTTTGAGCAAGAGGTTTATTCTATAATTGATAATTTTCTGTATCATTTATGCCTCAAGTTTATCTTAATGTATAGTGAAAAATTATTGTGATGTGCCCATACTCCTGAAATGATAGAACTTGCATACATGACATTTTTGCTATTAATTCAACATCTAGATCAGTGCTTAAGCCCTATATAACCTTTTTTCATAACTCTTTGAATGACTACATGATAGAATCATGCAATCATGCAATGTTAAATCTTGCATGTGCAGAGTGTTAAGAAAGTAATGTGGTGGGGAAGACTCACTGGTGGTGTATGGGTTAAAGTCTCAGTACTATCACTGAGTACTATCACTGGTCCTGAGTTTGATCCCCCTACAGGGAACTGATCCCCTCTTCAATCTCACTCAGCAATGTATATAGTAGATCCATCTGTCTACTTCCCACTCTGTCTCTGGTGAATTCTCTCACCTCCTCCCTTATATCTCTGGCCTAAACAGCTCTTGTATGCATAAATAAATAAAAAATAATAAAAAAGAAAATAATGGATGTGCAAAGTGTTATCAGTGCACCAACTGTGGTGAGTTACACCTATTCCTGACCTAAGACTTTCTGAACCACAAATTAGTCTGACTGTAATTCTGGTATGGTCTACAAATACCATCCTTAATTATGCTTATATTAAGGTAAATTAAATGGGGCTAGATCATTGAGTTGGGAAAATTTCATAAGTGAATTTGACTATGATGTTTAAGCTAATTAATGTCTGAGCTTGAAGAGCTATTATCTTCCAGTGAGTGTTGACAGTGGGTTTGAACTTATACATGATTATTCTCAAGATAATAGGGTCTCTATCCAGCCTGTTTGTTTTAGCTGCTACCAGTTACCTTAATAGGAAGTTTCTATTTGAAAGGATCATGTCTAATAGGATCTGCTTCCACAGTGGTAAAATTGCTTCTGTTATACTAGATATAAAGCAGCTTTGTGTGTATGCAAATTGTCAATATTAATTTCGTTTTGTGGAATGTGGTAGTTTTTCCAACTGTGTAAGCTCGTTCAGCTATAGCATGGAGTTACTGACCTGTAAAGTTACAAGGTAGGAGAAAATATAGTGGGTGCTTTGTATTTTTGTGTACAACAGGGAGACTGGCAATACGTGGACATAAAGTTAAGAAGCAAGTGTTCTAGTTATTTATTTTTTTGATTAGTTTTACACCCTAAACTAAGACTCTTACCTCTAAGATGTAGGTAGCTTGAATAGTCTCTAAGTTTCCCTTCATTTCTAAAATGTTATTTCTTATATATAGTAGAAGACTTTTCCAGATTTCCTCCAAACTCTCTAATAACCAACATTTCTGTTCTCTAAGAAAAAATTTGACTTGCAGAATAAATGCTGAAACAGTCAAGCATGAGAATAATATATACCCTATTATAAAACAAACAAACAAAACAGATCAGCTCTTTTGAAGGAACTCTAGAAGCACAATACTATTCTGATTAGGAAATTATGACAATTTAATTTATCCCTTTTGAACTACACTTCTCCATTTAATTTTATCTGAATCTTAACCTTCTAGTTTTTCCCTAGCAGGTAATAAATCTATGCTCACAGCTGGTCATTGCTTTCTGTTCTGTTATCAGCATCAAATATTTCAGGAACAAACAAACTAAACACAAAAAGGAAAGGTTGGAGTCCAGATTCTTCTAATCTCTCTGTCTGGGCTTTGAACTACATTTACCATTAGACTGTAGCTAGGTACATCTTGATTAGTTAGCATGATGATTTAACATTTTGAATACTCACTAGTAGGCAGACTAGAAGTTTTCCACTTCACTACACTGATATTTTTCATTCATATTTATGATCTGTATAATTTTTGAGGGTATTTTTCATGGGGCTAGACCTCTGACTTGGTGATTGGGAGCGTTTGTTTGTTTACTAGTTTACATATCTTGGGAGTAACTTTCTATCATTTTATAGGGTAATAAAATATCTGGTCTGAAAGTCAAGCAACTAAACATGGTCATATCTAGTACTCTCTGCTCAAAATGTCACACCAAAGTGAGGAATAGCTTATGGCAAAAACAGATGCAGACTTCTGTGTTTTGAAAATGTCCTGCTACCACAGGGAAAACATGAAACCACTTCCTGCTTTTTAAACATAAAGCCTAAACTCACTTAACCTGGCTGCTGTTTCCAGCTGTGCACAGCAATCACCACAGGAGTGGTGATCTAATAAAGGAGAAAGATCCACCGGATTTGGCAAAATTTAAAATGCTAACATGGTGATGTTTAATTCAACTACTATCATTTTTCTTATCATCATTGAGCATGGGAGGACAGAAATACATATAACAGATGCATGTGTCAATGAATCACTCAATCTTGTAGAGCTATATATCTTCCAGGGAATTCACCCAATAATGAATAGAACCTGAAGCAGAGAAACTGAAGGAGAAACATATGCAAGATGTTTTAGTTAAAAAAGGATAGAATCTGTATGTTAGCATGTTTCCAGCTTACCTTAAGAAAGGCAGCATTAACAGCTAGAGGCCTTTGAAAACTATATAAGCATGTGGATTTTCTGGAGCTACTTGGCCTTTTTCCCATGGTATTTAGAGGGGATTGCCATTCATTCACCTAGAGGAAGCTAAATTCCAAGCTGTTAAATAAGTGAATCATAGAAAGTGTAGCTCAAGGGCGCCACCTTCTGCCAGAGGGATGTTCAGGGCAGAGAAAAAAACTGATAGAAAATTAGCATCACCCTAATATTTTGTCAAGTCACACAAAAATACTGTTATGACTATGTTAAGAACTACTAAAAGTATATAACAATGAATAAAAAAACAAGGTTTAAGATTGTTTGAGTTACTCTTGACTCTTAACTTTTTTTTTTCTTTTGAGGGTATTTCCAAAAGCATCAATTACTAAGTGTTGGGATGACCCTAATTCTCTATTTAGTTTCCAAGACTCCTTATTTTCTTCTCATTCCGATATAGAAATGTTCTTGAATCCAAGAATACATAAAAACAGAAAATGAAATGTACATTCATTCTCCAAGTATTTGAAATTTTGTTCAGTATTATGACAATGGCGGACTAATCTTAGAATAGATCATGAACTTCCTCCCTACTGGCAATGACTTCTATTTGGAGTATGTTCTAGCTCTAAAAACCGTCACTGCATGCAATTTTCACATCAGTTGATTCCCTTTCTACATGTGAAGAGACTGAAACCCACAAATTTGAACTTATTCAAGGTCATAGTGTTACATAGGGTTACTGCATAAATGGTACCCCAGATTCCTGAAAGCTGCAGGTGTTAACATAAAGTCATTATTCTCACCCTATTGTTCTCAACTGAATATTTCTCAACCATCCTGCACTTGTAGGATTATGGGTTAACAAATGCAGACTTTGGAACCCAAAGTATCATTGTGTCAAAGAACCTAGTGAGGAGCTTCTCTGGTGGGTTAGGGATAAGTCTCAGCACTATCACTGTTAACACTTGTGGGCAATCCCCAGCCAGGGAGTTGACCCACATATGGTGAAGCAGACCTCTCCTGTCTCACCTTCTGCTCTTCTGTCTTTCTGCTCACCAGAAAGAATGTAAAGTGCATTTCAGTACACTCTCTCTTGTGAATCCTCTCACCCATGTACCTCTGGTCTACATCCAAGTTCTTATTCATAAAATAAAAAAGGCCTCGTGAGTCATACAAAAGTGAATCAATTAAACATTGTGAATATCGGGTTACTATACTATAAAATAAAGAAAAAAACTAACTGAAAAAGTTATTTGGGGGGGGTTCCATAATTGTAGATAAAAATGATTAGTTCAAATGGCTGAAAAATACTATTTTTGGTAAATAATTACGGTGTCAGAAAAAAACAAAAATACAAAATGGTACTCTTGAAACTATGGACACTGATATATAAATATTATGGAGATATTTATTTCATATATGTCTCTGTTTAAAAATATAGAGATCAGAAGTCACAAAGAGTTAATTCAAAAAAAATTCAGTTATTTCAACATTTAGCTCTTAAGCTTACATTTCTTTTCTTGTGACAACATTTTCTCTTACAGTCTCCCTACTATTTTTCAATAGCAAGTTTTCACTTGTTTATTCCACAGATAATTCAACTAAAACCAGAAATTTAAAAACAAGCAGAGGATCGGAGTAGATTTTTCCAAAGAATCTGCAAAGTGGCTACAAGTACATGAGAAGTTGTTTATCGTATTTTATTGTAAGAAAAATCAAATCAAAGGCACCATGAGCTATCACTCACATCTATGAAACTGGCTATTAACTGAAAGACAAGACACAGTAAGTGTTGGAAAGGCTGTGGAGAGAAGGGAACCCATTTGTTCTATTGGTATGAATGTAAATTGGTGAGGTCATTATGAAAGCAGAATAGCAATTTCTCAAAAATTAAAATAGAAATCACATCTGATCTAGTTATGCTATTTCTGGATATTTACAAACACTTAATTTTTTTTTCAATAATAGAAAACCATCAGCATGTTATATAAAGATTTTCACAAGGTAAGAGTGGAGTGTGATTACAGAGAAATCATTTAAGTTGGTCATTCCATTAGGCATTTTACTTCAAACTATTGAATGCCAAAGAACAGACACTAGTATTTATGAAATTATGAAAAATAGAAAAATTTGAAGTGTTCAATGTATTCACAAGACCTGAAAAGTTTTGATGATGTGAAAATGTAAAATTTAGGTCTTCATAAAATTTTTGTTATATTCTTATTTATAGTTGTTTTTAAAGTAAAATTGTAAACACTTATAGATACACTTGTCTCTTGGGAAAGCTATTCTGCTTTCATAATGACCTCACCAATTTACATTCATACCAATAGAACAAATGGGTTCCCTTCTCTCCACAGCCTTTCCAACACTTACTGTGTCTTGTCTTTCAGTTAATAGCCAGTTTCATAGATGTGAGTGATAGCTCATGGTGCCTTTTCTTATTTTATATGATCATGAAAAATTCAATTCAAAATCACGCAAATATAAAATACAAGCAGTAGTAAAGAATAGAGATTGATACATGGATATCATCTAATTATCAGTGTAAAAATTGCTTTTATTGTTTTATCACATTATGCTATAGAGATATGCCACCAATTACTAATTTTCTTACTTAATTTCTCTGCCTGTAATTCATTTTACTCTGTAAACCAGTTGAATATCTTCTACAAATCCAAAAAAAATGGATTTTCAGAGATTATGTGTTAATAAAAACTGATGTAATAAAGAAATAAACTTGAACACAATAACATACCCTTTGTAAAGGTATGCATTTTTTATTATTGTAAATAGATTTTATTTTATTTTATTTTATTTTTTACTTTTAGAAACCACCATAAATAGCAAGTACCAGTTTTATGAAAGAAACTCAGTAAAATAAAAAATGTTTACAGGTGAGGAATGCCATATGTGAAGTGATATTTCAGCACTGCAGGACAGCATTTTAATTGCTCTCTTAATGTACTTGATTCAGCCTGTGTTTTAGAGGACATATGGTACATTTCCCTGGGAATTAGAACTATTCTGGGATTTTTATTATTTTTCAATGGGATTCAGAATTTTAATGTGAGCTTTCCTTAATTTAATCCATTGTACACTGAGATTCTTTCCCAATGCGACTTTTTAAACCGAAGGAATCACCATCTAAGATGTTAGCTTTCAGAGTCATCAAAGGTTAATGTCATTTTGCAAAGTTGCAAAGCAATCATTTTGTAAATTTCATCCTTCCAGAGATTTCTGATGAAGTATAAAGATGAAAATGCCTTCTTTAATATCATCAACAGGGTAGATTTTCTTCCTGCCAATGTTTGTCATTTAAAGTATTATTTCATCAACAATGAAAGTCAATTTTCCCAAGCCCTTAGACCAAGCAAAATTAGCACTCTAATTCTCTGAAGGAAATGAAGTAAGTTCCAGGCAGACATTTTGAGAATTTAGCTTTCATGTTTTGTTTTGGAATTTATGGATCAGTTGGCAATCAATTCAAAAGAAACAAAATAATTTTCTTTGAAAATGCAAATGTCTATACACTGCAAGGTAGTGAGAGGTTAATCTTATTTAAAATGCATGAAAAAATTTCAGCTAGTTATTATTTCTTGTAAGACCTATGTGGAATTTAATATAATTTTGCTAAATCTGTGCACGAAGGAATGATTATGAATTTGGAGTCAGGAGATATGCTTTCAAATCACTGTTCATTACAACCTAATTTCATTCCATTCAGTAAGATAATTAATCCACCTGAGTATCAAATTTATTTTCATAAAATGTGGCTAATAACATAAGGCTTTCCTGACAGTTGTGGTATAGATTAAATGGGATAATGTATGTGAACATGCTTTAGATCATGAAACCAAATTTGTACAGGTGTTAACTACAACTATCCATTTTTTTTATATTTGATATCATTCAATATCCTGTGACCCATATGTCCTGGGAAATTAACCCAAATAAGTTAATAACGGAAACCAGGTTTGTGTGTTTTTATTTGAAATCTAAGTTTTCAATGTTTTTCATAACTTGGATCATCTCTTCTTCCAGTCTTCAGGAAGAATTACTGTCTCTAAACACAACTCTTATTCTCTGAGAGTCTTCTTGGACTGTCAGAGAAAACGTCATGAAGACAAAAACAAATACATATTGAAAATTCCAGTGAATATCTCAATTGTGTATCTTTGAACATGTTTACCTCATTATGAAAAACATACATTACAATTACACTTCCCACTAAGATGAGTTTTTATGGAAACTATTTTGAAAATGCATTCTATTTTCCACATCATACCTATGACCTTCATAGTGAACTATACTTTGTACCTACATCAATACCATCTAAACTAGTATATTTCAATTCTTAGGAAAAAGAAGCAACTTTCAACCTATACTACAATGTGGAAGCAAGGGACATAAGCCAACACCATAGACAGAAAATGACAAAGAGCTTAGAGTTTTTACCCTCTTAACCCTTAAGTAAGCTGCATTTATATTATTGAGTTGTTTCCTAACATGATGTTAGGCAAAAATACCCAACAACAGTGAAACAAATGCCGGTGCCATTGGATACATAAGACACTTGGAAAAGATGCCAGATGCCGGTGCCATTGGATACATAAGACACTTGGAAAAGATGCCAGAAGAAACAAATGCCGGTGCCATTGGATACATAAGACACTTGGAAAAGATGCCAGAAGCTACACCATTGCAAATATCAATGAACCCAAAGCCTCTGCTATCAAACATCAGAATTATCACAATACTATCAAGTAACAGCCATTTCTGAACTCCATTCTCATTTGAGAATTTCATATTTAAAATTTTCAGTTACATGCCTATACTCTAGTATCAAAATAGTCTGAAGATATTAAATTTCTGGTTTTCCTTTGGATAGACATGAAGTAGGAAAAATGTTCAGTATACCCCTTAGATATGTGTCTCATTGTTATACACAAACCCAGCCCAGGCATCCTCAGGGCAGCACCACACTCCCCATCACGGTGGTATGTCATGACCCCATGTGGATCACCAGAGGGATCAGCAGAGTTGCTTATAACAGTTCCTACCTACTCCTGCACTTAAATACAAAGTATTATGTTACCAGCTCTCCTCAAGAGTTGACCGTTGGTATACAGAAAAATTAAAATTAAATCCTTCTTGATAAAATTTTAGATGTGTCAGCACAAATCCTTATAAAACATCACCACACAATTTAATCATTAGGTTCCTTTAGTTATTTTGTATTTATACCTTTTGTTATGTCAGTTTTATTGTTAGCTTATATTATACTATCCTTAAATCCATGCCAATCCATCTGAAAGTGTATAGTACACAGACCAAATCACTTTCCATGTTAAGCTTATTTGCTTTCTCGGATGATAGGAGATGATAAAGTTCTCCCAACATGAATCCACTCTATTTTCATCATTAGAGGCAAGAGAAAGGAATTTATGTGTTATATTTGTGATTGATGGGATTGACCCAGAGAGTATGGAATGTGGCTTCACACAAAAAAGCTAAAGGTACTAAAATAGCTGAAAATGTAATTGAATGTAATAATATATGCTAAGAGCGTGTGATTGAATGAGATAATATATGCCAAGAATCTTTGACAGTGAAGTGTCTTAAATATATAATGTATATAGTTAATTAAGGAGAAATGGCTTTGCATTTATCTCTCCCTTGTTGTGCCAGTAAATGGATGCTGTGTCATTCAGAGGCCATAGTGATGAACTTTTCCAGGAAAAAGTGTCATCTTTGTGTATCCCTTAATGCTTTTTAGCTTTCAGTTTTTCATATCTTACAATATGATAAGGATTTTTACTTCCTACTTTAGAAGTGGGTTTTCTTTCAAAGCAATTTATATTCTAAATAAAGAATATGTATAATTCCGTGATGACATTTTTTTCTTGTCATCCTCACTGTTTTTTTTTGCAAAGCACAGTATTTCATCATGTAGATGTAGCCCACTGTTTTCCCAATGAATTTACTCTATGTGGGATTTCAGGCAATCTCCAATATTTTGCAATTATGAACATACTGAAATGAATAATATATGCTTATAAATTTATGCATATCATTTGAATTGAATTTGAATCATTGCTTTAGAGTGAGATTATTGTGTCAACACACATGTACATGTTTTGGTAGATGTTACCAAATTATAAAAAAAAATGAGAATTTCATATTCCCATAAAATGTACATTCAAGACATTTTTAATGTTTGCCAAACTGATAGGTAAGAAGATGTAAGGAAATAGAATGATACACCATTTTATGAATTAGAAGGATTAGTGTTTCTAAGATATAAATTCTCCACAACTTTATCTAGGGATTCAAAATAACCCCAATTAAATTTTCCATTGCCTGTTTTTAGAGAAATTGATAGACTGCTTCTATAATTTATGTGGAAATTCAATGGCATGTTCAAATGGAAATTGAAACCAATATTGAAAAGCAATTAATTTGGAGAACTTAATCTGATTTCAATATTTAATAATCAAAGCATTGTAATATTGGCGGAAGGATAAACTTATACTGTCTTCAAATAGAGCTACAAATATGGTTACTGATTTTTGACAAAAATTCTAAGGTAAGGAAAAAGAGAAGAAAAAGATTTTCAACAGATAGTGCTGATATAATAGGAGATATAAGTGGGAAAAATGAACCCATTATTATATAGCAGTATGCATACAAAAACAATTTTAAATACACATAATGTAAACATAGAAACTAAAACTATAAAACTTCCAAGTGGGTGCAGAGGAAAAAAATAATGGTGAGAAAATTAATAAGTGAACTAATATATTCCAAAAACATTTTATTTGATAATAAAATTAATTATGCACCCTAGATAAAACTCAAATTGAATATGCTGAGAAAAAAATCACACAGAAAAGTACAACTATGTGAACCTATTTGTGTTAACATATAGAAGGAGAAAAATTAATATACAGGCATTAATACCTATGAGATATTATACTTCAATTTCAGACAACAATCAAGTGAACACCACACTAAATTAAAAATTTGCTTTCTTAGTGCATATAAAAGTCATGTTTATGTTACACTATAGCATATTTTAATTTAAAAACAGTTTATTCCTAAAAAAAAGAACAAAGAAAAAAAGGTAGCCATCATCTGAGGCTTTAGTAAGTGGTAATCTTTTTGCTTCAAGATTGATGGCTGCTGAAAGCTGAGTAACTCTGGCAACTTCATTAAGTCAGATATTTGCCATGGGAATTGGCTCTTTTATGAATGATTTCTCTGTAGCATGTAATGTTGTTTGATAGCATTTTACCTGTAGTACACCTATCTCCTCAAACAAACTAAGTTTATGGAATATTCTAAACCATTCTCTGTCATTTCTCTCATACTCACAGCATCTTCACAAGGAGTAGCTGTCATCTTTTATAAGTAGCAGCTCCTCATCTTTTAAAGGTTTATCACGAGATTGCAGCAATTCAGTCCCAACTCCAAGCTACACTTCTAGTTTTAAATGGCTTGCTATTTCTAACACATCTGCAATGACTTCAACCACTGAGGGCCTGAGCCCCTCAAAGCCTTACATGAGGATGGAAATCAATATCTTCCAACTCCTATGAATGTTGATGGTTGACTCCCTTTCCTGAATCACAAATATTCTTGATAGCACATTAGAATGGTGAATCCTTTCCAGGGATTTTCAATTAACTTTTCCCAGATCCATCAGCAGAATCATTACTTAAAGCAGCTATAGCCTTATTGAAATGTATTGTTTAAATAATAAAACTTGAAAATCAAAACTACTCTTTGATCCATGGAATACAGAATGGATGTTGAGTTAGCAGGCCTGAAAACAGCTTTAATCTCCCATACATCTCCAGCAGGGTTCTTGGGTGACTGGGTACATTGTCACTGAACAGAACTGCCTGTTCTCCTTCCCACTCTGTCATTGGTGAATTCTCTCACCACCCCTGTACCTCTGGCCTGTACCCCAGTTCTGGATGCATAAATATATATAATCTTAAAAAAAATAGTAATAAAGCAGAAATATTTTGAAGAAAAAATCTATGTTCTGAGCAGTCTCAACAGTGGGCTTAAAATATACAGTAAACCATGTTATAAACAGAAGAGCTGTCTAAATGGGAATGCTCCATTTTGTAGGGCATACCTAGAGTAGATTTAGCATAATTCCTAAGGGTCCTGGGACTTTCAGTTTGGAAAGGGTTCATTCTGCATTCCTACCTGCACTAACCCAGCAGGGTCTGGCATATTCTTAGAAGCTTTTAAGTCAGGCATTGGATTCTCAGTTATGAAAGTCCTACATGGCACCTTCCAATAAGTCTGTTTGTCTATGTTAAAAGCTGCTTTATTGCAGTCCTCATTAATCAATCACCTTAGCTAGAGCTTGCTTCACTTCCTCTTTTCATGTTATGAAAAGTCTCCTTTTCTCAATCTTCATGAACTAAACTCTGTTAACTTCACTTTCTTCTACAATGTTAGGACTTCTTGCAGCCTTCATTGAATTGATGAGAATAAAAACCTTGTTCTGAACCATTCTTGGCCATACATAAATGTTGGGACTGGTTTGATCTCACTACGAAATTAACACAATATCAACATTAGCAATAAGATTGTTTCACTTTATTATTCTTTGTGTGTTGACTGGAGTAGCACTTTTAATTTATTTTAAGCACTTTTCCTTTGCATTCACTGTGGCTAACTCTGCAGGACCTCAAGTGCACCTGTCTGCCCTGGCTAATGTTGTGCATGGGTGAGCACACTCCCCAGTAAGGCCAACAAACAGGCCAGCAGGGCACAGTGCACTCTGTCCTGCAAATAGCTGCAGCCCACTACTATGTCTCAAGTAGAAGCTACAAGAAGCCCTAGGCCGGAACAAACATGCACCCCACCCTCTGGCACATTTCCTGGGCACATTTCCTGTTTTTCCCTGCACCTACAGACCCTATACATACCCATGGGCAGTCCTAATAAACAGACTTCGGACTTCAGACCCCAGGCTCCTGCTTCGCTTTCTCGCATCTCTGAGTCTCCTGTGTTCTGGCAACGGACAAAGGTACTGATCAGAGCACCCCTAGGTGGGTTTGCAACAATTCACAACTTGGGAAACTGTTAAATGCCAGAGGCATAGCTTTTGGTTTATCGCAGATTTCAATATGCCTTCCTCACTGAGTTAAGTCATTTCTAAAGTGATTTAAAAGTGAAGTACACACTCTCTCTTTTTTTTAACTTTGGAATAAACTTTGTTTTTTAAATTTACTATTTTTTTCTTATTTCATTGTAGTCTTCATAGCTCTTCCATCACCATGTAACTCATCACTGAATACTTCCTCCCTGTTCTGACCCTTCTCCCTCCTCCACCTTTAATATGTGCCTCAGGTCTATGGTTAACTCACTAATTTTGAATTTTTCTTGACCTTTTGTTTGGTTCCTCTAAATTCCACACATAAGTGAGACCATCCTATATTTATCTTTTTCTTCCTGACTTACTTTTGGTAGCTAATCCCTTCCAACTCCATCCATGCTGCACAAATGGCACATGGGTTTACCTGTTTCAATCATTGAATTATAATCCACTGTGCAAAAATCAACTTTTTGATTAATTTGTTTATTTTGAGGCATTTGATTGTTTCCATATCTTGGCTATTGTCAGTGTTGCAAAAACACATGGGTGCAAATTTCCTTTTGGGAGGAAATTAGAAAAAAAATCCTTTTGTGTCTTTGGGGTAGATTCTTAGGAGTTGTATTGCTGGATCATATGGTAGATCAATTTTTAGTATTTTAAGTAATTTTCACACAGCTTTCAATAGTGGCTGGACACTACACTCCCACTTGCAGTGTAAGAGGGTTTCCATTATTTCTACACCCTCTCCAATGTTTGCTGTTTGCAGTTTTTTGGTGTGGACCATTCTCACTAGAGTGAGATAAAACCCACAGCTAACATCATTCATTATTAATGGTGAAAAACTAAGAGCCTTCCCATTTAAGATCTGGAGTAAGACAAGGATGTCCACTCTCACTACTGCTTTTCAAATATAGTACTGGAAGGCCTAGCTAGGGCAATTAGGCAAGAGAAAGTCATGAAAGGAATATAAATAGAAAAGTACAACTATCATTACATACAGATTATATGATAATATATAGAGAGAATCCTAAAAAATCCACAGAAAACAAAAATCTAGTTTAGGATATTAGCAGGTTACCATAATTCATACACAAAAATCAGTAACTTTCCTATACTCAAACAATCAACTAATTCCAAGAGGAGGAAATTAGAAAAAAAAATCCACTTACAATTGTATCCAAAAAATTATGTATGTGAGAATAAATCTAACAAAGGAGGTGAAAAAATTACAAAAGGAAAACAGTAAAACACTATTAAAGGAAATAGAAGAGACAAAGAAGTGGAAAGATATTTCCTGTTCTGGATCAGAAGAACTAATATTATCAAAACATCCATCCTACAAAAAAACCAATGTACACATTAAATGCAACTCTAATAATAACCTCAATGGAGTTCTTCAAAGAAATAGGACAAATTTTATTAAAATTCATATATGACCACAAAAACTCCAAATAGAAAAAAAGATCTCATGATTAAAAGGGGAAAGATTGATGTTATCATACCCCCAAGCTTCAAACAATACTACAAAGCCATTATAATAAATACAGCATGACATTGTAACAGAAAAGACACACAGGCCAATAAAGTCAAATTGAAGGCCCATAAAGAAAATCACACATATATGGTCAACTAATTTACAACAAAGGAGCAAAGAATATAAAGTGGAACAAGGAAAGACTTTTCAATTAAATGGTGCTGGGAAAAATGCCCTGCAACTTGCAAACTAATGAAAATAGAAAGTATTTCACACCATATACCAAAATCAATTCAAAATGGATAAAACACTTAAACATACAAGCTGATACCATAAAAATATGTAAATGTAAACAAAGATATAACACTCCATAACATAAACCCTAGAAAAGTCTTTGAGGATCCTTCTCCAGAAGCAAGGAAAACAAAAACATAAACAGCTGGTACTACATCAAACTGGAAAGATTCCATATTACACCTCTCCTTTCACTTGAATACTTAGGACATTGTAGGTTTATTAACTAGCCTAGATTCAACATTATCTCTCAGGGATTGTGAGGCTCTGGAAAGGGAAGGAAACCAGGACCATCAATCATTAAACCAGTCTGAACATACACAATACTTACCAATTTCTCACTCAATTAGCATTCTTAAATGAGAGAGATTCATGGTATACCAAGATTACAGTGCAGACATGCAGAGTTTTATGATGTTTTGGTCAATAGTGAGTTGTATCATAAAGCCTCATATGCATGAAATACACTATGCTATCCAGGTTTGTAAGATTGCTTTCTGACATTTACACTAATCTTTTTTTTTTTTTTTTGACATTTATACAAAAATTGAAATCACACAAGGATACTTATTTTGCAGACCCAGTGCATCATTAAGGGATGTATGACTAGTAACATCATGGAATGCAAATCACCATAACATATATAATAATAAAGAAACAAATTTGAAATATGATGAGAATTACCAAATGAAATAAGTATCGGTTGTTAAAAAAACAACATGGTTGGCCCTCCCTGGTGGCGCAGTGGTTAAAGCACAGCGCGGAGAAGCTAAAGCCACTTCCGCATGAGTTCGATTCCCTCCTGCCCCGGAGGTGACCACATGGGTTGGCAGACCTCTCCTGACCTGCCCGCTGCTCCCCTCAGCAGTGTACTTCATCAATCTGCCTGCTCTGCTCCCCACTCTGGTGAAGCCTCTCGCCGCCCCTGAGCCTTTGGCCTGTACCCCAGTTCTGTATGCACAAATAAATAAATCTTAAAAAAAAAAAATGGTTATGATGCAGGAAGCCACAAACTCAATTTGTAAATGACTCAATATTTGCAACAAGCAAGTGAGGTGGGAGGCAATGAAATTAGTTTTGCCTACACAGTGACAGTCACTGCTAGGCTTCAGGAAATGAGTGGGTGTTTTATTTCAAATGGGCTAAAGAAGCTTTCTGTTATCCATTAATAGAGGTGGGGAAACTCTTCATAGGAACATTTAAATTGCTGTATTCATCATTAATAAATAATATCTTAATAATGTTCATTTGACCAAAAAAAGCCAGAAATATATAATGTAATATTTGAGTATTTTTGTTGGTCTATTTTAAAGAAAAGTAGTGGAATATACAGTGAATTCCTACATGCAAATTAAAAAAAAAATGTGTACAGAGAAAGAGAGAGAGGTCATTTTCTAGGAAAAAAATTTTGCAACATGCTTCAATTGAAAATAAATGTGTGCCTTTTTTTTTAACTTCTAACTTCCTGTATTCATCATTACAATTCTAATTATTGAGTTATATATTATCCTAATAATATTTACAGAATACTTCTGATTCAGTTGAACTTTTCTATGTTATCTTTTAGCTATTCCATTTTAAGCCTATCTCTTACCAATTCAATTTTCATTTCATCAAATGGAATGTCAAACACCTTTGTAGTATTTTCAACTTACTTTTCCATGGACATCAAATCTCTTTATTCCTTTATGGTCAATATAAAAGCAGTATTCATGTTAATATTACTTTATGATTTATAAACTAATTTAGTTTATTCCAAAAACATTATTTATAAATATATGTACATCAAATCAATGGAAACACATGGGCAGCTTATTTTTATGGGATGAAATGCCTTTTATAAATTTAACATTTCACTAAAACTAGTATTTATGACCCCCATCTGTTCAAATACAGGAAACAATCATATGTAAACAAATGTCCTTTTAAATGCATTAGGATTTGAGAAAATTTTTTCAAACAGCATTAAATACAAGCTCTGTAATATTGATGAAATCCCTAATAGATGAGGATGAACAAAAATTTGTTTTCAAAATGGGAATTTCTGAATGCTACCTCTATAGCCCTGCTGCCATGACAAAACATGCAATGAACCTGTTTACAGCAATTGGTAATTGTATTCATGGTAGAAAAACCCTGAAACTCACTTTTGACTGTCACTTTTAAGAATTGAATATTTACACAAAAAGAGAAAGCTGGAACTAATCTTTGAAAGCACAGCAATTTCCACTAGTTATTCTTCAACTACTGTATGTAGTGTGGTGAGAACAAAGTATTTAGATATTTTTGTTTCATGTAAATCATTTTAACTCAAGTGTAATTCCAAGATGTGTTAGGTGGAATATAAATGGATTCTCTTGGAGAATTTCTTAGCATGTGAGACTGAGATTAGAGCTATTAAATATTTATGAATCATAAGTTCTTTAGAGAAGTAAGAATTATAACAATGTGTCTATAAAGAGGAAAGATAAAGATTTAAACACATGAAAAAAAAAAACAGTACTTCATACATCCCAATTACGTCTGGTCGAGTCAGAGTTACATTTGACATATGAAAATATACTCTCTTATATCTGACATAATTCCATCGAGTTATTAAAGATTTTCAGTTTGTGTTTATGTTTTTGTGCTAAATTGGGGGCATTGCTATATTCCCAGATGAAATATTAATGATGAATACACAGCCTGGTAAAATAACTTTTTGTTGTTATAGTTGAGGCACTTTAAAAATCTTATAGCAGCAAAATATCTGTAATGTAAAATTAAATGAGATTTTGGTGACATAAAATGTATCATGTAGCTCTAAACTCTATTATGACCTTGCAGTTCATACTTTTATTACACAAATATCTCTCAACTACTATCTGTAAAAAGTATATGGGTTATTAAGTGACTAAGAAAACCAAGTCCTTAGCTGTAAAGAATTCTATTAGATATAACTAAGGTAGTCTGTCTTCACGCAAATTTTCAAGTGTACCCCTTAAACGTCATGGTGAAGCTGAGGTACCTCACTGGCCAAAAAAAAAAAAAAAAAGATGGCAAAAATACCAGTGGATGGTATTCTTATTCTTGCCTCTCTGCCTGACTCAACCAGAAGGCTTCTCTTTTTCCATTTTATATAGGAATGCCAACAAGACTTTGCTTTATAAACCTTTCAACTTCTAATGAAAAAATTAAAACTTCTACCTCAGTGTGCTATCAATGGTGACACAATGCTTTGTTTTAACTAGTCTTACTGCAACATATTGCATTTATTTATTATTTCAACTGATACATATTGAGCTTCCACACTGATACGTATATTAATATTTACCATTTTCACTAGTAATTATATCCCAGAGGATTTCTTAGTCTCAGGAAAATTTCAGTGTTGCTTTATGCACCTCCTATCCCAGGGGTTGAGAGGTTCAATTTAATGTCTCTGACCATATGTTTGACAATTTTTCCTACTCCTTATCTTGTAATGCCTGTGCTCCTTCGCATAATGTGAGCAAAACAGAAAGAAAACAAAGGACCACTTGTTCTTCAGGGCCATGACTGTTCTCTCTGATTTGCTTTTCCTGAGAGGAGATTTCATCTTTCTTCCTATAAGCTCACTACTTTTGTAGAGACTAAGAACAATTTATTCACAGATTTTTTTTATTGCCCCCTAAAATTACAGCAATTTCATAGCCTTGATTCTGATTCCATTCCAATTGCATGGTTCTGCTTTAATGACCAAATTTGAATTGACTCATTTGGTCACTCTCAGTCCAATATGCCACAGTCCTGGTAAATATCATTTCATCATACTCCTCTGTCCCCAAAGCTGGATGCACCAGACTTCCCAGGATTTTCCTCCTCCAGGTTTCAGACTCTTCCTTATCTTACCAATGTTCTTCATCCAGGGACTGTGATGACCTGATTAAGTGATTCTCTTAAGGCTAAATGTGACTTGCTCCTAAACGCCCATGCCTGAAACGATATGCTCATTGTGAAGTACCTGTTGATATAGTCTCTGGATTTTGTTTTGTCTCCACTACATCAAAATTGTGCTTTAGGAAGTCCACAGTGATCACAACCAAGATGAAAAAAAAATGCACAAAATGAAGAATGATGTAAATATATATCTATATCTATATATAGATAGATATAGATATATGTATAATTAATTAATTAAAAAAGGATTGTGCTTTAAATTGTACAGAACTTTATACATAACCCAAACTTATTAAACAAGTAAGCTCAACAGTCCACTAAAGCCTGCCTGTCTTCACCTGAACTCTTGGAAACATTAATAAAAATCACTAGTTTTGTCTAATATTCTTGTTTCACACATAAGTTCATGGATTCCATAACATAATTAGAAATGACTTCTGGAGGATGTGGCTTCTCCACCCATTCCTTGTTCTATATATCTTAAGGTAAAACATCTGCAGACTAATTTGTTTCAACATAATAGAATAATAATAGAATTATTATTATTTTTTTAAGATTTATTTATTTATCCACACAGAACTGGGGTATAGGCCAGAGGTGCAGGGGCGGTGAGAGGATTCACCAGAGACAGTGGGGAGCAGAACAGGATGACTGATAAAGAAAGTACACTGCTGAGGGGAGCAGCGGGCGGGTCAGGAGAGGTCTGGCATGCCATGTGTATCACCTCCAGGGTGGGTCACCTCCAGGGCCGGGTTCAAACTCATGCTGAAGTGGCTTTAGCTTCTTAGTGCTGTGCTTTAACCTGCTGAGCCACCAGGGAAGGCCAAATTATTATTCTCTTTAACCAGATAGTCAACTCTGTCCCTGTTTTAATCTTTCATGAATGGTAATAGAGTGTGTGAATCAACTTTTACAAACATTTTCCTGATTTTATTTTATAAAGCAAGCCCCTCTTAATTTGCTTCTAATATTAATTTGGGCCTGCTCCATGTAGACATAGAGAGCCCTATTTTAGAAGATTTTTTTTCTTTCTCCAACAGAATATGATTTAGGGAGCACACTTTAAATTATCCCATCAAAATTTATAAATAAATATAGATATGAAAAGCTTTATCCACATTAAAGGCAGAATGAATGAAACAAATATGTTAAATCAATGGAGAAAAACTTGAAAAAGCTTTCTAGTTGAGATGATGCACTGTTGGCTCACACTAGGTCTATTTTTCATTGCGTTTTAGATTAAAAATAATTTTCAGATTAATCTTGTACTTACTGGGATAACAGATCAGTTTATACTCATATCTTATAATTAAGATAACTTATCTAATTGGGTTGTTTTTATATAATTAGATGTGAGTTCCAACTAAACTAAATGTTAAGAATTATAAAATATTCCCTATGAATCTCAAGTGATCTCCCTTTAAATGATCGTAACAACAAGTGCAATATAATATTGAGCCTCATTTGAATAACAAGTGATCCATTAATCTGGAATTGAATTCAGATCATTATGGATGGCGGTTAAGATTGATATAGAGACCTGAAAAAGGAAATCACAACTCTCTGAAAATTGGGTTCTAACGTCCACACATAAATGTTATTTGAACACAATATGGAGATGGCAATAGAAAAGAAAACTACCTCAATGTGTTTGTGACTGTCAGTTTATGTGTCTAACTGATATCAGATCCAGTAGGTGAAGGGCAGTTGGAAGATGAATTATTCTAGTCTTTTGCTACTTGATGACCATTATGAGATTGCTCAGGCAATAACATGTTTGAAAAAAATAAAAGGAAGCTACAGCAATAAGGAAAACAAGAAATTTCAAAAAGAGACGATACTTCTTCCATGAAAACACTTAAGAAAAAGATGTATTTTTTTTTTTTTTTGGGCAGAGAACTGGTGTTTAGGTCACAGGTGTGAGAGGGGGTCAGAGGATTCACCAGAGACTAAGTGGGGAGCAGAACAGGCAGCCTGAAATGCACTGCTGAGGGAAGCAGTGGGTGGGACAGAAAATGTCTGATGTGCCATTATGGTCAGTTTCCTGGCCGGGGATTGAATGCAGAACATTGTGTAATCGGGCTGAGATTTAATCAGTGGGCTACCAGGGAGGTTTATAATTTCTTGACTATCGTCATTTTTATAGTTATATATGCCATTCTGAATTGAATCTGTGTTCCATTCATTCCTGCTGAACACTCCACTCACTTAGTTTTATTTTATGAGGATATCAAAGAGCTTGGGCATGCTAAACTTTTTAATGAATGTTTAAAACTTTTATCCAGAGTTATGAATCTGTCCACTTACAACCACTGACCAGAAACAACTGCTGTATGCTTTTATAGAGCCATCCAAACTATTCAATGTTTACTTATGCTTGCATACGACATGATGATGACAGGGATGTTTATGATAATGCATGTTTTAATTTTATTCATTTAATCAGACCTAAACGGTTTTGCTCTGCTGCCTCAGAATTATCAACCAAACTCTTAAAAAATGAATCAAATGTACATAAGGCAATTTATTTCTGAAGCACAGCAATTGTTATCAGGTCAGTTCAAAGAAGTATTGTATTCTGTTAATTTTGTCATTTACATGTCTCTATAGCTTCTGGGTAAGATTTTTACTTTCCATGCATGTATAAACTTCACACACTTCACCAAATCTCCTATGCCAATGCCCTCCGCCCTTCCTTCTCCTCCATTCTCTCTGTTACCCAGTATGTTTTTCACTAAGCATAAGATTTGTTTCTACTGTCCTTTGCCAGTATGTTTAGGTTATTTTTATCCCATAAATAACTGAAACATCCAAAATCTGTCACTCATTTGTATGACATCTATTTTAAGCTCCTTTATCATAATTGAAAAGACTGCTTTGCATTCCCCCCCTCTTTATTTTAGAGAAAAATATTGTGCTATTTACTGTGACAAAACTTTCAAATATATATATTTTAATTTTCCTGAGTACAAACTTCACTTGACAATATAGAATACATTTACTTGACACAGAGAAAAGATAATGAACATTTCCAAACATAAACACCTCTTGAGAATGTACTCTTTGACTTGTTCATTACCCATGAATTATTATTTCTGTATTTTTAAATAAAATTTATTTTTATTTATTTATGCATACAACTGGGATGTAGGCCTTAGGTGCAGGGTGTGAGAGGATACATCAGAGACAGAATGGGGAGCAGAACAGGCAGATCTACTGAGGGGAGCAGTTGATTATACAAGAAAGGTTTGCCATGCCATGTGGGTCACCTCCCTGGCCAGGGATTGAACTCAAGTGCAGTGGCTAGTGATAGCTTGATAGTGCTGAGATTTTAATCATGTACCATCGGGGAGACCCTATTCCTGCTTTAATAAGAATATTTTCATCTCCCACCTTCCTAACCATAGTTCTTTAACTTTGCAATCACTTGGTTAAGTCAGCAATTCAGTGTATCCATGGCAGGCCAGATATTACACAGTTTACAAAAAGACAAATATTCAGTGGCTCTTTTTCATGCTTACATCATCACTGATGTACAGAAGAAATAAAATTTTTCTGATAATGCAATAGACATTGACATCACAGAGTATATGACAAAAATCATACTGCATTTACATTTTTTTCTAATCTTCTATCTCTACATCAGATGTCTGTGGTCTATGTTTGTAAGCCTCATTTTTTTTTCTGTTGATTAGGATTTTATTATTAGTTTTTTTTTTAAATTTTTACTCCTCAAATTAGTTCTAAGCAATTTGTTATAAATTTGAATATTTTCATTCATGTATGTGGCTTCTGAAAATATTTATTATTTTCAAAATGCTGACATTTTGATTTTAAAGCAGGCCAAGTTACAAGTGGTTACAATCACATCATCTACTACCAGTTAGGCACATGTACACTTAAATGTTCATTATTCCATAATTTATTGATAAGCCATCTGCCATATTTGGATCTAAATCTCAGCTTTGTTCCTTTTCTAGGTTTTCTCCCAAGGATTCAATTAAATAACACATTATTATCAGAATTGGGAAAGTAATATAAAGGCCCAAATATCCATACTCCCTTTCCTCTCCCTTATCCAAAGGGAAGACTTGCAAAATGACTGAGGTTTGTTTTACAGTAATGACTGGATTGGGACATACTTATATGCTCATCAGTCCTAGAGAACTAAAGAATAATACCAGCTCTGGCCTGCAAGAACCAACACATTCAGAGAGAAAAAGAACCAGCATTCATATCTAAACGTCTTCAGAACTTTCCTTCAATTTGGACTACAAACTGGGTGAAATATTCTGATCAATTTCCATCTTATGATTTCCTGAACAGTCTTTTCACAGCAAGTAAGCAATCTACATAAGGGGGCATTTTGACTTTGGATATTTTCTAACATACTTATTCAAATAGCTAGTCTTTGGTTAATTTCCGGTCTGGTGTGTAATAAGCTGTTTTAATTGGACTGGAAGTATGCAATCCTCAAATTGGAAAGAGAATTCTTTTTGAGTTTTTCTTTTATTATTCATACAGAACTGGGGTACAAGTCAGAGTTGCAGGGACTGTGAGAGGCTTCACCAGAACAGAGTGGGGAGCAGCACAGGCAGTCTAACGAAGTACACTGCTGAAGGAGGCAGCGGACTGGCCAAGAGAGGTCTGCCGCACCATGTGATCACCTCTGGGGAGGGCGAGGATTGAACTCATGCTGAAGTGGCTTTTAGCTTCTTAGTGCTGTGCTCTAGCCTGCTGTGCCACAAGAGAGGGCCTCTTTTTGAGTTTTAACACAACTACCAGTGTTCCTCATGAGTGAGAGGCACTATTTCTTCAGAAGCTCTTCAGTATTTCAGTGGCTGTCTAAGCTCCATAAGTAATCAGATATTAAGAAGTAGAAATATTTGACCAAAACATTTTCTAAGTTTACACAGGTCTGCTCAGTTTCAAGCCTCAGTAACTTTTATTTTTTCAGTCATAGAGTCTAACACTGACTTTTTTCAAGACAGTGTAAGAATATAAACGTGGAGACATAGATTTTGGCTCAAGCCTTTATCTAAAAATATAGAAAGAAGTTAATGAAGTAGCATGAAACAGAAACACCTTACAGGATGATTAAAGTCAAGATTGAGGGCAGTTGTAGAAATATGAAATGGCTAAAAGTCAGATTTTTTGAAAAGGAAGCAAAGTGAAAGAGTCCCAGAAAAGAGCATCTGGCACGAGAAGTTAAACCACTATTCAGCATCGTGAAATAAATGTAATCAAATACAAAATTTTATTTTTATTTGATTTGACAAGAATATCTATGCTGTACTTGATGGGTGTGATGATATGGGGAGAATACAGAACATTTACTCAGCAGTAACAATTTTAGCTCTGCAGAGACAGATGTGCCCCAGCCTGTTTATCATTCTGAATTTCCTAGTTCTCTTAGAGAATAATTTTCCCTGGTCTGTGGAATGATTAGGTTGCCAAAGACAATTTATATAAAAAGAAACTCCCCCACCCTGCTTTAACAGGGATGATGAGAAAGTTTTAGATATGTAAATGTGCTTTCAAAAGGGCAGCCAGATCCTATTATCTGTGGAGTGTGGAAAGGCAGCTGAGAATGGCAAGCCTGGGGGCAAACATACCACATTTTTTGGTGGGTTAACTGATAGTGAGCACCCCACATTTACCTCCTCTACTTCTCTCACACTGCTGCTTTCACACTTTGGCCACTAATGTCTTCCAAAGTGTTAACAAATGTAATGCCAACATATCATCTTTAGGTCTGATGAAATGGCTGTTCGTGCAATGAGGTGCAATGAAAGTGATCAGGGGAGGCAACTGCTTAGCTATTCCCTGTGTACCTGCATTGTTGGTTGCATTCAGCATATTATGAGAGAGGCAAAGAGTTATTGCTTCTAAGTAGGTACCATTGCCTGCAGTTGTCTATGATGACTCTAGCTTTATTTTCTCTGGAAATGTAAATGGTTAATTATTATTAAACTAAGAGTTGCTGATTGGATCTTTTGGATCTTAAGGACACATTATTCCCATGTCTTTGTTTTGCATATGGGTATTCTGAGATTTCATTAGCATCAGAAGCAAGAAGGTCAGACACACACACACACATAAAATATATAACACACATGTATACCTATCTTGTTATATATACATACATATATATACTTGTTCTTATAGATGTGTGTCAGAATAGATATCTATATCTATCTATAGATAAAGAGAACAGGTGTATGTGTGTGTGTGTGTGTGTATAGAGAGAGAGAACAGGAATAGACATTGATATAACTATCTATAGATATACAGAGAGAAAACAGATGTATACACACACACATAAAGATAGGTAGTGTGTATATGTATGATGTTATATATTTTCTAATATACTATGACAGAAATTTGTGTTCTTCTGCACTACATGAGCAAATATTCTATAACTTATTTTAGATAAATTAATCAGATGTCTCATAGAGAAAAGAAAACTGTGAGGTTGAGTGTGTGTTCTATATTTACCAAGTCAATACTATAGCTATTTCCTAGGTTTAGTTCTCTGTAGCTAAAGCTTGTCTAGGAGCACAGCTGCTAAAGGACAACTTTATAGTTCTATGCAGACCAGCTATGGTGTGTGTAATTGAGGGAAATGGGTAGAGAAGAAAGGAAACAACTGCTAGACTAGGATTCTTCAAAGAAAGTCTTGTTTCCACAGTCCCTATGCATGAACTGACTTGTCATTTTCGATCAACTAATCTCTGCTTCAGCCTTTGTGTCAATTGGGAACTATTCTTTCGAAATTCCTCTTACTACACAAATCCTTGAAAATCTAACCTAAGTCTTAAACCGGAAGCCTATGGAATGACAGCTGGAAGCTTAATTTTTCATAGGAATCTACCATTTCCCTTCTTTCATACAGAATCTCAATTGGTAACACAACTACCTGGAATGAATGTAGGAAAGCAGTCATTATATGCCTATGCCAGCACTTTTAGTGTAGTTTAATATATCAGTATGGTGTATATGTTCCATTTGCAATATTACAATTCATTATTAACTGTCCTGATTCTCCAATCTGGAATCTCCTGGTGTGGAGAAAAAGAGGACAGAAAAATTCTTGCCAGCATTTCTGGGGTTGTCCAGGAAACAAGGACAACCTCTAGAAAGCCCCCAACAAACACAATTATCTCTATAAGTAGCAGCTGACTTGTCACAATGATTGTTGCATATATGAAATATCTACTCCTTGTTACCAAGGAGGTATATTTTTCTCTATTGGGTATCAGATGGTTTCATTTGTGGAATATAAATAACCAAAAAACACATACTGGCAAAGGACAGCAAAAATAATTATAAGATTCTGTGAATTATACTGATTAGCATAGGAAATGGGTGGAGGAAGGAGATATTACTGGAAAGAAAGGGGTCAGATTTTGGCATGTAAGTTTTTGTAGAGGGTGAGTGAAGATGTGTACACATGGAGGTTTGAAATGTGTCTTCAAAGTTACATAGCTATATAAACAACTGACAAATTAATAAATTTAAAATTAAAGCACATTGTTCAAAAAATATGAACACGATGGTATTCTCTGAGTTATATCACTGTGTAGAAATGAAGATATAAAGTAATATGTGAACTAAATCTAGAATTGAAAGCAGAACAAAAATAAGTACTACTGTAAACCACATACATGAAAAGTCAGGAAAACTAGTTTTTTTTTTTTTCTTTTTGAAGGTATATGTTCAATTGCACCTATTTTTGTTAATAGAGGAAAATAGTGTAAGAGTGCACAGAAGACATTATAAAAGTATTTTGGGTTCTCCTAAAGAGAGAATTTTTGAAATTAGAACTGTTGAACAAATATATAAGTCATTCGAGTTTCAGTAAGTGTATAGAAGAAATAAAGGTGAGCATTACAAATACTGTGCAGAGTGATGTGATAACTAAAGAACAGTCAAATGCATTTATCAAGCAAATCACTTTTCCATTCTTCTGTAAATTCTTCATTTACCTCTAACCAATAGGACCAAAATCAAACTGCTAAAAATAATGTCACTGCCAATAAAAATATAGTAACTCTTTTCTCAAGAAGACAAGAAATTTTATGGATACCTATATAATTCAAGATGCCACTGCACATTCTCAATCAGTATTCCACAATGGAGATATACTCTAAGTCAAACTGCAATCCTGATATTTAATTTTAAGTTTTGTTATAGGCATATTCAAAATAAACATACCAAATGAAGTAGATTTTTAAAAATATTTTGTTTAATATTAGTAGGTGGGCATTTCAACCCCCAAATTTCACCAAAGGACAGTTCAACCAGACATATAATAAATAAAGGAAAAGAGTGTCCTTAAACGAAGAATTTACCACATGTGCACTATACCTCCAAATTGCTGATACACTTTCAAGTGTATGTGACATGTGACACTCTCCAGGATAGATCACATACTGTATCACAAAACAAGTGTCAATAAGTTTATGAAGTTTGAAATCATACCAAACATTTATCTGACCACAATGATATCAAAATAGAATTTAAAAGAAAATTTCTTAAAAGAAAAGCAGAAAAAAAGTCTTAACATGGAGAGTGAGTGGTGCACTACTGAATGTTCTTTTTTTTTTTTTAAGGCTCTAGCAAACTTATTTTAAATATAATATAGTAGTTT
>NW_004567102.1:14192310-14193825 GCF_000260355.1 Condylura cristata
CTGCACCACCAGGAAGGGCCAACACCAAAACATTTTTTTATGAGGCCAACATCTCCCTGATGACAAACCCAGACAAAGCACACAAACAAGAAAATTATAGAAAATGTATCCCTAGTAAACATAGGTACAAAAATCCTCAACATAATCTTAGCAATCCCAATTTAACAATGAATTAAAAGAATCATATACTTGGGGGATTTATTTCAGGGTCACAAGGGAGTTTCAACATGTGAAAAGTAATTAACACCAATGAAAGGTACGATAAAAATTTTATGATTGCTTTAATAGATACAAAGAAATTATTTGTTAAGATTCAAAGATCAACTTATGATTAAACCCCCCCAAGAAAAAACTGTACAAAGATGGAACATATCTCAGCATAATATAGGCCATATAGAAGAAACACACAACATCATTCTCAATGGTGAAAAACTGAAAATTTTCCACTAATATATAATATAGGTGATGTCCATTTTCACCTATATTATTTAACAACATAGTGGAAATCCTAATTAAAGCAATCGGGCAACAGAGATTTAAAATAATCAAAGTTGGGAAAGAAGTAACACATCATTACCTGCAGATGACTTCATTATAAACACAGAAAACCCAAACACTCCACACACTCACACACAAATATAAAACAACTGAAACAATAAATCAGCTCAGCAAGGTGACAAATAAACAAAATCAATTCACAAAAATCAGTTGCCTTCTGAAATGAAAACAATGAGCTGGAAGAGAAAGCTACCAAGAAAACAATCTCATTTATAATAACATCAAAAGAAATACCTAGGAGTAAAAATTAACAAAGAAGGTGAAGGATATAGTCAATGAAAACTGTTAAGACATTGTAAAATAAATAAAAGACATAAAGAAATGAAAGATCATCCCTGCTCATGTATTAAGAATTAACATTGTCAAAAGGCCATCTTACCCAAAGCAAAATGCAGATTCAAAGCAATCCTTGCCAAAGTATTCTTCAAATAAGTAGAACAAACACTAGTGAAATTCATATGGAACCACAAAAGATAGTCAAAATAATCCTCACCTAAAAAGAGGAAAAATGACTTCAAATTGTACCACAAAGCTATTATAAGCAACTCTGAGACTGACAAGCCAGCTTCTTTGACAAGATTCTAGAAAACATATAAGAGGAACTATGCCATCTTGATAAATGTGAAAAGTATAACAAACTTCTGTGAAGAGGATTCAGCAGTGCTTAACCAAACAAAAAGGTATTTCATAATTATGACTTTGAAAGACCTTACTAGCCAAACATACTAAAAATTATCAATCAAAAATATAGAGCAATTTTTAATATGAATACAGAGAAAAGTAAATGACAAATATCTTACATAAACAAACAGAAGAAAACAGACACTAATATATGTATTAAGACCATATTGTGTGTAACATATTTATTAGGACCACATTGTGTCTATATACCCTCAAGGAATGTATTCTATGAGTAAAATGACCAGAAAAAATCTTGAATTTTGCTTTTGCTGATAG
>NW_004567102.1:14194075-14216782 GCF_000260355.1 Condylura cristata
CTGTTCCTGGTGAATCCTCTCACCCTCTGCATCTCTGGCCTGTACCCCAGTTCTGTATGAATAAATAAATAAATCTTTAAAAAAATGTAAAAGTAATGAAATATGTTGAATAAAATATATTCAAAAATTGATACTGATATGTGAAAAGGACACAGAAGCAATTTCTAAAGGTCAAGTTTGCGACAGGTTGATACTTTAAACTAGTGTTGACAGAAATAATTAAAGTACATATTTGTTTTCCTCATAAATTATATTTATTAAGGTAAGAAGGTCTACATCTTTGTACCTGCCGCATGGTTTATAAGTACTAACCTCTCCAGTGACCGAGATGCAAAAGCAAATATAAATAAGTAGGATTACACAGACCAAGAAATTTATCAGCAAAGAAAAAACCTCTCTACTGGATGGGAAAAAATATTTGCACATAACACATCTAACAAAAGCAATATAGTCTTGATTTCTTAGTGATTCTTAGCACAAAGACAAGGTGGGGATATAAGAAAAAAGCTATTCCTTACAGAAAAAAAAATGGTCTTTGGGGACTTGACTCAAAGGCAAGGAAAACAAAAGCAAAGACAAAGAAATGGCTCTAAATTAGTGTACAGAAGAAGAAATTATCACTAAAACAAAAAATTCCTATTGAATATTTGCACATCAATAACTAAGATCACCATGAACACATCCAACTCAATAAAAAGCAAATAACCCAACTTAAAAAATAAAAGTGAGCAGTGCAGCTAAATAGACACTTTTCCAAAGACAAACAGAAGACCAACAGACATATGAAAATAAGTAGTCATTATCACTTATCACCAAGGTAATGCAAATCAGAATCACAATGAGAATGGCCCAAATCAAAAATACCACCAAAACAAATATTGACATAGGACCCTGTTGGTGGGAATGTAGACTGGAAAAATAATATGTAGGTTGCCCCCAATAGTAAAAACTGACCTGCCAAAGAATTCAACAATCCCTCTCTAACTGAAGAATGCAAAAACACTAACTCAAAAGGATTAGATATATGTAAAGGTTGACCTACAACTCAGCCACAAAAACAAAAAAGAGGAACTCTTGCCATCTACGACAGAAATGATTCAACTGGAGAAGATCATGTTAAGTGAAATTAGTCAGACAAATACAGGATCATTTCACTCATGTGGAATGTAGAGAAACAAAATAAGGAACACATGAAACTAAACCAAAATGGATCTTAGGAATATGACTGTAGAGTGTTATTACTAGAAAAGGCAGAGATTGGGGTCAGAGGAACAAAATAGGAAAGGAGCCCAAAGATCTAGGACTACGGGTGCTTTGGTTGTGGGTGAAGTACATCTGAGGAGGTGTGAACCTACTCCCCTAAATCATATGCATTACTGCCAACCAATGTTACCACAATAAAATATACATACTGAATATCTACCTTACAAAAAGAAATGTAAAAGAAACAAGATTAGAAAAATCAAAATGATATTTGATGACACAAACTTATCGATATCAGTAGAATTAGACCCAAACCAACTGTATGTGAATACTCATAACCCAGATGAATCAATATAACATAAATCAATTATCTTCAAAAGGCTTCTAAATCTCATGTATGTTCCAGTAAATAATAAAGTAATTGTTTCCAAGAAACTAGACAATTGGTATTGGTAATATTTATGTGAGGTAATCAAAGTTCCAGAATATCTAGGGCCTTTACAATGTGGTAAAAAAGTAAAGTCGTGGAGATACTCGGGCTCAATTAAAACTGCAAAAAACAGCGTACATAACATTAAAAGATCACTCATATACAGAGTACAATTTATATGAGTTTTTGAATATATTGAAATTAGATGAAATATTAATTTTCATAATATATAATGTATCCTTTAATTTAAAATAAAAATAGGAAATCCCACAAAAATGAGGAAAACCTTAAGTAGCAAATATTTTAGAAGTCAATTACTTTAGAAGTAAATTACTTTTCCATTAGAAATCAAAGAAATAGCATATGCATTAAGTTATACATGCCAAATTATATTGGCCAAAAAGTCTGGTATTATATAATACCAGACTTTAGTAAGAATGATGGCAAAATGGGACCAAATATACATCTGATACAAAGTAAACCAGCTCAATCATTTTAAGACAACTGGAAAATACACAAAAAAAAAACATGCTTCCCCAAAATATAACATTTTGAAAGAAATTAACATTGTATAATAAGTAAGATTAACAGCACATGCATACTTATGCTAAATTTTGAGGGAAGAAATTTATGTTAATATTTTTGCCAAAAATATTTCACCTCTATCTAATCAAGAAGAAAATGCAAACATACAAATTGAGTGACTTTCTAAAAGCAAGCAGTAACTTATTTGTAAATCTTCAAAATAATGTCTTTTTTTTTAGGTCTTCTGCCCATTTTTTTGACTGGATTGTTTACTTTGATTTTTATTGAGTGATGTGAGCTCTTTGCAGAGCTCCATTATTAGTCCCTGAACAGTTGTACTGTTCATAAAAATTTTCTCCCCACCAGCTGTGTGTGAGAAAATGCAAATGGTTAACAAGTATATGAATAAATATTCAACCTCACTTATAATCAGGGAAATACAAATCAAACAATGATATACTACCTTACACCAGTGTGAATGGAACATATACATAGATAGATAGATAGATAGATAGATAGATAGATAGATAGATAGATAGATAGATAGATATAGATAGATATAGATATATAAACAAACAATCAGGAAACAACAAATGTTAGTGAGGATGTAGAGAAAAAGGATCTCTTCTACACTGTTGGTGGGAACTAGTCCAACCACTATGGAAAGCTGTGTGAAGTTTCCTCAAACTATTGAAATGTAGGTACCATATCCAGCAATTCCATTCTAGGAATCTATCCGAAGGGCACAAAAAGATTAATTCAAAAGGATAAGTGCACCCCCCTCTTTACTGAAGCACTATTTACCACAGGTAAGATATGGAAACAGCCCAAATGCACAAAAATAGATGACTTGATTAAGAAGATGTGGTATGTATACATAACTGAATATTACTCAGGAATCAAAAAAAGATAAAAATGGTCATTTGGGCCCTCCCTGGTGGTGCTGCGGGTTGAAGCACAGCACTGAGAAGCTAAAGCCACTTCCACATGAGTTCGATTCCTGCCTACCCCGGAGGTGACCACATGGCGTGGCAGACCTCTCCTGACCTTATCGCTGCTCCCCTTAGCAGTGTACTTCGTGGATCTGCCTGTTCTGCTCCCCACTCTGTCTCTTGCAGCCCCTGCGCCTCTGGAGTATACCCCAGTTCTGTATGCACAAATAAATAAATCTTAAAAAAAAAAAAAAAAAAGGTCATTTGTAGCACCATGGATGAAACTGGAAGGGAATATGCTCAGTGAATTAAGCCAGAAGGAAAAAGAAAAATATCTGATGGTTTCACTTACAGGAGGAATACGGGGGAAGCAAATGAGGGATCAGGAAAAAATTATAAAAAATAAAAAGCAAGATTAACAGTCAACTATAAATCAGAGACATTGTGCAGGGGAGGGGTATGGAGAGGGGCCAAAATAGGGAAGGGTGGGGGTCAAGAGACTATGGTGATGGTGCATGGGTGAATTGGTGGTGAGAATTTTATAGGAACTATACCTGAAGGGAGAAAGCATACATTATACCAAAAAAGAAAAATTATTTATAAAATATATAAATTTTTAAAAAATCATTGTTAAAGACAATGATCCTGTGGTCTAGATTAAAAAAGATATAACAACTAAATTCAATACACAAAGCATGCCTAGTGTATGGGTCAATGTAAACCAACTATCAAGAATATGTCATCGAAAACTGTAGAAATATAAATAGGGACTAAATATTAGATAAACTCAAGGCAATACTAAATTTCTTGAGTGATAATTTTATCACAGCTTTGTAGGAAAACATGTATTAGAAAGTACATGCTGATCTTTGGGAATAACGTGTTACAATGTATGTCACTTTTCAAATAGTTCTATAAAATTGTACCTATATATATGAAGCCATCTAGCTGCCTACTGTCTATAAATTTTCATGTTTCTATTTTCTGTAAACATTTATATGCAGAGACTAACAAACTAAATATGGTAAAATATGAATCTGTGAATCTATTAAAATTTATATGATGTTTAATAAGCTACTTTAAATTTGGGGCAGACTTCAAAAAAACTTTTAAATTAACACACTGGGGGGAACAAATACAAAACTGAAAAAATAATAAATTTAAAACCAACAGAAAAAAAAGGAATAATTTTGATCACGTATAGTTAATTTTAACAAGGCTTTTGTTTACTAGGAGGAAGCTGAATATAAATCCATTTCTTTAAAAGTTAATTTGGCTCTCTATTGTCTGTAGAGTTCCTGGAGTTATGAAATCTTCATTTCTTACATCTGATATAGTCATTACTCTCAGAACAGCCAAAGCTGTCAGCTTAATCACTCAATTATGCATCCCTTTCAGTTTCATGGAGCATGTGACACCTCCCCTTATTGAGCCATTTCTATTTTTAAAACTCCTGAATATCAGGATTCTGGATGAGTTTATTGGCTGTTCATTGATTCATCTCAAAGCTGTTTGGGAGCCAAAGGTAAACTATGAGAGAGGTTATTAAGTTTGACAATATGAATTCAAAAGAACAGGCAGGCATTTCCAAACAGAAGTTATCTTTTATATTGGCTAGAAGTAGGATTTTTTTAATTCATTACATAATTGACTTCTAATTTGTCTTTTCCTGTCCAGAATGCTAATGAATGTGTGAGGTATCTTTTATAAATTCTGAGGCACATAATGAAATGGAAATGAAAACAAGAGACATAAATAACTGGAGACAAAAGATTAAGGTTAACATTTACTACAATATATAAAGAACAAAGGTATTATATTTCCTTTAGCCCAAGCTAATTTGTAGTTCTACTACTCAGTTAATGTTTTATCTAAACAGTATAGGGCACGTTCCTCTCTTTTCATTATTAGGAAAGGTCTTGGCAGTGGCACAAAGAGTTTAGTTCATCTTTTAGTAGCAGTACCTTTTTTTTTTTTAGAACAATTATTGTAGCAGTAAGTGAATTAACCACTAGATACCACAGAAAGCACATTTTCCCCAAATTGCTTAGCCTTAGGTTTATCTAACTAAATTGATATGTATCATCAATATACCTGTCTTTCCATCAAGATTTAAACACATGACTCCACACATGAATAAATGAAGTGGTAGGCTAGACATATTTTGGGGGGGCATTTTTTTCTGTTTCATAAAGAGCATCAATGCCTCCTCAAATCCCATATTTACATTAAATATATGAATATAAAAGGTAGATCTTCATTTTGTGAGTATAAAACATTCCCATTTTGTGAGTATAAAATTTTAAGCATTCCAATTCCTCCAAGGGACACCAACAATTTGTATAATCCAGAAGTTTACAGACTATTTCAGTCAGATATCTCAAGACCAGTTTTAAAGGATTCCTAAACACTAGCGTTAAGAAGAGTTTGGTCACAGAAGATTGGGTCAAGTGTACATAATCCAGGTTGACTGATTTCATTTTAACTTTCCAATCAGCTCTAAAATGTAACTTATCCATATAGTAGAATACTGCCACATGGACAAACTATGAAAACATTACACTATGAAACATACTAATCAAAAAAAAAATCACAAAACACCAAAAATGAATTATTTCATTTATATAAAATGTACAACATGGGAAACTTAATAAGGAATTAAGTACAACAGTGGGAGCCTAAGCTGGAGAGCTTGGTGAGAAATGGGAATGATCACTGATAGATCTGGGTGATTCAAATGTTCTAAAATAGGTTGTTATGAGGACTGCAAAGTCATGTGAAAATAAAGCAGTGATTTTGTGATTAAAATGGGTATTAGATTACATGGTATTAAAATTATATTTTAATAAATCTGTGTTAAAGAGTAAAGCAGACAATTTGGTTAAAACAAGTGTGTACCAAAACTTTGATGCTGTATAAATTAAGTTAAAATGAAAAAGCAAATGGATCTGAGCAAATGAAAGCTTAGATAACTGTCAGAATTAGCACAGAAAAGGTAGCTATGTTGGTTATGACAAAAACTTTTTGAGTTTATATGAATTTATATTTAATCTGTTAAATGAAGCATATTAGGGAAAAGGTTCTATAATGCTAGGAAAACATAATTTACCTAATTATAGTTAATTTTGTGACAGTAGGAGCTAAACATTGTGAGACTAGGTTGTATTAAGAGTAATCTCTCATAGACCAGTCTTATTTTAAATAACTATCTTTTTTTCCTTCTGAGAGGCATTTTTACTATTAACACCATTCCTTCCTTGCCATGTAAATTTTTTGTCCTAATTATTTTTAAGGACATCATAATTGAAGTGCCAATTTTTCTCTTAGATATTCTGGGCTTCCTTGGTGATATAAGGGTTTAAGTCTCAGCACTATCAAGCTATCACCAGCCACTGCAGCATGAGTTTGATCCCCCATATAGCACAGCAGACTTATGTCTTTTGATGCTCTCCTCAGCAGTGCATTTCAGTAGACCCCTTATTCTGCCCCCTACTCTGTCTCTGATAAATTTTCTCACCCCGCCCCCATGCCTCGGACCTACATTCCAATTCTTGTATACATAAATAAATAAATCGTTAATAAAATTTTATATTCATGAAAAATAAATTTCATTTATTCTGGTTTTAAACTTAAGAATTTACCTCTACTTTTATTTTAAGAAATTATTCTGGAGCATAATGTTCTAAATTTTAATTAACACATGCTATACAAAAAAAAGATTCAGATAAATAAAAGGTGAAGAAAGAATAATAAACTGATCACCCAATGGTACTTTTTCATTAACAGGCCTTTCCCCCAGCAATGGTTATGAATCACATATAAACAAATCCAAAATGGACCGCTCCAGAAAGGAATAATTTGGAGAGCAATACCACGGTTGGTGTTTAAAATTATTGTAGACATTTTCATGGAATGGAGCCCTTAGTTTTTAAATTTTAAAATCCCAGCTTTGGCTAGCCTCAGAGAGCACCACAACTGATAATAGCAGCTAGATTCATGCCCTCCTTTAAGAGATGACAAATGGATGATTCAGATTCATTTAGATGATTTTCCCGGAGTTCTCCTATGGCTAGAATTCAGGAGTTCCGAAACTGAGCCCACTAGCCATCCCACTCCACTGTACAAAACAAAACACAGTTAAATTCTAACATAAATTTCACAACCCTTATATTCCTTTATCCTAATAGGAAAATTCCATGGCAGATTAGAAATCTAGGAGATGAAGAAATAGAATCTTAGGGATGTTGGCTGTTCAAGTGCTTTAGAAATTAGTCCTTATATTTGTGTCTTCTAAATCAGAAAAAAAAAAACAAAAACAAAACACCTTTCAGCTATACACATTCCAAAGCACTAGATTTTGGTTTAAATATTTTGAACCAATTTGTTTTTCTATTAACTTCATTTATTTATTGTTTTATTGATTTTCTTTTGCATGTAATTATTTAGACAAATAAAAAAAGATTTCTTTCTTTGCTCCTTTTAAGATATGTTGAATCTTCAAATAGAACAATAGAAATAAACCCCAACTTTCTCCATAAAAATAGAACCCAGCTTGCATTTGGACCATGTGATATAGGTTTTTCTACCAAGAAAGCTCTTTCCTTAAGGTAGATGTCATCTGACAATTTTTTTCAATAGGTATTTATTATTCTTACATATTCTAACCTATGTACTTAGTTATGGATAAATGATAAGAGTCACAGAGTCACAGTCCTCCCCAAGGAGCTTTCTAGTGAGCTTGCAGAAACACATAAATAGAGTAAAACAGAGAACATTTTTGACAAATTATTTTCTAGTTGGGCTAGATGCATGATATCCTCACAGATACCCATGAATTGGTATTGTATTGAGTTCAGTACTCAGTGGCCTCTAACAAAGAAAAAAAGATGCAACAAGCCACATTTCAGATGGCTTCATATGTATTTATACCATATCTTTTTATCCCATCACCTGTTGATGAGCATTTATACTATTCGTAGCTCTTAACTACTGTAAATACTACTACAATAAATATGGGGTCAACTATGTCTTTTTTAATTCATTTATGAATTTTTTATAAGTAAACAAAAGTGAAATAACTAGATCCATAAAGAATTTCTACTTTTATTTTTGGGAGATTATTTACACTGCTTTCCATCTGAGTTGCACCAATTGATATATCCACCAAAGGGTATAAGGATTCTCTTTTGTCCAAGCTCTAAAATGAAACTAATACTTCTTTTACAGGAGAGAGTGATTGTTAATTAATATGGATTATGGCCATGGATTCCCCAACATAAGTCTGCTTGGTGTTAAAAACATGATTTTGGTATATATAAAATATTAAAATATCTTAAAAGGTAATAATAATAATTATTATAAAAATTACTTAAAATATATTGCTATAATAATATAATACTATGATATAATTAATATAATACTAATAATGAGGGAAAGTACAGGTTGTAGTATGCACACAACTTGTTTTGGTAATGTTTGTTTGTATTACCATTTTTTGAAATTGGTAATGAAATAATGAAATAATGCAGTTTATGCTAGCCTTGTCTTCTTATAAGAAAATAAGGTTAAATTTCTCTTATTCCATGACTGAGACTGAGAATTTGACTGGCTCTGGCACTTGATTCTTCTTAAAATAAGATATCACATATTATATTAAAATATATTAATATCTGTTTTTCCTGAGCATACATATAAAGAATAAAGGAAAGTCAACATAAGGACAAAGTGCCTATAAATAATGTCTTCCCTACGTGGTCTTTTATCATACATGAGTTATTGTTTATGATAATTTCCAGTTATGTAATCTTCTGAGTTTGGAATAATTTAAACATCTAATTTAGAACATTATTCAGTGTCACAGGACAAAGAGACAAGTCCAGAAAAAGCAAAGGGTATAATTCAATTGACCATGAACAACTGTATGATGTGAACTTCCACAGTTAAGACAATTAACATCGATCCAAATGCATTTAATCAGAATTCAGCAATGCCAGCAATCCAATTAAGTTGAATATTGTATAAGGGCTATATTTTATTAATCAAATAACATTTAAAGTTGCTTTCTTTTTTTCCTATACTTACTTTTTAAGGAAAAACAGATTGCAAACATGGAAGTTTTTCATTAATTGGAAATACTTTATGTCAAGTAAGTTGCTATCCATTGATTAAAAAATATATAAAACTTAACATGGTCACAGGGAAAGGAAGAACACAGGGAATATGGTGATGACTCACTGGTGATATGATGGTGGGAGAAATATGGGGACTATAATGATGGAAGAAAAAAATTAATAAATCAACTAAAACAACGTGATGTAACATTTTAGAGCAATATCTGTGGTATTTAAGTACCACATATATTTTGCTCTAGAGAAATGAAGCATTCTCAAGTCATACACAACAAGCCTGGTAAATCTCAGCAGTATACTCTAAAATTTAGCAATTATATTTAATCTATTATCTTATATTTTCAATAAGTTGTAATATATAATACAGTGTAATATTACATCACATATATAGTAATTACTTGTGTCATGAAAAAAGACACTAGAAATATTATTCTGTAGTATGGTTTATATTTTATTTTATTTTTTATTTTATTATTTTTTAAAGATTTATTTATTCATACAGAACTGGGGTACAGGTCAGAGATGCGGAGGGTGAGAGGATTCACCAGAGACAGAGTGGGGTACAGAACAGGCAGATCGACGAAGTACACTGCTGAGGGGAGCAGCGGGCGGGTCAGGAGAGGTCTGCCACGCCAAGTGGTCACCTCCGGGGCAGGCGGGGATTGAACTCATGCGAAAGTGGCTTTAGCTTCTTAGTGCTGCGCTTTAACCGGCTGCGCCACCAGGGAGGGCCCTGGTTTATATTTTAAAAATACATAACAAAACCAAATATCCTACTTTTGCTAGTAGGTTCATAACTAGAAGGAAAATAGATGCAGTAGAGTCATTTTATAAAAAGTTTCTTATGAGTAATTTTTATCTTTTAAGGATACTAGAAATAAATGAATACCCAAGCAGATGGGCACCAAAATTTATGTTCCTGCGGTCACTGAAACAAAGTGATATAAACGCAAGAAAATGTCTTCATTATAATAATTTTAAAGATTTTTTTTGAAACCAACTCCCCAGCCCCATGACTACTCAATTTTTTTCAAGTGTTTTCTGTTTCCTTTATTTGGCTAGTGATAAGTTATAATTACTAATTTTCTAATTATAAGAAAACTAGCATTCCCTTCAATTAAAAACCTTTGGCAATGATGTACTTACTACTCTTTTTTCCATATTGTTAGATTCTATTTGATATTTTAAGAACTTTTTGTATCTATCAAAAATCATCTATAAATGTTTATAAATGAATTACATTTTAGATGAATTCTGAATTATCATCCCTATTTAACACTAGTCACAAAGCTAAGTGACTGCTGTAACTGAAAAAAATTTAAGTTTCAGGCATAGCCCTTCTATGCTCAGAAACTTTGTCTGTTTTACCACAGCACAAAGTAGCTGAAGAGTGGGGTGAAAGACCACTTTAAACAAATAACATTTTTCCTTTGAAGACATAGTTATAATTAGGTTTGTTAAAGTGGATTTGTGCCTGCATTTACATTATGAAATTTGTAATAGAATGTGTAGACACAATGGAAATTTTCCTGTATTTTTCCCTCTCTATTTGTGGTAAGATAGTTGCAACTGAATGAAATTGTGCTATATAATTCAAAGAAACCAGACACTCATATGTAGGTTTCAAAAAGATTTAAACAAGAAAGTTGTGATAGTTATATACTGTATCACCAACTTGACTGTAATGGATGGACTTTCATGAGCACAATCTCAGTGGGCTTGGGAAATATAGTGAGGATAGAGGATGTTTACACTAATCGTGTCATTTCACAAACCAATATCCACTACTCATCATCTGTGTGGTGAAAATAGATGTTGACTGTGATTTTAATTTATATTTTAACACTATATTTTAAAATACCTAGTAAGCTATTTTAAATTATTTCCAAAGTTATGATGATATTTCTAGTGACAATTTTTAAAACATTGACATATCCTCTTTCACAGTCTGCTTATAATGAAGTAAAAATCAAAATCATTAAGCCATTAGAAATTCCTGAACATAATGTATGGTTTCCTGTGATGGAAATCACTACTAATATATTTATTCCTAACATAGAAGGATTCTGCTGCTAATTATGCTAACTTAACTATCTTTAGAATTCTAGTGCAATACATTTATTAAAAGGCAATATTTCAAGGTAATACTTGTTCAATAACCTCATATAATAATGTCCTACTTCAGGAAGCCAAGTAACTGACTGAAAATGAGGGGAAAAATGTTGACAGTATAAGCTATTTCTGCTTGGCTGCAATTATCCAGAGCTTCTATTTCAACTTCTTTCTTCTCAGGTAGTTGCCACTAATGTGACAATCAATCCATCCTTGCTTCTTGTTATTAAAGAAGAGCCTGACAGCTGTTTTAATCAATCACCTTGCAGTGCAAGGAAGTAGTGCGAGCATTGAGGAAAAATTAGATATTACCTCAAATGTGAGGTCAGTGAGACCCTCTGCAGAAGGGAAGAACTCCAAAATCTACAACATGAGGTGAGTTTTTTGGTTTGATTGTTTTTTTGGTCTTCTTCAGAATAAAGGAAAAATTGAAGACCAAAAAAACAATCAAACCAAGTCCATTTCCTCTGAGTTCTAAGGTGAAAAGGACACTCCTACACAAAAATGAATTTTATTCCTACTGCTTTCCACAGTTTTATCTTACTTAGTTTCAGACCTACAATAAAAAAAAAAATGGGGGTAAATGTGTGTGTGCACAAGTATATGTGTGTGCTGTAAAGCAACTTCTGGGGCCCTCACTGATGGCACAGTGGGTTAAAGCACAACACTATGAAGAAATCCACAGCCATAGCAGCATGAGTTTGATTCCAGGCAGGGGAAGTGACCTACATGGCAAAGCAAACCTCCCCTGCCGTGCCAGCTGCTCCCCTCAACATTGTACTTTTTCCATCTGCCTGTTCTGCTCCCCAATCTGTCTCTGATGAATCCTCTCACCTCTCACACTTCCGGCCTGTACCTCAGTTCTCATATGCATAAGTAAATAAATCGTTAAAAATAAATAAAAATAAATAAAGGAACTTCCTTCTGGACAGGGAATCAACATTTTCTTTTGATACTTCCATCGGGTTAATATCCTAATAAAGGACTCACAAACTACTTATTACTTGCCCTTGGAAATATGAATTCTTTTGTCAGACCTATCACCACCCTTATCATTCTTAAAAAGTTTTATCAACTTCAATCCTCAATATACAGTTCTCACATTAGTCACCGTAGTTTTCTTCATAGCACCCAGGCAACTCATTTATATTTCTATTTTTCTGTCTTTGGATTTGCTACTCCCCTCCCAGCTTTGTAAGTGCCTGGATCCTTTCATTCACTACCTATATTAAAAAATAACTTTTCTCTGAAGTTCAGCTGTCATACCAATTCAGTTTCCTCTGATAACATCATAGTCTCTTTTCTCTCACCCATCAAGATAATGATATCTCCCTGAGGTAAAGCAATTTGATTCATCTCAACAAACAGTGATATGATTAACTTTTTATGTTAACTTTATCAATTTGTCCTGTAAATTTATAAATTCCTTGAAATTTAGGTCTGTATCCCTGCAATGTATATCAAGAACATGGGGATGATGAGTGCTCTCTAACTCTTACTGATGGACTGATTTCAGAAGTCACTAGCAATTAACAAGGAATCAATCTCTTTTTCTCACTATATATTATATATTACAGTATACATATACATTACACATTGTGTTGTGTATTATATATAACTTGTATATCATGTATTATAAATAAACATTATACACCATATAACATATTTATGTAACAGAAGTAAAAAGGTGTTTTCCTCCTATATAGACAATAATTTTTTAAATTTAATACAGTTTAGATATCTCCTATCCACGGACATTTTGATACATTTATTTATTTGTTTGTTTGTTTGTTTGTTTTGGCTTTTTGCTGCTGTGATTCTCTATTGTCTCCTAGGCTGTCTTGTTTTTATTGGTAGAAATTTCTATTCCATTGTTAGTATGCAAACATTTCAGTGACTAGAACATCATAATTTGATCTTTTGCAGCTTCTATTTAAAAAAAAACATATCTGCATTGCTTGTGGATAACAAGTTAGGATAAGGAAAGATTTTTTGCTCTAATTTCAATATTCATGATTTATACTTCTCTACTTCTAATTCAAATTTTTTGTTCTTATCAGGCCTCTAATTACAAGGAGGACAGTAACAGAACTGGCAAAAAAAAAAAAAAAAACCTTTAATATAACACTGCTCTCTTGCAGAAACACTCATTCCAGGACATTATATGATGGTAAAAAAGAATATTAAAAATACAACTGTCCTCTTTAATTGGAATGTTAATTCTTTAAGGATACAACTTGATTTAGTGAGAGTGTATAATAAAATATACACAAACTTTGTGATTGTATTTATTTATGAATTTCTTTATTTTGACTCAGAGATCCAGATGGCAACTTGTAGGAATATCTACAAAAAGAAATTGATTGGAAGCAAATTGGTATGTGAAGGGACAAGAAAATCTCATTAATAAGAATAAAATAATGTTACTTATACTTACAAATGAGAAATATTTGAGCAGGATGAATTCTTGAGATAGAGTTGGAATTGTTACAAATAAATAGAAAAATGTCAAACAAATAAGATTTAAGTAGACTTTTCAGCACCCCACACTACTGCTGTGCTTGCCCTCATTATTTTTACCCACTTTCTGCCCTCTAATTTTTCATAGCTGTAGTGAACCTGCCCCTTTTTCCAGGTACTTTTTAGACACACTGCCACAGCAGTTCTTAAAAGCCTGACTGTCCATGTTGTCATTAAGAATAAACCTTAGATTACATTAATCAATCCATATATCAGTTTAGAGGTCCATGCATTCTTTAGTCTAAACTGTTTTAAGATCTTTCTCCAAGGAGATGCAAATGGCTAAAAGGCATATGAAAAAATGTTCGACATCATTGGCAGTCAGGGAAATGCAAATCAAAACTATAAGGAGATACCATCTTACTCCAGTGGAATGGCACATATTAAAAAAAAAAAAAAAACCTAGACACAACAAATATTGGCGAGGATGTGGAAAAAAGGGAACCCTCCTACATTGCTAGTGGGAATACAAACTGGTCCAACCACTATGGAAATCTGTGTGGAGGTTCCTCAAATTGCTAAAAATGGATCTTTTCTGTGATCCAACAATTCCACTCCTGGGTATTTACCTAAAGGACACAAAAACATTAATTCAAAAGAGCACCTGCACTCCTATGTTTATTGCAGCACTATTCCCAACAGGTAAGCTATGAAAACAACCCAACTGCCCCAACATAGATAATTGGATCAAGAAGATATGGTATATAAATTCAATGGAATATTAATCAGCAATTTAAAAAGATAAACTCATGCTATTATAAGCAATGTGGAAGGAGCTGGAAGGGATCATGTTTGATGAAATAAGCCAGGTGTTTTCACTTATAGGAGGAATATAGGGGACCCCAATAAGGGAAGAGAAGTAAATAGTCATTATAACAAAATAAAAATCAAAGTCAACAGGCAACTATAAACCAGAGACATTCTTTGGGGGGGGGGGGGAAGGAAATTGTATCAAAATGGGTGGGAAAAACACAAGGGTCTATGGTGATGGGACATGGTGAATTGGTGGTGGGAAGTCCTTGAGGACTATACACAAGACGATAAAGCAGACATTGTATAAAAATGAACAGTGTGTAAAATATATATTAAAAATAAAATTAAAAAAAAACAGCTTTCTGGGATGGCTTTGGGCAGGCATTCTCCCCCCCCCTAAATATTTTTGCTTACATCTCTATCAGATTTTTACATTAATGTCTTCATAGAGGTAATGTTTATTTAGAACATTATATTAACATCAGGGATACAGCATTACAATTAACAAATGTGCATCATAATCACCACTGAAAGTCAATTATAAAATGTGTTCATTAACAATTACCAACTGTTTTAATGGCATGTGTTATTAAAACTGAATCATAGTCATTCTTAGCACTCTTTTTATATGTTTGATATTCAATAATAAAAATCAGTAGTTTGATTTTTTTTTAATGCTGCCTGATTTATCTGATTTCTACAGTGCTATCTTCCAAAATAGTTGATTGCATTTGCATTTCACCCAGTTTACTGTTGAACCATTCTATGGTACTTTTTGTTTCAGTCATTGGGCTCTTTTGCTCTGTAACTTCTATTTAAAATTTTCCTCCTGCTGTTTCTAGCTTTGCTTATGTGCTCTCATTGTTTATCCATTCTTCTTTCAAGTTCATGGAGCATCTTTATGAGCATTACTTTGAAATCTTCATTAGGTATTTCACTTCTCTTTTAATTCTTTTCCTAGGATTTTTCTTTTTTCTTTCACAGAGGCCCTAACTCTCAGTCACTTCATTTTATTTGACTCTGTGTTTATTTCTACTAGCTTGGATAACCAACTCCCTGTTGACAATGCATACTTGTGTTGGAGAAGAACCTTAACATTTAACCTTGCCTTATACTTTTAAACATTTGTTATTATTTACTCTATTAACATCCGGGGTACAGCATTACAATTAACAAATGTGCATCATAATCACCAAGTTGCCCTGTCTATTTTCCCTGGTTGGTCTCTTTGACGATTCAACAGAGGGAGAGACTAACATACAGAGATAGGAATGAAGTTATTTCCAACTAAAGCCTTTCATATGTAATGAAAGCTTAAGTTTTTGAAATAAGCAAAGAGGATTACTGGATTATTTCAATGAAATGTTAGAACTGGGCCCTCTCTGGTGGCACAAAGGGTTAAAGTACAGCACTGTGAAGCTGCTACCTTGAGTGCAGCACCAGATTGAACTGCAGCAGTTCAATCCCTGACCAAGAAGCTTACCCACATGGCATAGCAGACCTCTCCTGATATGCCAGCTGATCCCCTCAGCAGTGTATTGTGGTGCATCTGCCTATTCTGCTCCTCTTATGAATCCTCTCATCTCCCAACCTCTGGCCTGTACACAAGTTCTGTATGCATAAAAAAAATCTTTAAAAAAAAAAAAAGAAAGAAAGAAATGTTAGAAACTCTGTGGATGATCTGATATTAAAGAATAAATAAAATTATCTTTCTTTAACTATTTCCTAACACTAGAAACTAAAGTGGAATTATCAGGAATGAATGGCAATGCAAATGAATTCTAGGTAGACAATACTGGTATGTAAAAGCCACTTTCACAAACCTTGTATGTAAAAGCCACTTTTGTACTCTTGAACATTTATTTTATTGTCCAATTATAAAGGTATCAATTCTTTGAATTTTCTATGGAACTGATTGTAACACCTGTCTGTTTTCCTCATCTATTTAATAATTTAAATACTATCATTTTTTAATTAATTTTTAAAAGTTTTATTTATTTATCCATAAAGAACGGGGGTACAGGCCAAAGGTACAGCAGGTAAGAGGGTTCACCAAAGACCCAAAGACAGAGTGGGGAGCAAAACAGTCAGATCAATGAAGCAAGACAGGAGAGGTCTGCTGTGCCATGTGGATCACCTCCCTGATTGGGGATCAAACTCTTGCTGAAGAGGCTGCGGCTCGCTTCTCAGTGCTGCACTTTAACTTGTTGCACCACCAGGGATGGCCCAACTTAAATAATATCTTGACACACATTTATTTTAGATTGGTATGAATGTCATGATTTTAATGTGTTGTGAACACTTCTTCTTGAAAATAATGAGTTTCCTGTTAAGGGCATGCAGCTTACATTATAGAGCATCTTTGTAAAAATGGTTATTATTCTAAACACATTTTTTTATCTTACATTTCTTATTTGCTTCACAATTTATATCACTTTAGTAGAAATATGAAGCTAAAGTAACTTAATTCAGTAAATTCCTCACTATCTAAATAGCTATAAAAACAGTTATGGGGAGAGTTTTAAGGAACTAACTAAACATGTCATGAGGATCATGATTATGGATATTTTTTTCATTACAAAAATCTTAGGAGGAGTTTGAGGATTTCAGTTATCCTCTACTACATTTTTTTTTGGGGGGGGGTTAGTATCTGCTACCCTCTTATATTGGGTGTCCTAAAAATATTTTCAGCTTTCTGCTCTATCCTGTTCAAATGAGTAAGTGTAAATGGCATTAGTAATAAATAACAAATGTTCTCAACTTAACAAATGAAATGCAGTTTCCACTTGCCGTTTCTGTCTTACTTGTCTTAGTCTCTACACACTCTACAGTATACATGCACTACTTGTTTTCTTCTCGTATGTCCTATTTTTTTCCTATCTGACTCTTCACATCATTCTTCCTTAATCAGGATACTGTTTCCCATAGCTTTCTCAATTCCATTCAAATTATACTTTCTCCATTGTGCTTATTATCTCATTTAATCTTTCATACTCTAATCCACATCAACTGGGAAAAAGTGGTCTCATGAGTACAGTCTTTGGGCCACATTTGACTACACAGCATTGGGGCTTTGAGCTGGACACTTCCTTACCAAGAAATAAAGAACCTACAGAGCCCGTGTGGGGTGTACCACCTTGTGTAGGAATTTCTTGTCCTGGTTCAAGATCAATAAATTACCTTTTGTTTTTTTCATTTAAAGTATGTATGTCATATGACATCAGGCAAAACTCAGTGTTAGATCCGTCCTCAATGGCAAAGCGACACTCATTTTACTTTTAACAGAAGACAAGCACATAGATAACTATTCTGTGCTGGCCACCAGAAGAAACCCACTGGGTTATTTTACAGTGATATAAGATAAATTTTCTATGTTAATAATCACACACAGCATGGCAAACTTCAAAAAACCTTGCTAGAAGATCTCATTTAAAATTAGTGCTTAACAAATATTACTGATGGCTATGTTGAAGTTTTCATTGTAGAGGTCCTTCACTGACTGTTAAATTTGCTCCTAGGTTATTTCATTACTTTAATGTAATTGTACATGGGATCTTTTTTTTATTTCTTCTTCTGCAAGTTCCTTGCTTGCACATAGGAATGTACTGATTTTCATGAATAGATTTCTTAACCTGCAACTTTGCTATTAATTTTTTATTGCTATCTATCAATTTTTTTTGTGGAGTTATTTGGATTTTCTATGAGTTAACATATCACCTGCAAATACTGATAATTCTATTTGTTCTTTTCCAATTTGGATCACTTCGATGTCTTTCTTTTGCCTGATTGCTCTGTTAGGATTTCCAGTACTACATTGAGTAGTAGTGGTGAAAGTGGATGTCCTTGTCATTTACCATATTTTAGTGGAAAATCTTTTAGTTTTTCACCATTGAAAATTATGTTAGCTGTGTATTTGTTTTATTTGGCCTTTGTTATCCTGAAATAGGTTTCCTTTATCCCCAAGTTTTGGAAAATTTTTATCATAAATGGATATTGAATCATATCTAATGCTTTTTCAGCATCTATTGATAGCACAAGATTTTTATCTTTCCTGTTGTTGCTGTGGCTCATTACATTGATTTTCAGATGTTCAACCATACTTACATCCCTAAAATAAATCCTACTTAATCATGATGCATGTTCTTATTAATTCACTGTTAATTTTAGCTTCCTATGATTTTTTTTATTATTATTTGCTTCTATGTTCAGCAGGGAAATTTGTCTTTGGTTTTTTTTCTGTGACATTCTTGTTTGGTTTTTGTATCAGTAATAGTGACCTCATAAAATATATTTGGAATATTTCCTGTTCCTCAAATCAAGAATGCTATGTATTAATTTACCATTGAAGATATCATAGAACTCATTAGTGAGACCATTTTGTCCTGGACTTCTAATTTTTGGAACACTATAGATTACATTTTCAATTCCCTTGGTAGTAATTGTTCCATTCAGGTTTTCTGATTTTTCCTTATTGAGTCCCAGAAGTTTGTATACTTCTAAGAAAGTATCCATGTGGCTTTAGCTTCTTGTTGCTGTGCTGTGCTTTAACCCATTGGCCACCAAGCAGGGCCCTATAGATAGCTATCTTTTTTCCCTCTTTGAGTTTTTTTTTTTTTTTAAGACTCCGATTATTATTATTATTATTTTTTAATTATTTATTTATTCGTACAGAACGGGGATACAGGCCAGAGATGTAGAGGGTGAGAGGACTCACCAGAAACAGAGTGGGGAGCAGAACAGGCCGACCGAGGAAGTACACTGCTGAGGGGAGCAGCGGGCGGGCCAGGAGAGGTCTGCCACACCATGTGGCCACCCCCAGGGCAGGTGGGGATCGAACTCATGCGGAGTGGCCCAAGCTCCTCAGTGCTGTGCTTCAACCCGCTGCGCCACCAGGGAGGGCCTCTTTGAGTTTTTGATGAGCACTTAAAACAGGGACTTGTGTTAAAGAAAAACCAGGGAAGCTATTTCTGCTCTTCCCTTCATTTCTGACAATAATAACACATTTATATGGTTGAAAAGACTAAAGAAAACATTTACTTCTCTTTGTGATGAAACCTCTAGCTAAAGCTCTCTAACTGACCTATTAGTCTTGGTATTTATGGCTACTTAACACAACTATTCATACTAAGTCACTTAAAGCAATACTGATTTATTGTGTCTCTTTGTTCTGTTGCTCATAATGTGTACTACGCTACAAGATACGAAGCATAAGCAAGAGCACCACCTACAAAACTAAGAATGACTAGGATCACTGAATGCTTTTAGCTTATGTATGGGAGAGCTTGATTTGAAAGTTGAGTACAGAGTCCAATGAATTGTTGTGGAAGATTAAGGTGCTTTGATTTAGGGTGTGGTATGGTAATATGCATCTGTACTGGTCTAAAATATAACCCTAAATCATGGACAGCATTGTTTGCCAACATTATCTCAATATAAAGCTATACAATGAAATGAAGTGAAAGTTGAATGCAGCTGAAACTTTTTGACTAGTGGATCCTATTAGCCTCTTTCTGTGGATTGGTTTTCTCACAGCACGGAGACTATAAAATAGTGAGGATCCTTACAATGAATCTCAAGACTCTGAAAATGAATTTACACTAACAAAATGGTAGCTAAATGGTCTTTTATGACCAAGACTCATGAGTATAGTATATAAGTTCTGCCATGCAGTATTATCTAAGCCTCATCCAAGAGTAGGGAACATAGACTATCCTTTTAATTGATGGAGTAAGTGTCAAAAATGTTGCTAGCGTGTTTTAAATTCTCCCTACCTGTACAATATATTACAGTCTCTCCTCTTACTCTTCACAGTGCGCGTGTATGTGTGCACCCTTGTGCATGTCACATGTAAGACTGTGACTTCTTATTGGCTCTTCTGTTCCTGAGTGAAGAAATATGAGTCGGGACATAATCTTCAATAGAGCTGGCCAGGTAAATGTTTACTCTCTAGACTCAGTATTCCTGAAGAGACAGTTTTAAGGTCTAATTTGAAGCTAAGGACTGAGAAGTAGTCAAAAAAAGTCAAATTTGTGTTTTGGTTCACTCATATTCACAAGTAATAGAATAGAAATGTTTATGTTATTGATTTGCAACCCTCAAATCTCTAAGAAAAAATCTTATATATCTTCCTTTATACCTCCAGAGCTTCATGTTTAAACACTAGTTTTGTTTTAAGATTTATTTATGCATACAAAACTGGAATACAGGCCAGAGATGCAGGGCCAGTGAGAGCATTTACCAGAGACAGAGTGGGGAGTACAACAGGCAGATGGATGAACTAGACTGCTGAGGAGAGCAGCAAGTGAGAAGGAGAGGTCTGCCAGGGAATCAAACGCTTGATGAAGTGGCTGCTGCTAGCTTCACAGTGCTGCATTTTAACTCTTTGCATCACCAGGGAGGCCCTTTAAACACATTTTTCTTTAAAGATTTATTTATTTATGCATACAGAACTGGGATACAGGCCAGAGGCTCAGGGGCGGCAAGAGGCTTCACCAGGGACAGAGTGGGGAGCAGAACAGGCAGATCAACGAAGTACACTGATGAGGGGAGCAGCGGGCGGGTCAGGAGGGGTCTGGAGCACCATGAGGTCACCTCCCGGGCAGGTGGGAATTGAACTCATGCTGAAGTGGCTTTAGCTTCTCAGTGCTGTGCTTTAACCTGCTGTGCCACCAGGGAGGGCCCAATTTTTTAAGATATCTAAATAACTGGATTCTGTTTAAGTCTTTCCAATGGGGAAAAATTAAGTCAAATTTGAAGGATGAAGAAACGCAGAAGTCTTACTGCTTTGCTTCTGGTGGTCACTTTGGAAACGGCCGCAATTGACACTTGGCAGTAATAGCTATGATTCCAGTGGCATTAGCCACATTGACTCCAAGGTGTAGTGATGCTGGCTGTGGGGTCTCCAGCACCATAAGCAGCAGCAAACAGTCCACCAGTGGCAGTGGTGGTTCTGGACTAATTTTTTTTAAGTATTATAAATGTTAATTAGGATAACATCGTTGATAGTGATACTCTGATCTCTTTATTTTGAGGCTAAAAGTAGAGTTATATATTGTATTACTTTGACAGGATAAGCCAATAACTTAAATCATGCATTTTAACTACTGTTACATAAACATATACTATATGATTTGTCATTTTGATGTACTGACATTTTTGTCATTGTGAAATGTTTTATAACCAATATTATTTTTCTGAGTGGTCATGTGAACTAATACTCTAGAATTTTTATACTCATTATTTGATCATATTTTTCTGCTCACCTATTTTCACTGTATATGTTATTTTTGTACTAAAAAAAATCATCTTCTGATAGAGGATAAACTTGGGATCTATCTCTATTTCTTATCTAAGTAACCTCTTAATTGAAGCATTTAGCTGATTAATTTTAATGTAGTAATCATGATGGCATTAATTAAGTATGCCTTTTTGTTCTGTTTCATGTTCTATTTAGTTACATTTGTTGCACTATTACTTTGAGTGGTTGCTCAACATTTACAGTATTCATCTGTAACTTAAAATTCATATGTAAAATATAGAGAGCTAAGTCAATTTAATAACTGATTGTTCTTTATACTATAGTTGTCATATGTATTACATCAGCTAGCACTGTAAACTCCACAATTCTTAAAATATCAAATCTTTTGAAAAGTCAAAGGACAAATAGTCTTTCTTAGTAACATATATATTTATCATTTTGATGACTTTATTCTTTCCAAAAGTCTGAGTTTCTTTCTGGCATTATCTCCTTTTTTTTCTGAAGACTATCTTTGAGCCTATCTTGTAGTGAAGGTTTACAGCTGGCAAATATTCCAAGAAAATTTTGTAAATACATCTTATTTTGTCTCCATTGTTGAGGATACTTCATTACATATAAAATTGTGAAACTGATTGTATTTTCTCCACCACGCAGTTCTCTGGGAATGAATTTGTTTATGTGTCATACTCAGTATCAAGGATGCTATGATGAGCAATGTAACCAGTGGGTTGCAAAGAATGGGGAAAGAGTTAATTACTATAAATTGCCCTTCTTGGAAAGACTGGGTAGGTCCAGCCCACCTTGGTGTATTATTCCCAAGAAAGAGAAATTAGAATGATTACAAAT
>NW_004567102.1:14216916-14239892 GCF_000260355.1 Condylura cristata
CTAGCACCCTGGTCACGGATGTCTTGTGCCCTTTCTTTTTGAACAAAAAAGTAATAGATTATGTCAGCATCTGGCAATGTATAACCTACCTGGACGAACACCAGTTTCCTTGCACTTACTGTATAAAAATTTACACAAATTGCAATAAAATCGCAGCAGTCCATCAACTCCTCTGAGTGTGACTGTCTGTCATTTCCTGCGCCGAATCCCGTTCTCCTGTCTTCAGACCCTGTCTCTCCCTCGGTCCCGGTGCCCTGGCTAGGGCCGGTCCGCGGCAATTTTCTTTTAGAACTATAATATCTTGTTTTACTATAGTCTAGTTTCCATTGTTTGGGATGAATATTTCAGCAGTCACTGGAATAATCATCTCCCTGTATGTAATGATGTATTTTTCTAGGACTGGTTTCAAGAGTTTCTGTTTGTCTTTGGTTTCTGGCAGTTTGATTATGCTGCACCTTGGCATTATATCTGTTTGTTGTTTATCTGTTTTTATGTGTACTGCTTCTGGGTTGCGCAATTCATTCCAGGACTCCAATTAACCATATGCTTCACTGTTTGATGTTGTCTCATTATCTATGAGGCTCTATTGCTTTTTTTTCACATTTCATTCTTTCATATCAAGTAATTTCTATTATTCTAGTTTCAAAATGACTTACTCTTGTCACCTCTAATTTTCTGCAAGTAAATTTTTACCAGATATTGTTTTTAGTTTTAGTATTTTCAGTTGACACATTTATTTTCATCCTTTACTGAGATTTTCTATTTTTAATTCATTACACTTATTTTTATGTGTCCTCTAATGTCACCATAAAAGCTCTCTAAAATCACTAGATTCTCAGCCCCCTCTCTATCATATCTATGTCTAGCTGTTGACTCTCTCTACAAGGGGCCAACAAACTATATTCATAGGCCAAATCCAGTTGTGCTCACACTTTAGAAAGTAAGATTTATTAGAACACCTCCATACCCAGAATTCAAACCCAATGGAAAACCGTTTTAATTTGTAAAAGCAATATGTTACCATCATGTATGTGAATTACAAATAAGTAATGTCAATTTGCATTTATTACAAAATATATACATTATTATGTGATAGGTTAACTTTATGTATATTTCATTTTATTATGCTATTCAATGATACAGGGTTAGACCTCACCTATGTTTAATTAAAGTTGGGAAAGCTTTAACAATACATATGTGTTTCTTAACTCAGTGATTCATTCTCAATGAGATGTAATAAATACACATTTGCCTAGAAACATTTACATGTCAATAAAATTTTTTGCTTTGGCTCTTTTGTGCTATGCTCAAGTTAGTATAAAGAAACTAATCTTTTAGAAAACATTTTTTTATTTTATTTTTTTTTAAGATTTATGCATACAGCACTGGGGTACAGACCAGGGTTACAGGGGTTGAGAGGCTTCACCAGAGACAGAGTGGGGAGCAGAACTGGCAGATCTATGAAGTACACTGCTGAGGGGAGCAGCGGGAAGGTCAGGAGAGGTCTGAGGTGCCATGTGCGTCACCTCCAGGGCAGGCAGGGATAGAACTTGAACTGAAGCGGCCCTGGCCAGCTTGCATTGCTGCATCTTAACCCACTGCACCACCAGGGAGGGCCTAATTTTAATTTTAATTTTGCATTTATATTTTGCTTTTCTATATGTGCACCTTACACCAAGCCACTGGTGCCCATAACCCCTTCTGCTTCCTTCCTGCATCCCTTTTTCCTTCAATTCATTCCTTCTCTAACCATTACATTACTACTGACTTCCAGATTTATTCTTACTATTTTTGCCTATACATGCTTTTGTGGTTATTTATATTCCATAGATGAGTGAAGCTTTCTGATAAATATTTATCTTTCCATTTCTCACTTATTTCACTTAACATAGTTACCTCTAGATACATCCATGCTGCCCCAATATTTAACTCATATTTGTCATATCATTAGAAACCAAGGAGGCAAGTTGTCACAATAGCTTTGATAATGTAATACCTCTTAGACATAGTCTCAAATTACAGAATTGTGAATATTTTGACAGAAGTAGAATTCCTGCTGTAGGTTAACATGGACCCCATAACAGCTGTCACCATCCCTACTTACACATTCCTTCTCCTGAGGCTACGGAACATAAGGTTTTCTCCATAGTACACCTAAGCCATAGGACACCTGTCTTAGCACAGTGTCCTGGCTACCACTCTACCCTTTCTTGCTTTGTAAATTACTGCTTGCTTTGTAAATTCTTTTAGTTCAAAATGGGCCAAAGTTGCTCTTAGCTACATACATGACTAGTACAGAAATGTAGACTCAGGGTCTCAGTTTTTACAGGAACCGCAAAATCATGTGTCCATACATACAATTTTAAGCATTATCCCTTTCCTTAGGCAAGTGAGTCTGCAAAGGTTCTGGGCAATAGTCAGCATTAATTGCCCTATATGCAATAAAGAGCCTTATAATGATTCCAGGTCCTAAAAATGAATTACCACATCCTTGAATTACGCTGCATGGAAGATAAAAGAGCTTTCTCTCCTGAGATCTGACTAAATTACATTTCAATGACCAAATAAATTACTGTTCCTGTTTTAAGCTTCTGCAATTGAACAGCACTTTATGTCAATAGATATCAAAATTACTATTATTTCACTTGAGAAAATGAAGGGTGCAACTTACTTTTACAAAATTGTTTTTCAAACATTTAAATATAGTCTATTAAGGACATCTACTTGGTAAATTATTTTATTCTAAGCATTGCACATAAGTAATAATCTGGATAAAAATACCTGTCTATATCCAGGGAGTATATTACAATGAAAATGTTTGCTTATAAATGTTTACCTATATTTTACTTAAAATTCTTTATTTTAGCAGACTTTACAATGTTAATTTGAATTCTAGTAGATATGATGAGCATTCTCCAAAGAAGGATTTATATTCAAATTAAGTTTTGTTTCTTCATTCTTAGTGTAAAGTTTATCAAAGTCTATTTAGGGATATAGGCTAGACACTGGCAGGACATTATAGCCTAATTATATTATTATGTTAGATATATAAATATACACCTTTTGCTAAACATTCTGAAAGTATTATAATTGTTTCTTTTACTAGCTCTATAAAAGTTTTAGAAGGAAAACTAAACTTTTTCTTTGAACAGTTTTTTACTGTTTTATAATCAACTCCACTGATGAATACTTCTTCAGTTAGTTTTATGTCTGTCAATATTCTTTGGAAATTCACAAATGTACAAATATCATATAAAAGTACACGATGCAGATTGAGATATTTCTATATTTAGATATTTCCTTTGTAACCATTCTTGAAGCATGGTCTCTATTTACTAACACTGAAAGGAAGACATCAAACAAGTTGTTCAACTGTATTTGGTACACTGATAATCAGTCTATTCTCTGAGTATTGCCAAAGAGTCAGTAAAATTTCTAAGTCATGTGAACCTGCACTATCGTAAGAAGGATATCTGGGTCATGGAATACTAACTCTATCATAAGTGAGGAAACTCTTCCAATGGGAATAATAGTACATTGTGTCATTTCAGAAGAACTTAATCCTGGAATAGAATATAAAATATTAACTGAACTATGAAAATAAATTTCCTCTGGGGATTTGGAAAAACTGAACCAGAACTTGAAACACAGGACTATGGGAACATCTCCAGCAATGGAGATGAGTTAGTAACTGAAGTGGGTATGAGTCAGGTGCTAATAAACATGAAGCTGAATTGAAAATGGATTCTCAGGTCAAACTATAGAATATTAAAATGATATTCTAGTAGCTGTTTTATTACCATTAAGGTGTCTGTTTCACTTAAGACAAACCATTAAAAAAAGTCCTGTTGAAATTATTTATGAGTCTAAGTCTTCATGGATAAAGGGAAAAGATTTATATTTTCTAATTCCTATGAGTGGTACAGAATCATGGAGACATATCTCATTCTGAATCACCACTGGAGATAAAATGGTAGTTTATATTCTAGTGGCATGGTCAACCTTCTAACTTCTATGAGCTTTTCTTTCTATATCCAGGGGGGATATTAAAGTGCAATATAGTAACCCTATTATAATTCATATGGCCGCAGTTCCTCAAGGAGGCTGATCTTTAAGGTGAACAGTTACCTTTATCAGGAAGAAAATGATGGCACATATCAGATGTTTAATAAATTTATGCCTTTCAGTGATATGGATTTATATGAAATATATATTTGATTACTGTATTTGCCTACATATATTTCTCATATATAGATTTGGTTTTCAAATCTGAACACAATGTTTATAACAACTCTATTTACAACTGCTAAAACTTGAAAGTAATGAGGGTGACCTTCAATAGACAAATGGATAAACAAGTTATACTTCATCCATACAATAAAGTATTATTAAGGAATAAAAAGAAATATGCAATCAATTTACAAAAAAAATAGAGAAATTTTAAATGCATATGTAGTGCACTTTAAAAAAAGTCATGCACTTTAAAAAGCAAAAGAAGAAAATTTGAAAAGACTATATGCTCTTATTCTAACACCAAGGCATTCTGGGAAAGTCAAAATTATAGACAGAATAGAAAGGCCCATGTTCCCCAGGGTCTCAGAAAGAAGGAAAGAGGGATTAAAAGACAGAGGATTTTTTTTTAGGACAGTGAAACTATTCTGTATGATATTATAATGATGGACATATGTCACATAGTTTTCAATACCTATAGAACAGTCAACACAAAGGATCAACCCTATTGTTAGCCAGGGACCTTAATAGTGCTATACCAATATTGGTTCATTATTTGCAGTACATGTACCAAGGTGAAGAAAGATTTAATAAAAGGAGAAACTCTAGGATAAGAGCTAATTCATGGTTACTACACTTCATGCTCAATTTCTATAAACCTGTAACTGATCAAAAACACAATGTATAGTAAGTTTTTTTAGAAATGAAAAACAGGGGAGGAAGTATTAGAATATCATTAGATTAATAACATCAATAAAGCAGGCTGTAAGAAAGCACCATTTCACGCTAACAAATCAAGTAATAGACATTGATTACAAAGACACAATATCCAACAAAATTTTAGTCACCACTACAAAGTTTAGCAGAAATAAATAGATGAAAAATAAAGAACAAATTGTTCTAATTCACCATTATTTATACAAGAAATTCCTAAGAGCTACTATAGACTATGAATATATGTACACATGTGACAGTGATTAACATACTTTATGTATTCATATGGTATATGAAAGTGACAATAAAGAACACACACATACGGAAACTTAACAGATTTTACCTAATGTAAATAGTCTTATCCCTAAAAATTGAACCAAAAATCAAAGTGAAATTCTTGCCTGTAAACTACCATAACATCTAAGTAAAAGGAGTGAGGAATGCTGGGCCCTCCCTGGTGGCGCAGTGGGTTAAAGCACAGCACTAAGAAGCTGAAACCACTTCCGCATGAGTTGACTCCCACCTGCCCCGTAGGTGACCACATGGCACGGCAGACCTCTCCTCACCCGCCCGCTGCTCCCCTCAGCAGTGTACTTGTGGATCTGCTTGTTCTGCTCCCCACTCTGTCTCTGGTGAATCCTCTCACCCTCCACATCTCTGGCCTGTACCCCAGTTCTGTATGAATAAATAAATAAATCTTTAAAAAAAAAAAAAAGGAGTTCAGGAATGCTAAAAACAAAGGCAGTAGCAAGTCCAAGAAAATTAATATTAAAATAAAGCAGATACTGCAATCTTAACATCTGAGCAGTTGCAATAGCTAATTCAATTTTGCATAAGAATAATAACATGTGTAGAATTCTCTATCACATAAGAGTTATGGTAATTGGGATACAAAGTTTTTGGCAAGTAGACAAACTGTAGTAATTTAATTTAATATATAACCAAGAAGCCGTGTGTGTGTGTGTGTGTGTGTGTGTGTGAAAGCTTAATTTATAACTGAGAAGTCACTGAAGTTTATTGCGGATCTGAATAATTCTTTAATAAATAGTTGCTGGAAATTATACTAAATATGGGGGGAGGTACATCTTTTCTACAGAATATTCAAATGAAAGAGGCAAATCTATAAACTTTATGAAGAACACATATAATACTTATAAAATTATATTATGAAAATGTGTTTTTTCACAAAATGAGTGCTGAAACCATTACAATGAACTAGTAATTTTAACTAAATTAACATGAAGAATTTCTATTCATCAAAAGTGAGTAAAAACATGTCACAAATTGAAATAACACAACTGACAATTATATTCATCAAAGCATTTGTATCTAGTTAACCCCCGCTCTTATATTTCATTAGGAAATGCTCAGAATAAACTCCATTTTTCCAAAATGAGGAAAAGTGTTCAGTAACATGATAAACAAACAACATGAAGACCAATAAACATTAAAAGATGATCTAGTTTAAAAGTGATCAAGGAAATGCCTGTAAAGGCCACAGAAATAGTTCTTCCATTCTTTCTAAAATACTGATGTGAATTTATATACTTACTTTATAAATTATGAATCCATTTATAAAACATATATTTATTATATTTTCTTATCCATTTTTCTCTTTGTTTACTATTAATTCTATAAACAATCATTTATGTTATTTCTCTATGTTAAATTATACTCTATGTTAAATCATAGTCTGCAGTAAAATATAGTCTGTGTGAAATTGTGAAAATGAAAACATGTGTATAATGCATAACTCAAAAGCTAAAATAAACATAAACTTGGGGCCTACAATGTAATTTCATAATCCTGATTGAATAGCATTTGGCTTGCATTTAACAATTACAATTCTACATATGAAATGAACATTTTTCTCATAAGCAAACAAACCATGACTTACCATGAAGCACTGTTCTTGACATATATAAGGAATAGGAAGATGCCATCTTTTTTTTTTCAACATAGAATCCAGTTCTCTAGATGAGTCCAATTTAACTATAAGAAATTAAATATTCCTCCTGTTTAACATGTCTAATTTATAATGTACACAAATTCATTAATGAATCTTCATTTAGTTATTGGGTTTTTACCTTCCCTGGGGTCTGCACTGGTCTTTTATTGCTTTATCAATAACATAGAACAAAGTCATTCAGTTTGAGTTGCTGGATTGACAGCTTCTACTTTGCTCTCTAATATTTCATATAAAATATAGCTTAATAATTTATTAAGCTACTGGAGAAGTCACAGATATGTGCTAAGACAACACGAAAAGGGAAAGGAATTCAGTCAAGCTCAGCCTTCCAGATACGTCTGCCAAGCTGGCAGACATCTAAGTAAACCTACACTAGAATCCCCGTGAGCTGATATCACCCAGAAACTCTTGTTAATAAATCACAGTAGAATTACCCTGTGGAGCTCTTCCCATATTCCTGACACACACTGTACTAAACAATATAATTACTGTTTTAAGATACTATTTGTTATATTTTACAAAGCAGTAGATAATGAAAACAAAAGATTGTAATTCAATTTATACTACATTAACTATTTTTTTAAAGATTTATTTATTTATGTATACAGAACTGGGGTACAGGCCAGAGGTGCAAGAGCAGTGAAAGGATTCACCAGAGACAAAGAAGGGAGCAGAACAGGCAGTCTGAGGAAGTACACTGCTGAGGGGGGCAGCGGGTAAGATCGCCTCTGGGATGGGAATCACCTATGGGATGAGGATCAAACTCACACTGAGGGGTTGCTGCTTGCTTGCATTGCTGAGCTTTAACCCTCTGTGCCACCAGGGAGAGCTATACTACATTAGCTTTTCAAACAAAAATGGAAATGAACTACTAAATCCAAATGCCATAGTAAATGTACTCTTTCAAACCTACAAATTTATTAATACTTATAAATTCAATAAATAGAAAAATCCTAGAATTCACTTGTAACATTTTTGGCCTGCAATTTGAGCTCATTACTTGAGCAAAAATTGGAAATCTGGTCCCTACCTTCAGGACACTGAACATTCTACCTGGTGAGAAAACCTTAAGAAAAGTAAATAAATTAATATTAAAGAATGAAAAAAGGTCTGAAAGGAACATATATGAAATAGATATGATACTAGATGGATGATGGGAGATATTTAATTTATATATTTCAGTTGGGAAAACATTCATGAAGATGTTGACCTTTACCCTGAGGTTGACAAGAAAATAAGAATGCATGTTCTAAAAAGTTAATACCATAGATCAAACTGTTGATGCAGAAATGAACTTTATAAAGTGGGAAACTGAAAGGTAGTCAATTTCTTTGAAATAATGTGATTGAGGATTTGAGTCTCCCAAGTAGAAAGTAAGATTAGACAGGTATTACCTTTGCATAATATTTAATCATTAGATAAATACTAAAATTATTTCCTTTATGGTTAGTAGCAGGGCACTAGATGATTGTAAGCAAAGCAATGCTAGCACTAGAAATATCTTTTATGAAAACTGAAAATTAAGTTGAAATGGATTGGAGAAGTCAAAGTAAAAAAAATTTTTTTTAAAAATTACTGTTCTGATTTGTGTGCTAGAATTTTATTATTTTTTTAAAGATTTATTTATTTGTGCATACAGAACTGGGGTACAAGCCAGAGATGCGGAGGGTGAGAGGATTCACCAGAGACAGAGTGGGGAGCAGAACAGGCAGATCAACGAAGTATACTGCTGAGGGGAGCAGCGAGCCTGTCAGGAGAGGTCTGCCACGCCATGTGGTCACCTCCGGGGCAGGCAGGAATCCAACTCATGCGGACGTGACTTAAGCTTCTTAGTGCAGTGCCTTAACCCGCTAAGCCACCAGGGAGGGCCCTCAAAGTAAAAATTTTAAGAGACAGGAACTACTATCCTATTATTGTTGGAAGAGCTAGACAAAGTAATTAAAGAGAAATCAAATTGGAAAGAAGAAGTAAAACTATCACTATTTGCAGATGATATGATAAGTAGAAAACCCCCAAAGGAATACAGTATAACAGTATTAGAATAAATTAATAAAACAAGACTACAAATTAATATAAACAGAATCTAATGAATTTTTATATACAAATACTGAATTATCAGAAATCAGGAAAATTATCCCATTTACAACTGCATCAAAAAAAAAGAAAAAACCTTGGCATAAATTTAATTAGAGGTAGCAGATTTGTACACTAAAAGCTGTAAAACTTTATTGTAAGAAACAGAAGATCAAAAGAAATGCAGTTATTTCATGTTCATGAATTGGAAGAATTAGTATCATTAATAAGGCTATATCACCTAAAGCAATATACATATTCATTGCAGTCCATATTAAAATTCCAATGAAAACTTTCACAAAGCTAGGGCAAAAAATCATGAAATCTATTTAAAATTACTAAAGAGCCTACATAGTAAATATTGTTCTGATTTTCTTCACTTTGTTGTACAATGATATTAGCATGATATCTCCATTTTTGTTGTTTGCCATTGTCAGCCTCCCATGGTCCCTCACCCATATCTCTGACTCCTTCAAGAGTCTCTCTATATCCCTCAAGTCCCTGGTACAAGTCCAAGGCTGAGAAACAAGCTCATCGTCTTCACATGACACTCTCTGCTTCATGTGCCTCCTCCAGGTTTTCTCTTCATCTCATTTCTCTACTTTTTAGCCTCTCAGTACTTTTCCCACTCTTTTTTGTAGATTCCCTTCCCTGCTCAGCTTCACTCTTCCTTAGGGTGGGGCAGGAAACTTACATGGCCCCTATACCCTTGGTTCTCAAGCCTTCCTAGTCAAAGTGGAGTTATGCCATTGATTTTCCAATTCCAGCTTGCCAAGACACCCTACAGAGCTTGGAACTTTCCAACTTCCACAATCATGTGAGCCAGCTCCTTACAATCAATCAATCCTTCTCTCCTCCCATAGCTCCTTCCCTCTTTCCTTCTCCCACCTGCCTCACACAATGCATACATATATGTAACTAAATAACTAATAAAAATATTTAGACATATTTGTAAAAAATATTCACAAATATTTACAAATGGAAAGATACACATATAACATAGAAACCTTAATTGGTTCTAATTCACTGGCAAAATCTAATGCAACCCTCAAATGGATTACACAGCCCTGCAACTGAGTTCCTGTTACTATTCTAAGTCCTGCTGCTTTACAGACACACTGTATGTTGATGATTTGAGGAAAACAATATATAATAGCTATTATATCACGAGTCACCAATATGTAATGCTATCTTTCACTTGTACATTCCTCAATACTTAGCCAATTTGTATATAAATTTAGAAACCCCTGTGGTTGTGGAACTTATAAAAACCCCATCTCAACATCTTGCCATTTCTGTTCTCTCTTTCAAGATTATTATTTCCCTAATTAAACTATATATTTATCAAAGTCATTGTCCTGCTGTTCCTCCCTACTTTGTTTTTGGTCACAATACTTACCAGCTTTTAATATGCTTACTTATTTCAGTTTCTCCTTTTATAAGCACCCTGTTACAATGTAAGTTTTATAGGGCTTGATATTTTTATGTTTATTTATATGTCTTCTGACATATCTTGAGTGCCTCAAAGTTTGTGACATTTTTTTTAAGATTACTTATACATACAGAACTGGGGTACTAGCCAGAGGTGCAGGGGTGGTAAGAGGATTCACCAGAGACAGAGTGCAGAGCAGACAGGCCCACTGACAAAGTACACTGCTGAGGGGAACAGCGGGCGGGCCAAGACAGGTCAGCCCATGTAAGTTAGCTCCAGGGTGGGTATTGAACTGATGCTGAAGTGGCTTTCGCTTCTTAGTGCTGTGCTTTAATCTGCTGCGCCACCAGGGAGGGCCCAAAGTTTGTGACTTTTACAGAAAATGTACAATAGTATTTGTTCAGTGAATTAAAAAGTCATATAAAGAGATTCTAATTTTTTTCTATGATCTATTCTGCAAGTACATGGATAGAACAGTCTTTGGAATTCACATAAAGTGGAAAGAGATGGTAACAGTCATTCAAATGTGAAGGCTTAAAAGTCAGCTTTTGAATATAAGGATGTAGAGTGAAATATTTACTTATGTACTTCATGATTATAGCATGAGGCTTATAGAATTCCAAATGCTCAAAACTAGAGGATGATTTCTTGCTGCAACATTGCAAGTTAGTTAGTTAAAAGAATCAGTAGAGGAATGATGTAAGTGTAAAGGTACCACACTTAAGATGAAAAGGAAATGTTTTCTTGACACTATTAAAATTGTAACATGGGACTGTTTCAATGGAAATGATTTCTAAAATGGATACAGAAGCTTTGTGAAGCTACCAGTTTCTTGACAAGGGCTGTAAATCACAGATTAAATACTCAAATGCAGTACTAATTTTACCCCATAATTGTCTAGGTTCCATCCATGATTAAGCACTTGTGTTTCTTTCTAATTCTTTCCACTGTCAACGTCATAACTATCTTCTTTGTTATCTTTGTCATTGTGTCTAGCTCTATTAAGCAAATATCAAGATATACTTAATACATATTATTTAACAATTCTTACACCTGTGAAAACCAAGGTTTTGAGTGAGGAAGATTGAGAAAGAAATCACAATACTTACTATGCCATTACAGTTTCATGCATAAACATATCCTTGAACACAAACAGCCTCTAATCATATTTTAATTATACATGTTTTAAAATGACTTTTAAATATCTCCTTGATTTTTAATTTTGATAATAGCAGCCAACATAACAGTTACCAAATATGAAATAAATGGAGACTTTTTTAGAAATTCATTTGGGCACAAGTGATTCTTAGTTATTAGGAAAGAGGGATAAATTGCAAAAAGAAAGGTAGAAGAGGCTGAGGAGATAATTTCTAACATCAAATACGTTAGAGAATGTAAAAGAAAAAGTCGTGTTTGCAAAGATAAAAGAATATAAATTAATACAAGACATTACTAAAGGGCCATTGAATCTAGGGATAGGTGAAGTCTTTGTAGGTTACAATGTTTAGTGATGAAGCTTTTCTAGAACTAATGGGCATGCAAGAAAAGATAGTATCTAAATTGGCAAGAAGATGGAGCATTGTCTAAGTAATAGCATATTTAGGAAATAATGAGTTAATCAGGTCTCTTGTAGCAGAAGGATACTTTTAATGAACAATAAGGCAGAAACTTGAGGTATGTAGATCAGAATATTAGAAAACAAAGTTAAGCAGAGCTTTGACTTTAGGAAATGGTAACACATCAGTGGTTTTTCTATAATAAATGGCAAATCTGTTTGGAGGGGGGGAATGAGGTTATATCTTTTAAATTATGACTATAATTAAGACATAAGAAAGCTTGTGTGGAAAGTGAAAATGGAAAGCAGTGAGCAAAAAAAAAAAACATATGTTGTATACAAAAAAAAAAAAAAGCACTGAGATTGTGAGACATCAGAAATTCACCTGGGCACAAATGATTCTTAGTTGTTAGGAAAGAGGTATAAACTACAAAAGTTAAGATTGAAAGAGTTCAGGAGATAATTTTCTAAGAGTAATATTGATGCTTCATGAAGCCACAAGCTCCTCTAAAATTATTGTATATCGGATTTAAACACAGAATGTAGTACTAATTAAAGGGCTGCTTGAACATTATAGATTTCATAGAAAACTAAAGGTGTTTTTTTTTTCTTCCTTTTGATTCCTCAGTCTCACCATCATAACTATCTTTATGGAAGTGGGTTGATCACTCAGGTTGTTTATGCTGTAGAGTTCAAACAGGAAAGCAAGACAAGATGTGGTACATATACACAATGGAATATTACTCAGCAATCAACATAGATAAATTCATGCCATTTGAGGCAACATGGATGGAGCTGGAAGGGATCATGCTTCATGAAATAAGTCAGAAAGAAAAAGGAAAATAACGATAGTTTCCCTCATAGTAACAGTGTAAGGGATCAAGAAGAAAAAAAAAAAGTAATTATAATAAGTAAAAACCAAAATCAATGAGCAACTATAAAACAAAGATCTTCTATGGGGCTGAGGAGAGAGGTGAATAGGATCAAACCAGTCATGGAAAAGCACACGGTACTATGGTGATGGCATATGTGTGTGACTTGCTGGTGGGAAGTCCTCAGGGATTACAACTGAGATAAAAAAAAAAAAAAGCATATGTTGTACAAAAAAAAAAAATGTACTGAGATTGTGAATTTACTCCCTAACCCTGTCATCTTCAGCTTAGAAATTAATGGAACATATTATCCATGTGGGTCCTTTTAGTAGATATGATACAATAAGATGAAGGCATAAAGATGGATTCACAAATTAACCATAGTGATATGAATGGTTTTAAGAATCATTCATCAGTGACAAGTCCTTTAGAAGCTATAGAATGGATGGGAACATTCATTCAGCACAACATACACAAGAGGCATTAAATACTAACCATGCTGAAACTCTGATCGACAGCCCCAGTAAAGCAGTTCAAACTTACCAACCTATGTCGGAGACCAGCTCCAACTAATGAGGTGTCTGGAGGCAAGACAGGCAGGACCCTAAGATGGGAAGGCTTCCACGTGCGGAGATTCCAAGAGGGGAGAGGGGAGCAGGACGCCAGTAAGACACAGGAATCAGGGTTGAGTGCAAGTCTTCCTGCTCAACTTTGTGCAGGTCTTTATTTATACTGTGTAGCAAGATTTAGTTACAATAATGTATCAGGTAAGTTAATAAGAAATCAGCATAAAAGTTTTAAAGGAAGAGGGGAACAATGCATCCTCTTCCTGCTACTTTATGGCATACTAGACTATACATCTTTGTGATAGCTTTCATGTATATGGATGTTTAACTGTGACTTTAAAGGATCAGGGTCTGGGAAAGGATGGGCTGTTAGCAAAGGATTTAGGGGTCCTAGGGAAGGAATAAATTGTGTTAGCATAGTTGTCACTGATAGCCTAAAGAGAAGCTAATGGCTAACTTAAGGTTAGCAGAGAGTAGCTAGTGTTTGTTTTAGGAAGAGGTTAAATAAGATTAGCAGAGAGTAATTAGTGATTGTTTTAGGAAAAGAGTAAATTAAGAAGTCACATAGTTATGTATTAAGCAAAACCTGTGTTGATAATGTTGGGAAATTGCCCATGGGTCCTTATGCCCTGAGAGTTATCTAAGAATTGCTTTTTTGTCAAAAGACCAAAGAAGCTTTCCAGGAGTCTTGATGCTCCCAGGTCTTATCTCTTCATGAGCTTGCCTTTTGTCTTCAGTCAAAGGAATGAATTTCCTGCCCAGGAGCAGCTCATCTTGTACTTGGCCCAGGCCAGGTAGCCAATTTAGAGCTAAGGCAATCCAGTTACAAACTGATGTTGCTACAATATTTTTGATATTATGATTATACAAAAAAGGGAGGTCATAACATGTTAGCAGTGGAAATTCTGATTTTTCAGAGCTTTTCCCGAGCTACCCGGAATCTGTCAGATGATAACCGTTGTATAGCTTGTGTCAAACATATGTTGTTATGTCAATCCCTTTATATATAATATCGTATTATTCATTGAATCCTTTAGATGTATGTATCATTGTTGTTTAATATATTTGAAAATCTAGACTTAACTATTAGTGATTTACCACATTTTCTCAAGTATTAGTGCTTCCACTAATTTAAAAATAATTTACCTAATTTCAGAGGCAGCTTTTAGACATACTGTTGCAGTGAATTTGATTCCACATATAATGCTGCTATTTTCAAAAACAAAGGAGAGAAAGAGGTTTGTGCGTAAAACTGCTATTTTCAAAAACAAAGGAGAGAAAGAGGTTTGTGCGTAAAACTGCTTTGGTAAATTAGAAGGATGAGGTTAGTTATGGGTTGATTTTGTGGTGATAGCAAAATTTAAAATGAAAAGTAGGTTGAAATACTTTAAGTTTAGAAAGTATATAATTAGCAAGAGTGCAACATAGAGAATCATCTGTACAGTAGATAGTTGTCAAAACTGTAAGGATGAATGAAATCTCCATGGAAATAATGTACAAAAAATGCACTAGACAGTTACCATCTTAGGAGTGTTTATAATGAAAATAACCAAAAATAGAGCAAGAAGCAGGGAAAGAGGAATTCCTGTTTCAAAAAGTCAAGGAATATGATGGTCAAAGAAATGTGAAAAAATACAAGTGTGTGGATTTTTGCATTTCTAATAATAAAAAAAAACTATGATTTTGAAGGCAATAACTATTTCCACTAAACAAGTATACATTGCCGTCTATAGCCTTGTAGTATGAACAATAAGCAATTAGGAGAAGAACTATTAGAATTCAGGATTAAGTCTGTGTTTTCAAATTAAAACAGTCATAGCAAAAGTTTAAGAACACAGGACAAAACTAATATGATAGTGGACCACATAATTTAGGAACTCACACTATTGTGTTATAGACATAATGATTCCTGATGCAGAAGTTTTATTGTATAATGTAGGAGACACTTTTGATAAACACATTTCCCTTTCTGTTTCTTGAATATCTGCTCTCTATATTTATTTGTATGAGTAGAACATCTATTTCCAGTGTAATATTTAAAAGGATATATAAATAGCTAAAATACTGAGCACTAGCATATGCCATGTGCTTTCAAACATTTCTGTGAATGTATGCGCTTTATAAGCCCTATCAGCGAGAGGCTCTATCTTCCTTTTATGTATGTGGAAACTGATCAAGAAAGCTTATATAATGTCTAAATAGGTCATTCTTAATATGTGGTACAGTCATAATCTAAAAACCTATATGAAACTTCCCAACAGTGAGACAAGAAAATCTGTCATGTGTTGAGAGTAGAGATTTAGAGTAAATTCCAGCTATCACAGTTTTCACATGACTTCAAAAATCTTACCCAAGCCAGTTTTGAAATAATTGATTTTATTTCAGTATTGATGAATAGAGTGAGTCCTGGGAGGGTTCTGAGGTGGGGGGGGGGCGCAGTGGAGGGGAGGAACTATGTCCCATATGAAAGCGATACAAAAGAGTTCAAAATAAGTTAGTAATGTTTTGTGGGGTCCTCCCTGGTGGTACAAGGGTTAAAGCTTTCAAGCTATAGGCAGCTACTGCAGCATGAATTTGATTCCCTGCTGGCCACGGGGCACCCACATGGTGCAGAAGAACTCTCTGTCTCACCTGCTGCTCCCCTCAGTAGTGTGTTTCAGTAGCTCTGCTTGTTTTGTTCCCCACTCTGTCTCTGGTGAATCCTCTCACCCCACCCTGCACCTCTAGTCTGTACCCCAGTTTTTGTATGCATAAATAAATCAACCTTTAATAAAAATGTTTTGCACTTTTATGAAAGGGACCAGACACCTCAGACACTGGGACTGATTCATGTGACTTGAGAAGATATTGAGGAAGAATCTAGCTTGGGTTTGCAACTGGGGCATGTTGGGGAACACTGGGAAGGTATTTAATTAAATATTCTGTTTCACCAATTCCACACCACACCTTATACTGTAGTCTTTGACCTCTATACTAAATTAATTTCCCTTCCAACTTAACAAAATACAATTTTGATTGTTTCCTTCACTTGCTGAAAAACAGTAGTCTCTTTCTACCTGCCCCAAAATAACTTCAAGTTCCCAATCATAACATAAATCTTCCTTTTAAAATGTATTTCATTTCTTTATATTATTAGGCTCACACTTACTTTTCATAACCCAATTTAAATATCATTTATTCAAAAAGCTTTTTTTCAACTTCCCACTTCATCTTGAGAGCTCCTGAGATAATGTACTTATGCCTTGAGACTGTTATGAGGATGAAATACAAAAAACTCTAAGTGAAAGTACTTTAAGTGTATTATATACATATAAGCAGAAGTAATCTCTTCAAAACTAATGATACACTGTTTTTGCCCTGGGCAAGAAAGGAAGTGACAGAGACAATTTGTCCTCAGAGTCACTGTGTCCAGTGCAAATCCTAAACAGCATTTGAAGAAGTGCTATCCAACTCAGATTCCTTTAGGCTATAGGTTGTTGAAAAAAATAAAATGTGAACCACCAATGTGTGCTACATAAATGATTTAAAATTTTCTAAGTCACATGGAGAGCTAAAAATCAATAAAATTATATAAAATATTTACTTAGCTCAGTAGTCAAGTATTATCATGGCAACAAATGTAAAAATATCTACATTTTAGATATTTCAGATTTGTAGAATTTAATGTACTTCCAAATTAATTTCTCATGCTCACTGAATATATTTCATTGTCTATTACTACTTTAGTTCATCATAGAAAGAACAGACTTAGTTTGTTCTGAGACCTCAAATGATCAGAAAACAGAGTTTAGTCTTCAGAGATATCTTCTATCAGAGCGCCTTGCCACATATGGCTAGTTAAACCTAAATAAAATTAAAGTAAAGCCAAAGTTTGTCAATCATAACAGCCACATTAAATGTTGCTCAAGGAAGTGTGACTAGTGGCAAACATTTCACCAGCATTTCATCAGCAGACATATGTGACATGAGTCATCTGGGAATGATCTATGGACAAAACTGCATTAGACAGTCATAGTATAAAATAACCCTATGGAACAAAAACTTTAGGGACTAGTAGGTTTTTTCCCCTGACCTAGATTTGCTATTTTTCTTTTAATTTTGAAAAGGAGTACATTTTAAATTTGTTTTCAATATCTTCCCTAAAAGAAATAAATTATCTTATATAACATAGTCTTTTTTGGCTCCCTGAATAGTCTGTTGGTGTTGCCAAGGATTTATTTAATTTGTAAGTTATATTCATAACTTTGCCACCAAAATGCAGTAAATCTGCCAACTCTTTCAGCTTTACAGTTAAAAAACACATTTTTTTTTACCAATCCAGAATAAAATAGTATGTGAAAAGTTGCAATAGGTCCACATACTGACATTCATTTGATTTATTTTTTTGCTTTTTCCCTCCTGCATTTAGTTTGATTTCAGTCTCTTTGAACCTACTTTCATTACCTTTTTAATGATTCTGTGAGATCATTAGCAAGACTCTATCAAAGACTGCTTAGAAGGCATTTGTAGATTTTCTTACTATGTTCTCAAGATAGAGCTTTCTATAGGATAAATGTAAACCACTGTTATTTTCAGGCAAGTTTTAACTCATCAATGTTACTGTGACTGAGAAATGAGACCACTTGAAAGTGATGTTAGACTGTCTGAATGAGGGAGAAGCCGTTATGAATATGAGGTACCCTGGGAGGTTCAGAAAGATTACTTTTCTGTTTACAGAAACAATATAACATCAAAAATGTGTTCAGTTTCTAATAGTTGTTTTCCACTTGTTTAAAAAAACCTAGAGGTTTTTTCTAATGTCCCCGTTTAAAATTTTTCAATGGTAAGTCATATTCTTTTCTTTATGACATTTTTTTACTTCAAATCTAAAAAGATAATGAATATCTCCACTGCCAGTAAGTTTGTTAAAAACTGAAAGCCTAATGACAAAGGAAGAATTAGTTATTATAAACTATTTTAAATGGTAATCATAAAAAAACAAAGATTACAATAGTGATTAATTTCTATCAATGTAAGTAGCAGGGGAATATTTTTTTACTTTTTAATTTATGCATACAGAAATGGGGTACAAGCCATGGGTGCAGGGGCGGTGAGAGGATTCACCAGAGACAGAGTGGGGGAGCAGAACAGCACCGACCAAGTGCACTGCTGAGGGGAGCAGCAGGTCAGGAGAGGTCTGCTGTGTCACCTCCCCACCTTCTGGGGATAGAACTCGCACTGAAGTGGCTGGGGCCAGCTTGCAGTGCTGCATCCTTACCCGTTGCGCCACCAAGGAGGACTGGGTTATTTATATTTTTAACCAATTTATTCTGGACAGCACACCTTTTTTTTTTTTTTCTTTCTCTACAATTTATATACTAATATATACATTGTTTGGTAAAGTAAACAAACAAGGTCTTAAGAAATGGAAAATGCTTTGTCCTAAATTGTGCTACTGATCAAAACTGTGGCAGGAAAAACTTCCAGAAAGAAAATGGATCTAACTGATGACTCTGTAAACAAATTTTGTAAGTGAACAGTTGAGTTGGGTGCTCAATTATTTGAATCCTGGGATATAAACCTCTGAATTGTAGCAGGGTGGTCCCCAGGTAAAAGAGAGCTTTTTCCCCAGGAAAAAAGTTTTTGCCCCACCTGAGGGAGGGTGAAGCTGAGCAGAGAGGAAAAATTGTGGTGAAAACTGAGAGGAAGAAGGAAGGAGAGAGCAAGGAGACTGGAGGAAGTTCCTGGAGCAAAGACATGTGACCGTGGTCTTGGACTTGTACCAGGGAATTGGGGGACATGAAAGGAGATATTTGAAACAGATGTGGGTGAGAAATCTGTGGGGAGGTTGACAGTGGCAGCCTTTATCTTGAGTTTGCTTTCCCTCTTCCCCTCCAGGCTTGTCTGGCCCCATCGGCCTTTTTTAGAAGGCACTTTAGACTTTAGCCTTTTGGGGCCCACTGGCCCTGCTTTGGGCCAACCCTGTTTAGCTGGGCATTTACCCATGAGGGGATGGGGGACGATGGGTGTTTAATTTGGAAACCATATTCTTTCTCTTCTCTTTATCACACACAATTTGTATTAAAGTTCCATTCCACTAAAGATCTTATGCACTAGAATATGTCTTGTTTAATGTTGTAGATGGCAGAATCTATTTAGAGCAGATAGATTGGGGGGATACCTGGGTACCTCTACTTCTGCTCAATAACAGAATTACTGTAATAATTATTATAAGATGCAATTAAAGTATGACTGAATAAATGTAAATAAATCAGAAGAGAAATGTTACAAGAAACAGATTGAGGTTGGGGGCAGGGGGACTGGTATAATTTCTTGTTCAGGAAGGAGGAGCCTTACGTAATTAATTTCCCCATATGACATATGAATCCTCTTGGGATTTTAATTGGTCCTGTTTCCCAATCAAGAATCATTTGATTATGAACCCAGGAGTTAGAATGTTGACTGTGTTGAGAAAATGTTTTTTATTGTTAAAACTATAAATGGTGGGCCCTTCCTGGTGGTGCAGTGGGATAAAGCATAGTACTAAGAAGCTAAAGCCACTTCAGCATGAGTTCAATCCCCGCCTACACTGGAGGTGACCACATGGCGTGGCAGACCTCTCCTGACCCGCCTGCTGCTCCCCTCAGCAGTGTACTCTGATGATCTGCCTGTTCTGCTCCCCACTCTGTCTCCTCTCACCACCCTTATACCTCTGGCCTGTACCCAGTTCTATATGCAAAAATAAATAAATATTAAAAAAAAAACTATATATACCAATCTCACTCGAGTAGTTCATAAATATTTCTATAATTCTAAGAAAAAATAAAATAAGAAATTGTATAGTGATTTGATGTTATGTTAAAAGTAAGAATGGGGTTTGTCCTCAAAAATAATGTGTTTTCTTTTTATTTTAAAGGTGTCTGAAATCTGTAAATGTAGTCATGCAAACTCTTAAATTTATTAAAATGTTCTGAACAATCATTCTTAGTTTTAGCTGCAATTGCAATCACTAAGGAAAACTGTATACTAATATATGGACAAATTAAGTCAGAATATCCAGGATTGAGGATGGTAGAATTTTGATTTTTGTAAATATTCCCATAGAAATTTACTATGTAATATAATCACCCATTATTTAGAGGCATTTGACTTATGAATCTGAATTGTGCTTACAACACGTTTTTAAAAATAAAGTAGTATTTAATGTATAAAATATGTGACATAAGATTTGTTTATGAGTGGTAGTGTTAAATGTTTTAAAACAATTATATAAGAACTATTAAATCATAGACAATCCTCTTTATCATACAAGAAAAGATCCATATGTGATTAAAAATGTTATCTAAAAGTCCAGAAAGCAATCAGAAACCTAGCTGCATAAATATCAGATGCCTCTTATCAAGACTTAGATTATAAAACAAAGTCATAAGATCAAATATCACAAGTATACAAAGTCACATGCCCTGCACACTGCAGATAATAGATGATTGATAGGTAAGAGACAGATAAATTATGGATTATTTTATATAAGGCAGTAACTGGGGTGTGACTAGGTTGGTTTGTAAGGACCAGTGATTCTTGACAATGGTTCTCAATCTCCATTTCCCCTCCTGTGTCTGTAGCTCTGGATAATTTCTGTAGCAGTCTAATAATTGTGGCAGCAGTTGGAGCCTAAGAATTTTCATTTCTGTAGCTGGTTTAACGACAATGTTAATAATTTCTATCTCCACCTCCCATTTCTGGTTTTGTAGCACCTCCATCCTAAATTTTCTACCCTTAGCCTCATCAAATTAGTACTCCATAAACGGTAGTATTTTGTTAACATTCACCTCACAGACTCATAGTTTATTACTACTAAAGTTTCACTGGCTTTCTCAACATTTGGTGAAATATGAATTTTATATAATCATCTGTTACTACAGTATTTGGATTTTTAGCAGTGATTCTTTTGTTACAGGACAGAGTGAGGGGCACCAGAACACCCAAACCTGCCTTCTCTAATAGGTCCTGCAATCTGCTACATCAAAATAATTCATGCTCTAGTGTATGTATAACCCCTCTAATAGAAAGGAACATTAATATAGTTATTGTGAAATACAGAAAATGAGCCAGATCAGGCTCCCAAACTTAGCAATCTCCTCATGGCAAAAGTCCAGCCAAACAGAGTTGGCTCAAAACAGGGGTACTAAGGCCTGAAATCCTATCTAAGACACCTCCCAGTAGAGACTCACTGAAAATGGGCAGAAGGAGCCAGTCCAGTCTGAAAATAGGAAATATCAAAATCCAGATAAAGGAGGCCATTGTCAGCCACTCCTCTGGTCTCTCACCCATACCTGTTTCAACCAGTTCTAGGCCAAGATGCAAGTGCAGCTTCATCACATGTCTCTGCTCCATGTGCCTCTTGTTGATCCCTTGTTGCTGATCTTCCTTCCTTCCTCCCTCCCTCCTCCAGTCTCTGCTCCAGCTTCACCGCCTCCCTGCTCAGCTCTACCCACACTTGAGTGGGGCAGGGAAAATGGAAACTCCCCTTATCCTGGGGGCCACACTGTTATACTTTTACTTTCAAAGTTTGCTAAGCTACAGATAAAAAAATATATATAATGAAAGCGTTTGTGATGATTCTTCTTCAAAGTTCCATTTCACACAATCAAGATACTGCTGTTAAGAGTGTAATCTAAAAAAAGGGAGGTTCGGTTTTCCCTGCCCAACTTAGGAAGGGTGCAGCCAATTGGGAAGGGGAAGCTAAAAAGGACTTGGGAGAGAAAACAGAGAGAGAAAATGTGGGGAAGGGGGCATATAGGGCAGAGATATAAGTGAAGAACCTGTGCTTGTTTCTTGGCCTTAGACTGGTTGAAACAGATGTGGGTGAGAAACACCTGGGAAAGGTTAGCAATGGCAGCTTTGATCTTGATTTCGCTCCTTCTGCCTCAGACGAACGGGACCTTTCTGCCCCTTTCCTATGGGTCCCCAGCAGAAGGTGCCTAGACCTGTGGCAGTCTTTTGGGACCCCTGGTTCTGTTTTTGGCCAACCCTGTTGAGCTGGACATTTGTCCACAAGGTGATGGGAAGTTGGGGATTTTATTTGAAAGTATCCTTTCTTTTGTTGTACACCAATTGTATTAAAATTATTTTCTATTGAAGACCTTACATACTAGAGGTATGTTTTGTCTTCATGTGGTGGACTGGCGAAACCAATTTAGAGTGTGCAAGTTGGGGCTACCTGGGTACCCCTGCTAACATGACTAGTGTTCTGATATCCTATAATGTGTTTTTATAAATTTGCTTAGTTTAGTTTCCATTGATATATATGTGTCACACAAAATCATTTATGTACAAATAACAGGTTTAGAAGGTGGTGTCTCTTAGAAATACAGAGCTCTATGGTGGTTTACAAACTGGTGTTTGAAGAACTCATTCTTTTTGTTTCCTTTGGTAGGAATCACCAGTATCTGATCATCCCCATCTGACAAAATTGGGTGAGAAGGACAAAGAAGAGAATCAAACATTCAGAAATTTTTCTGTCTTATTTTTTACACATTTTGAATCAAGTTGACAGATTGGCTGGAAGAGGCTGTGCATCAGTAAA
>NW_004567102.1:14239992-14241410 GCF_000260355.1 Condylura cristata
AATATATATATATATATATATCTTCCCATCAGCTTTACACAGCCAAGACATAAGCTTAAAGAGGCCTCTGCTAAATTTTGGCTCAAACATATTGAAAAATTTCCTCAGCCACTCACTAACACTAATAAAAGCCAAAAGTCAAAAAAAGTTCCCAATACTGTTGTAATAAGTTGACTCCTCACATTATGAAAGAAAAATGTTAATGACAACTTATTGAAGGCTGTGTACTTTATAAAGTGCATACTTAAAAAGTGAATTTTAATATTGTTAAAGTATTTCTGTGATTGTGTGTTTGTGTATAATCATTTGTCTTTTCCAGATAATCTTAACCAGTTTCTGATTTAGCAGAAAGGAAGAGAATGAGATTCACTCTGAAATACTTATTCAACTCTTCTAAGTATCTTGAGCTTCATATCAAAAAAGCTGAAGAATTAAGATTCTTGTCTTTCTTAAATATTCTCAGGTTTAGTAAAACATGACAACTGATAGATTTGTTATGAAGATGTTTATGTCACTGACACACCTTGCTTTCAAATAGCTGCTTGGAAATTTACTAAACTCGTTACTGAGCAACTGAGAATAGCTATGATGCATCCTTTAAATATTTAATAAAGATAAGGCAAATAAAGTAGACAAGTGGGAAAACAGTATACTCTCAAGCTGCCAGAAGTTCTCACCAATATCTGCTTTGAATAATTTATTGTCCTTCCATCATCCAGAATATAAACATATACTCAGAGTCTCCAAAATATTTTATTCTTAATAAGAGCAGAACAAAAGCTACAGAACTTTATGCAAAGTATGTACTTAATTTTGGTTTAACAACTTACCGTATTCTTAAAATATCTGTGCCTTTCCATTCTTGCCACATATTCCAATAATTAATAGGAGTATAAGAATTACTCCTAGATGGGAAGCCCATGGGGATTACAACTGAGATGGAAAAATGCACAAAATGATGTAAAAATAAACTATTATGTTATTTTATATGAAAAAATTACTCCTAGTAGTAATTCATTTAACACCTGATAAAAATATCACAAGGTAATGAACCCACCTCCAAAAGAAGAATCCTGTATCAGTACCATTTCTGCCCTCACAGGAAACAGCTCTCCTCAAAGGCAGCTGTGTCTATGCAGGCATATGCTGTGTCTATGCAGGCGTATGGTTTAACCAACCTCTGTCTCTCAGAGGCTGCTCTCCTGCCCGCCTGTGACTATGCAGGTGCCTCTCTTTTACTTCCTTTCCTAATAAACCAACCCTTTTAAAATATAACCTTCATCTGCCTGTGTCAATGTAAACAGCTTTGTCTTCTTGGTGAACTTGCCATGTGTCTTTGAAAAGGGAACTCTGCTGAAACTTCTCAGACCTAACCCAAGGTCTCTGCTCCCTGAACCCCACCCTTTATCCAAATGACA
>NW_004567102.1:14241950-14245433 GCF_000260355.1 Condylura cristata
TAATAAAAGAATCATCAAACCCTACAAATCAGGAACACCACTTTTCCCTTTCCCCCTTGAGTCAATTTAACTATACAATCTGCCTGCAGGGCTTTTTCTTTGCTTGCTTTTTGTCCTGTACTTTATGATTTTTAATCTTTAGGCTTATTCCCTGGGGAGTAAAAAAAAAAAAAAGTAATTTACATCCTCCTCAGCGTATACTGCTTCATGCCACAAAAAGTCTCCATATATTCCTTCATCCTGGTCACATCCCATTCCAACAGGAAAAAAAAAAAAAAACTTACAACAACAAATGAACCAATGACACTAATATTTGCCAAATGTACAGACAACATAGAATAACTGGCAGCCATTCATGGATACACACCTTGGCATAAGTTGGCATAAATTAGGTAAAAACTAAAAGTTCTTGGATAGGAAAATGAGAAAAATACTGTTGCAGACACAGATGCATGAATGCCCTCTATGGATCCAAGTGGGAAAAAAAGACCCGATTCCCCTCACCCTTTACCCCTACTTGTTCAGTTAATGCTTAAAGCAGACTCCACAACAACAGCTGATATTGTGAGCAGCTGTTCTTCTAAGAAACCAGTTTTGCATGGGGGAAGATAATTGTAAGGCCGATTCTCGTTCTTATTTCTCTAGTCAGTGTGATTCTGGAAAATAGTCTGAAGAACTAGAGCTTACCAGCAATGGAAAAGCAAAACTTAAATAGTATCGACTTCACAATCACTTTCCTCCACACAAAACTGGGTTCCTAGAAATACACTTGCTCATAATACCAGCTATTGTTGTAGAGTCAAAATATTCTAACCACCAATTCTAATATGCCTGGTCTTTACTCAATATATGTGTAGCATTCGACACTATGAAGCATTGCCTCTATTAAAAAAAAAAAAAAAAAAAGTCCCCCTTCTGTCTTCCAAGAGCTCATCTTATATTGTCCCACATTTATGTTTTCCTGAATTAATTCCTGTTTCTCTACCTAACAAGTAAATACTGCTTTGTCCTGTTTTTATATGTGACCTTGATCTTAATCAAATAATAGTTTAAGAATCTAGCATAGTCTCTTTTGTAAGTGGAACACAGAAAAATGTCTTCCCCTCTCCAGCTTTTAGTGAGCTGCTTAATTAATTTCAAATGATGCTTTGTTAGTAGTTCTTGGAGCTCTATCTTTTCCATACCCACAAAGCTGACTATCTCCTAGTTATCTTCTCAACATCTTTTCTTGATAAACTATAATTCATTTTCCCAAAACCGAAATCATTATTCCCATCCCTTTGAACCAAGGCAATATTATCCATAATGAAATATATCAGATGGAGAAAGACAAATACCATATGATTTCATTCATGTGTGCTATATAGAGAAAACACCTGAACTAACTAAAACAAAAAATAAACTTTTACACCACATTGCTAAATTAGTGGCAGAAAAGAGTGGGGAAGGGAGGTTGGTTGATGAAAGAGTAAAAAGATAAAATTGGATTTTTAGTGGTGAAATGAAAATAGTACATACTGATTTTGATTTATGATACACACCTAAAATTTATATGTTATAATGCTGTGAATTAAATAAGTTTATAAAAAGAAATGAAAATTTTCCTCTTTCTCTGTGTTGCCTAAAAGAAAGTTATTTTCTTACTTGTAATAAAAGAAAGTTCAGTGCTACCTTTGATTTTCTTTCTACTGCAAAATCTACAATCTATATAAAATTCTGCTAATCAATAATACATTTGTCTATTAAATGCATCCTTTTTCTTCTACTGCTATTATCCTCTCCTAACTCTTATTCCTCTCCTGGACAATGTTATTAAGTGTAGTACTCTACCTGCATTTTCATAACCCAATGCACATATTTTTTTAATCCATTTTACATCTTGCCATGAGAACTTTATTTCCAGAATTCTCTCTTAATCCTTTATTTTTTTTCTTTTGAATACTTTCTATAGCCCTCAAAGCAATGCAATTAAATCTTACCAGTGTTTTCAGATCACACTGCATAAGTTTTATCAGAAGCTTGGTTTTCTCAAGTTCCTCTAACTTTCCAGAAATACCTGAGGGGGACAGGAGATAAGTGTGGTGAGCCAGACGTGGAGGAATTCACCAGAGGCAGTAGAGAATGGAAAAGTCAGATTTCTTGAAACACCCTGCAATAGATCAGGGTGCGAAATAGGAGATATCTGTATACCAAGGAGGGTTGAGAGATCCCTTTTGTAACCTGTGCTGGTGGGCTCTTCATGACTGGGACATCGGGTTCAGTGGGCCTTTCCCTTAGGAGCTGTCCTGTAGGGTTGTGACTGCCCTGTTGCTACAATTCCCGAAATTCTTGATAGGCCCCTATTGGTCATGCGAAGCCTAGACCAGGTGCCCATGGAAGTCCAGCCTCTTCCTTATCTATTTTGTGTCTGCCAGCATTGTTCAGCTGAACAAAGTACAGAGATTGAATTTTAATGTTATTAATGAAACCCCAACAATTCCCTCCTCTCTATTAGCAAAATTGAGGGTAATTCTATTTCCCTGAAACTTTGTAAGAGGCTGTCACTGTCTCTTGAAATATCACTCACATAGTCACCTGAAGAAATCCTTACAAATTATTCAAAACCCAATCCCAAGATGTAGTCAAACTAATGAGACCTGCTTTCTGGGGAACTAATTAGCTTTCTTTTCTTTAAAGATTAATTTATTTGACCATATCCTCGCTCACATTTGTTGTTGCTAGTTTTTTAAATATGTACCATTTTCATTGGTGTAAGATGGTATCTCATAGTAGTTTCAGTTTGCATTTCCCTGATTATAACTGATGTTAAACATTTTTTTCATATTCAAATTTTATATTTAGACAAGTGTCTTTTAAGTTCTGTCCATTTTTCTAAGTGGATTGTTTACTTTCTGTTGTTGTTGCATCATGTGAGTTCTTTGTATATCTTTGTGATGAGTTCCCATAATTGTATGGAGTGCAAAACTTTCCTCCCAATTGGTGGGAAGTCTCTTTGTTTTGGTTAATGTCTCTTTCTCTTTTGCTCTATGGAAGTTCTTTAATTTGCTGTAGTACCAGCTGTTTATTTTTTCCTTCACCTTCTTTGCTTTAGCTCAGTGCATATCAACAGATAACTGGAGAAAACAGCTAATACCCCCTTTAAAAGTAAACCTGACTTCCCTCTCAAAGAAATATTTCAAGCTCTACAACTCATGGTTTCATGAATGTCAACTTTGAACATTCTTAAACCTTGAGAATTTTGAGTTGACATGAATTATTTTAGCTCTGTTAAATAAAGGTGACATTTGGGGTCCTCCCTCGTAGAACAAAGGGTTAAAGTGCAGCTCTATCTAGTAGAACAAAGGGTTAAAGCTATCTGCAGCCACTGCAGCACAAGTTTGGTCCCTGGCCACAAAACTGACCCACATGATGAAGCAGATCTTTCCTGTCTTGCCTCTGCTCCTCTCAGCAGTGTATTTTAGCCAACCTGCCTGTTCTATTCCC
>NW_004567102.1:14250198-14257409 GCF_000260355.1 Condylura cristata
TGACATTCTTGTAGCAAGTGGTCTGAGAAATGTGGTCTCCTGTATACCCTAAGAGGAAAAGAACCAGATGCAGTGTGTGGTCAAAATGTATATCGTATGTGGTATATTCACTCCATAAAAGATGCCTCCACATTAGAAAACAGGATATGTAACAGAAAGAGACAAGCTGTATATGGAAGGTAAGCTGTGAATTTCAAAGAAATAATGGAATATATGTTCTTCTTGCTATCTCCTACTTGCAAACCTTTCTTGAGGAGATCTTCATCTTCCTTTCTAGGGCAGCAAAAATGGGGAAGGTATTATAATGTTTATGCTTGTTTTCATGCAGAATCAACAAACTGACTCTGGAAATAATTATATTTTAAATGACTTTTATTTCCTAATTTGTGTGTTTGTGTGAAGCATTTATCAAGCATAGTAAATCATGACAATACTGTTCATAGTAACTCATTTCCTGAACTGTGCAACAGGAAAACAATGACTATAAACCATGCTGCTTTCCTTGTTTTATGTGACCTTTATTTTAAGTTGAAATTGGAATTTATGTGAGTGCATGCCCAGAAATGTACTTGTAAGCAGCAGCTAAATTTAGTTTTATATTTTTATAACTAAGCAACCTAATTCTTAGGTTATTTATCTTTTTGCAGTTTAACTTCATATAAATGAAGAATTTTTCAAACGAATGGGGGAAAGCACAATAAACTTCAATGTCCAGTAGGATTAATCTTTTACTATTGTTGCCCTTAGCCCTTACCCATAACAAAAGGGATTATTTGTAGCAAGTCCATGAATTTTATGTTTTCATATACTCTGAAGTAATGGTCTCCTAATATCTGAAAATATACTTCCCCTTCTTTTTTTTTTTTTTACTTTCCTGTTTGCTTCTAAACTTGTAGATAATAGGAAGTTATAAATAATTTTATATGACTATGCATCAGATAATAACTTTGCAAGAAATTATCTGATTTTAACATTAAAGCACATGAAGCTATACAGCTTTGTGTGCTTAATTCTGGAAAATAAATTAGTAAGAAAGAATACTATTCCAGGGTCTTGGTTTAATGTACAACCAAGAGGTACCCCAGAAGCCCCACACTGCACATTCTAAAGAGGCCCAACAATCTGTACACATAAAGGTGAAGACAGACTCATTGTATAAAAGAACTCTAATAGAATTAGTGTGCATAGAGAGAGAAATAGAAAGGACAGTCCAAGAACCATGAGCAATTAGTGCTTTTAAAAAAGAGTAAGGATGAGTATAGAAATTGCTCCTTTAATAATCAGACAAATTATAAGTCAAAAGTAAATAATGTAGTATTATCATAAGTAGAGAGAAATATCATAAGAGAGAGTCTAGGAATGAACCCATATATATATATATATATATATAATTAAATGCAAAAGTGTTCCCAGGGATAAATGAAATATTGATGACTATAGAACACAAAAAGATATTCAACCCCATAAGTACTTAGGGGGAGCATATTAAAATTTTACTGAAAAATCAGTAAGTATTTTCTAGTCTGGAAAATACTAAAACCAAATGAAAACTCTAAGAATTGTGAGTACATGGAAACTGAGAGATCTCTGGTAACGTGCATTGTGTGAGTCCTTTTGGGAGCCATGTGGCATTACTTGGCAATGTCAGACACAACCAATTTCCTCCAGAGTTGTGCATATACTAAGGCATCCTTTCACATATATATCTGTAGATACTAGAATGTTCTGATGAGTAAATTTTAGACAGGCAAAACTAGAATCAACTCAAATATGCCACAACACAAATACACTGATATATTCATACATTAAACACACACAGAAAATGTACAATGGAAGAAGTCACAAATCATTATTACATACAATATTCCAAATGCACAAAACTTGAAAACAAGTAACCCAACTGATATATGGTTTATTGATGTAGATGATGGACAGAATTCTGAAGAAAAGCTAACTAGAGTTTATTGATGTCATGATATTGCCTAGTACTGGCAAGTGGAGACTGCATCTAGAGAGTAGCAGAGAGGTCTCCTACAGCACAGAAAACGCTTTAGTTTCTTCTCTGGGTAATGATTATCAGGCAGATTATTTAAAATGTAAATTATGTTCAATATACACTGTATAGACTACACATTCAAAAATGTATCTTTTAGCTTTCAAAGGATACTATCCAACTATGCTACCACATTGTGAATTTTTACCCAAAGATAAATAACAACAAAGTCTCATCAGTGGTCTAATTCTTACAAGGGTAGAATAAGACTGACATGAAAAGACTTCAAGTTACACACAAAAGTGTGAGTTCTCACTTTTTCAGAGACTGATCAATTTCTGGTAAGAATCACCATCTCATGATCAAGATAGGCTGAACTGCCATGGACAGTAGGAAAAGGTAGTTCAGACTAGAGGTACTTTGGAGAAAAAACTTATCACCATCTTGGACTATGAACTTTGTCTTTCTAGTTCATCATCCCAAACTGCCTGAGTTTAGGTGGTCTCTGAGCTTACATAAAGACTTGTTTTTCATGCCTCAAGGCCATTCAGCTGTTGGAAGAATGAGGCTGATTTTAATAATGTTTTCCTGGAAGGCAGAAAGTTGGACGAAGGCACTTTTACCTTTTTCTAGAGCTTATATTTAATCTTTTTTTTTTTTTTTTATTCATGGTGTGTTTCCCATTGCTCTGGACAGTAGGCAGACTTCTTTGTAATTAAAATATAAAATGACACTATAAGCAAGAAAGAGCAGACCTGAAGCATTTTCCAGATATATAGGAGTGCTGACTGAATCTTGAAAACTTTGTTACAGTGTAAGATCTTATGACAGCCCAGGGATAAGCTCATGTGCTCAGTGAAACTTTCTGGACTTCTGATTTCTGGGTCAGCACAGTTCCAAGTTAAAGCAGCAGCCAAAGGGTTTACTTTCTGACTTGCTTGCTTTAAATAATGAAAATAATGAATAGAGACTATACCTTCACTCTAGATTATTCTCTTATCTAAGCATAATAATCAGAAGATGAATGTCACAGATATATATTTTGACATCATTAAAAAAAGATGTTGTAAAGAAAAAAATATAATGGCTTCATTAAATGAGTTCCTGTGCAATAGAAATTAAACATTGAATAACCCAAGGTTACTAATATTATTTCACTAACACTATAAGAAGTAACTTTTCATTCTAGCTTTCTTAATACATAAAAATATTCATAAATATTTAAGATAATGGCTCTTTAAAAATTATAAACTAACGTTTTGTGATTGGACACAGTCAATTTAATTTCAAAACTTCTAATAAAGAACATCTATTTTCCACACTATGCTGGGTACTGCAAGGAAGTTAAGGATAAATATCCTGTCAAAGAGATGGAACATAAATCAATCAATAGTCTTGTTGTTCATGTTTGACCAAGCACTGAGATGAAATGGTACTGGAAAAACAATGAAACACAGATACACACCCCTGTGTAACTATGCATGTGTATATGACATTACAACCTCAGAATAATTTAGTATCTAGCAAGGAAAAACAGAAAAATTGTTAACCTAGTTGGGGAAAACATTCATGTTCATGACACTCTAACTCTGATCTTGCCTCCAACGACAGTTAGCTGTATATCCAGAATGACCTGCTGGCTCTGCTGACTGCATGAACGCCCAGTGCCAAATCTTGCAGAATATATGCCCCTTTGGTTTTTGAGAAGAAAGAGGTGAGTATAGAGTGAGGCAATTTTGAAAGACAGAAATTTTAATCTGAGTACTGAGGGACATATAGCATTTATACAGGAGATGGGAAGATAACAAATACAGAAAGCTGAAAAAAACATGGTGTAAGTCTTGGCAAAGCTCTTGCATGACCTTAACAGGCATCTGGACTGGGATACCGAAAGGCACGTGAAAGCGCATGCGCCTTGGGGGAACACTCTCGAGTCCCAGGTCTGAGCTCCAAGAATGTGAGAAAATAGGTCATGCGAATAAGCAGCCACGTCTGAGAAAGGCAGCAAACGAGCATATCAAGAGAAGTGTTCAGATATGTGCGAGGGCTCAGCCATCTGGGGCTGGAACAGGGTGTTCCAACAATTAGAACAACAGAAACAGAGTTAGAATAAGTCAATGCACTATTGTACAGCTTGATAGTGTGGAATATATAAAGAGCTCACTACAAAATAAAGATTCACTGCATGCTAGACATAGCAGTCATCCCTTTGGTTTGTCCTTCACAGGCACGCCCCAGGTTCCGGACCCACTAGAGGTTAATTTCTGGAGAGAAAAGAAACAGACTGAGCAACTGATATTGCAGGGTCAGCTTTCTTCCTGGCACAGCCTCTGGGGGCTGAGCACTTAGCTTCAATGAGCCTGAGTTCATTCACTATTAGTTGGGGATAAGATGAGCCCTCCCCCTGGGGATGTATCTATAGAAACTATAAGAAACAACCTCTACAGAAGCATGTTTTCACCTGTAAGTAGTTCAATGAAGGGATATTACTAAGGGTCTAGATGAATATTCCTTTTTCCATTTGTCAGCTATCAAAATTTGAAACCAGTTATTACAAACACAGAGTTTGCTATTGTTTGTTGGTTTGTTTGTTTTCTTTAAACAGCAACATGTGTCAAGTTGCAAAGGTGGATAGATTCCATGGAAATCCATTCCCCTTTTTAGAATACATCCAGTCATACAAAGTAGACAGTCCAGCTACAGGGGCAACAGTAATGCTTGTACATTTTCTGTTTGTTTGTTTGCTTGTTTGCTTATTTGTCTTAAATTTTCTTTTGTATAGCTCTTTTTTTTTCTAAACATTATGGATCTGTCCAAGAGTATATAAGTGATGCAGGAAAGAATCCTACATTCTTGCCTGTTAAAGGAGGAATTATGTATCTCAGATCCATATATTGAAGTCCTAATCACCAGTGTCCAAAATATCACCTTATTTGGAAATAGGGTTGCTGCCATTATAAGTAGGTAAATTAAAATGAGGTCATGCGGGAATATGGAGGGGTCAAACCCATTTTGACTGATATGATTATAAAAGAGGCAGTTTGGATGCAAACACACATACAGGGAGAATTCCACGTAAATACAAATGCAGAGAACAGGGTAATAAATCTCCAAACCATTTCACACCAGAAAACCTGCAGAAACTGAGAGAGAATCATCAAACAGATTCTCCCTCACAGTCCTCAAAATGAACTAACCCTAATGACATTTGATTTTGGACTTCTAACCTCCAGAAATAGGCTGTAAAAAATGTTTGTTATTTAAATTAGTTTTAAATTATAGTTAAAACCATGTTATTTAATTATAGTTTTTTTTTAAATAACTCCATATTATTCATAATTTTTGTTACCTGTGGCATCATTAGGAAACTAGTACAGTGGTCTGGGATCCAAATTGAAAAACTGATTTTATTCTATACCTATAATGTTACTCTAATTCAGGCTAATAATATCTTTGAATTTGTTACATTAAACTAGCACTTACCCTTCTTACCTCACAGCTATGCATGGACAAAGTATATAATATATAATGCCTGCAAATGATAAAGTGCTATAAAAGTTGTATATGGACATTCACAGGAGAACTTAAACTACTTATTAATCAATTTCCATTATTTTACAATCCTTCATTAGAGCTATATGTATATAATGTACAATAAATGTTCCTCAGCACAATTCATCTTTTCAATGTGTTAGATAGATATGTAGTCATCCTGATATACAGGATAATTTAACAGTAGGTATTAAATTATTATCTTTTTTCCAGATGATGGCGATGTCCTTCCTATTATTAATCATTGCAATTGGTTGCTAGAATTGAAGACATATTCATACCTCTATCATTTATTACATGCTAGATATTTGTGTGTATGTCTGTGTGTGTATTGCACAGTGAAAATAAGAAGGCAGAAATATCCAGGAAACTGAAAAAAGACAGTAGTTGGACAAGTCTAATATATGTAATCTCCATGGTGACTGGGTTTTTAAAATATATACAGATTCATCAGAGAATTTACATAGTCAGAGATACCTTAGATTTTTCTTAAGATCACTATACTTCTGATTCAATCTCTCTTTTATCATTCTTATTGTAACAGGGTTCTTCTTCTGTCTACTTGGAAGGTAGACAAGCTGAGACAATTCTTTTAGCCATTAACTCACACCGCACTTAACTTTGATTCCAACTCTAGTTATACTAAATATTTTATTTCAGAATGATGGAGCCTATCATTGTTCTGATAACAAAGATCACCCCAAAATAACCTGTATCAGAACCTACTTCTCATTCACAGGGCTTATTTTAATCATCAGTCACAGGTAATCTGGAGGAATGTTAAACTCATTAGTAAACTCATTAGTTTGGATATCACATAGAAAGAGGCACCCTTTGGCTTTTCATTACTGACATTTTTTTTCTTTTAATGTGAGCACAGGTATCCTATATCACTACTTTATTTCCAGTCAGTATTCACTTATTTCTATAGAACATCATAGAAATATTGATTGATGGTGGATCAAGACATGATGTAATAAAAATACCTTTTAGAGACAATGTTTTTGCCTCTTAGAATTCCAGAAACACTAGTCACATGTGAAAGTCTAGCTGAGATATGACGCCACTATGTACCTATAATATACTATCAGGTAAGAGTGTATATAATATATAAACTAATAGAATTAAAGCAAACTAGTCAATGGGTTTGTGTACATTTCTGTGACAAATCTGATAGCTATGAAATGCTATGGCTTCTAAAATTTTATAAGTGCCATAGAAACATCAGGTAGCCAAAAAAAACACTGATTCAAAAAGATACCTGCACCCCATGTTTACTGCTGCTTTATTCACAATTGGAAAGATTGCCCAAAAATGGATAACTGGATTAGAAAGATGTGGTACATATACTCATTACTCAGCAACCAAAAAAGAAACACATGTCTTTTGCCGCAACATGGAAGGAGCTGGAAAAGATCATGCTTAGTGAAACAAACCAGAAGGAAAAGGAAAAATACCAGATGGTTTCTCTCGTAACAGGAATGTAACGGAACAGGCGAGAAAATAATGATGATGAAGAGCTATATACCAGAGACATTTTGTGGGGGTGGAGCGGGGAATGGGATCAAAAACATTGGGAGGAGGGCCCTCCCTGGTGGCGCAGCGGGTTAAAGCACTGCAACTGAGAAGCTAAAGCCACTTCCGCATGAGTTCAATTCCCGCCTGC
>NW_004567102.1:14258734-14260768 GCF_000260355.1 Condylura cristata
GAGGACTATGAACCTATCCCTCTAAATCACAAACAGTGTGGTAAACCAATGTCAGTCACCTCAAAAATAAAATATAAAACATAAATTGAAAAACACTGTCAGAGAATATACCAGAGATGTTTTGGATATTTTTCTTACTGTGTTTGCAGAGACCAGTTAATCTAGGACAGCTGCATCTGATTCTCCCCACCCCCACACCAGCCATCACCACTCCCAGTCTTGGGAGAAGAGAGTTAGGTATTAACTAATACTTCTGAGAGAGTACTCAACCCCCTGAGATCCTATTCCCTCCCCATATAAGATTCAAAGACCATGGTAAAATCTCAAAGTTGGGGTTAGTGAATTCCTCCAAAGGGTTTCTTTTTTTCTGTACATTACTTGATTAATGTGCTCATATCAACCCCTCTGTATTTACTGCTCTTATACCACCCTATTCTGTTTTGAACAAGTCAGTATTCTATATGATCCTCTGGGTATAAATCTCTTTCCCCTAATCCATCCCACCAGAATATTACCTAAAATTGGACTTTGTCAGGAATATCTTACTCAGAAATGCCTGTGAGTTTCCATACAGTCTGGAGTTTAAAGTCTAAAAACTTGTAATCTTAGGGTCATGGATTTTTCAGTCCAAAAAATGAAAGAAACCAACATATGTAAGTCATATATGTTCTAAAATAAGAAGCTGAAGTTCACAACTAAAGGGAATTTACAATGGTAATATGAACAATAGCTACACAATCAAAATGGGAATTGCAGTTAGTCTATATTTGACATTTTACCACAAAATGCCCTGATTTATATTTGCAGTTATGTCTCCTTCCCAATAGAATATTTCTGTTTAACTTGTGCTATTCTCATCATTCTCAAAACATATCATGTTGTCACCATTATGCTCTTAGTTAATTCTCCCAGGTGTGATCTTCTCCATCACTCTTGGTAACTACCTTTGAGGAGTCATCAGTTATATTTTTCCTTTAAGGTTCTCTTAGAACAATTCAACTCACAAATTTCCTCTTGTTCTAGTATTCTGGTTGCATTTTTCTATATAAATACTATTTTATTATAGCATATTGCCAAGAACATATATTTTACTTTTTGTGCATCATTTGTAACTTTACATGGTCTATATTTTGCTTCATGTTGAGCACTTGCAGAGCATTTAGAAACATCAGCTGATTATTACAGATACTCTCTGCAACATTAAGAGAGCAAATAATACATAGATTATATATATTAATTTGTAGAATATATTTTGTATTATATATATATATATAAATTTGTAAGAATATATTTACTATACTATTAAAAGAGACTAGATAAGTAACATTAACAAGTCCAGAGTTGAGGTGTTTCAAGATCCTCAAAGAATTTTTCAGTCTCATTGATCTTTGTCATTCCTGAGTTTACTTCTGCATGCAAAAATCAATTCAACTGCAGTTGATAATCAAATCAGAGATAACATCATTTACTTGATTTTTAAGTTCACTTGGTCTGACTTCTGAAAGACTCTTCCACATAAAGTCAGGCAGAAGTCTTTATAATCACACTATGGGATGGACACATATGCCTTTATTCAAATGAGGATAACTGAGAGATCAAGAAATAAGATGTGCAACTAATTCAAGCTTAATGCATGATTTAGCCAGGAGCTATTAGATGTGGATCTAAATTTCTTTACCTCTTAGATGCTAGTCCTTATATTTGGATAGTCACTGGCAACAGCCCATATAAGTGCTGCAAAATCCTTGATTGGGCCTTGTGGCCTTTCTCCACATGTTCTGTGCATGGTGCAATATAGATCTTAGGGTGTGCACTAGCCCCAACAAGGGAAGAACAAGATTCCTAATCTCTGACTATTCCTACCAGCTTTTTTCAGCTTTTTTATTGATGTCTTCCTTATTTTAACACACACACACACACACATATATATATATATATTTGCAATTATTAACAAATTAACCAAGAAGATGAAATTTGCTTTATTAAGAATAAATATGGGGCCCTCCCTGGTGGTGCAGCGGGTTAAAGCACTGC
>NW_004567102.1:14261904-14270983 GCF_000260355.1 Condylura cristata
GCAGCAGGCTGTCAGGAGAGGTCTGCCACACCATGTGGATCACTTCCAGGGCTGGGGATTGAACTTGCACTGAAATAACTGTAGCTAGCTTTCAGTGCTGCCCTTTAACCCGCTGCACCACCAAGAAGGTCCAGAAAAGAATATTTCTATAAATATTATCACTTTTTTTTTTGGTCATCATCATATTTCACAGTAAATACGACCTTTTGTAACATTTTCCTATCAAATACAACAGAAAGAATCATGGGACATTACTATCAGCATCTATGAGGGAACTGATCCTGGAATGAGAAACTTTGAATTGTAGTTCAACAAGCATCCAAGCAATTTCTTTCAACTTCAAAGAATGAACCCCTACCATTCTTATGATTCTGTAAGGTCAACGGAAACTTTGTGTTCATCATTTTATTTAATTGCATCCAATATTTTTAATGTGTGCACATGTTACTCTATATGCATACCTATGTGCATAGAAATGCATACTTACAGGCTGTGTGTGTCTGTGTGCATAGGTATGTGTAAGTGCAGTGTAAATGCCACTACTTAGTGCCTCAATATCTGAACAATAGGTCTCTAGTTTATTGCAAAGCCTAAATTTTAGAACTACATTTACCAAAATTCTACAATGTCACAGTAGCCTAATTTGAAGCAGTAAATCATGTTACAAAACTTTTCTACTAATTTTCATCAATTACAAAAACCATATTACTTTGAACCCACATTTTATGTCATCTGAAATGGAGCATGATTTAACCTGGTTATTGATTATGGTATAAGCTAATCTTTGCCAGTGTTCCCTGTGTGATATGACAGTTAACATTTATGTAATGTTTGTATAGTTTTTCATCTTTCTTTATTTTTACTCTTGGAAAAACTAAGTTTGTATAGTTCAGAATGAGTCAACTTGTACCATATGTTTTCTGGAATCAAATGTACAGGAGCAGAGAATATCACATTGATGTTTTACTTCACTCTGACCTACTGCTTCTTATCAGTCACATCCATATTTATGTCTGCTTGCACTGCTTTGTCATGGCATCTAATCTCCAAATACGGCCTTCCTATCACAGCATCTCTTATTGACTTTTCTTAATCGTATTATTTCTACTGATATTTACTCTGCATGTCTTTTCTGCGTTCATAGCACCATACAATGATGCTCACCCTTGAAGAATCTACAATATCAGCCTAAACAAATGAAATTAGGGATGTAAGGTGGTCAGGCTGAGATCCTGACTGAAGAAATAATGCACATTTTTTCAGAGGGCACATTGAAGAATTTAAACTGAGATCAGCATCTGAAAACAATATTGATTACAATGACTCAAGATCTGTGTTGTTATATTTTGTTTTTTAATAAGGAACCTACCACAACAAGAATCAATAAATAAAAGTTTTATAATAAACCAGAAATAAATGTAACTCTTTTTTTTTTTCTTTTTTGAATAATTTGGTAGACAGGAAAGACTATGATTTTGATTCTACATTTTTTTAAATGTACCTGATTTATTAATCTATAAAATAGATTGATAATAATATTTAGTGGGCACTCCCTGGCCGTGCAAAGAGTTAGAGCACAGCACTGCAAGCTAGCTGCTGCCACTTCAGTGAGAGTTTGATGCCAGCCCTTGAGGTGATCCACATGACCCGGCAGACCTCTCCTGTCTCACCTGTTGCTCCCCTCAACAGTATACTTTGTCATTTGGCCTGTTTTGCTCCCCACTCTATCTCTAGTGAATCCTCTCACTGCCCCTGCCCCTCTGGCCTGTACCCCAGTTCTGTATGCATAAATAAATAAATCTTTAAAAGTAATAATAATGATAATATTTATTTTATGGTATCCATTTCATGTATATCTTCTTTTGGTTTTTATCCCTCTTCAGGAATGTCCATATATTTACAAGCTTTGCTTCATGTTTAAAGAAAAAACAATAAAAAAGAAAATTGTGAGGAATAATTGTATGGATGAACTTTGTATGGATGAATAATTGTATGGATGAATAATTGTATGGATGAACTTTGCTAACAGATTTTGATTACTTCCTAGATAAAGAACACATTTGGTTTCCATTAGTCATCACTCCCCGTTCACATCTAGTGCATCAGTTATTATTTGAAATTTCTAAACTGCTATTTTACTCTTATTTCCTTTTGTAAAAGAAACATCCTTTCTTATTTTTTTTAATAATTTTTACAGGATACTGGTGGGTATGAATATAAAGTATATGGCAAAGCTATTAATTTAAAATCACTCTAATGTATTTTCATGTTAGCAGGATACTGATTAATATAAATGTAAAGGTTATTTTATACAATTGTAAACTAAACATAAAATCAATAGTGCCTTTAAGACATTGTTTGCTATTACATGCAATTTCCTTTAGTGCTTCTCACCCCTAAATTTCCCAAAGAAAATGTGGCTCTTAGAAATTATGATGGATAATTTCAAATGGATGAGGGTGACTTTTTAAAAGCTGATTAATACAATATGGGGGGGGGAGTACAAACCAGGGAGCAGGAAATTTATTTGGGCAGAGATAAAGAAACCAGCAATAGAATAAAACAGTAGGTAAGGAGCAACCCCATAGTAGTAGGATCAACCAAACACACATTAAGAAGTCAAAAGCACATAGGGAAAGAAAGTCTGGTAGCACCGAGTGTTGACAACAATGATGTAAATGAGTATTCATGTACACTGCTCAAAGGACCGCACACTGGAAGAGTGCATCAGAGGACAATTTAGTATTATAGTTTAAAACACGCATCCAGGCCCTCCCTGGTGGTACAACTGATTAAGATATAGCACTACAAGCTTGTCACAGCCACTTTAGTGTGAGTTCAATCTTAAGCCCAGAAGTGACCCACACGGCACATCAGACCTCTCCTGACCGGCCTGCTGCTCCCCTCAGCAGTGTACTTTGTTAATCTGCCTGTTCTTCTCCCCACTCTGTCTCTGGTGAATCCTCTCACTCCATGCACCTCTGGCCTGTACCCCAGTTCTGTATGCATAAATAAATAAATCTTTATAAAGAATGCATCCTGATGACAGCAACCCCATACCCACTCTAGACATACCTGGATGTGTTACACAAAGGCACATTCACAGCAGCACTGCCTACCTTCATGAGAAATAGACACAACTCATCTGTCCAACAATAGAGATTTATGTTAAATGCAGTATAACCACAACATGGAACATGACAAAGTATTTAAATACAGCAGAGAGGAGGCATCCAGGGAATTGCAGTATAAGCTATCTTTGTCTGAGTTAGAAAAAATGTAGTCCCTGTGGGAAAATAAGTAGACAAGACAGCTCTTCATCTGGGCTAAACTAGCAGAGATGGGACTGTTCTGGCCCTCCCACCTGGGCAACCAGAAAGATGATGTTAAATCCAGTCCTATCACTTGAAGGACTATGTTGAATGGAAAACAAGTTGCAGAACAGGAAGGATTTAACTTAAAAAAAAAAAGTTATCAGATTCACAGAGGCACTAAATGATAAACCTAGGATTCAAATTTAGCTGTTTTTTTTTTTTTTTTCTGAGAAGCCAGAGCTTGTTCACCCCTCACCCCACCCTCCCCACGCACATAACAGACATGCATGAAATATCCTTTGGAAACATCACTGTCACTTTTAAATGAGGGTGATTTTTCCTCCAAGGAACATATAGCAATTTCCGAAGCTATTTTTAATTGTCACAAACATCTAGTGGATAGAGTATGGAGATGCTGATAAATATTCTACAATGCACAAGACAATTCCCAAAACAAACAATTAAACAGTCCACCATGCCAATAACAATGAAGTCAACAAACCTTGGTCTAATTACATTGCAGTATTTTCAAAGAAATAAACAGTTGATAGTAACAAAAATGAGTTTCCAACAAGTCCCTTGCAATTTATTTAGAATCATAACACAATGCCATAAACAATGTTTTTAGAATTAAGTCACTCAAAATGTCATGATGGATTTTTTAACATAGTATATAATATGTAAAATTCTGACTATCCTGTCTTCAGCATAAATAACTATGTTCTATTATCTGTCTCCTTTTAAAAATGATCCTCTTGAGCTTCCCCTCATGACACAACTGGTTAAAGTGCAGCACTAGGAAGCTATCAGCAGCCACTGCAACACAAGTTTGATCCCTGGCCAGGGAGCTGACCTACAACACACAGCAGACCTCTCCTGTCACACCTGCAACTCCCCTCAGCAGTGTATCCAGTCAATCTGCCTGTTCTGCTCCCCACTCTGTTTCTAGTGAATCCTTTCACCTCCCTACTCTATACCTCAGCCTATATCCCAGTTCTCATATACATAAATCTTTTTTAAAAATAAAATAAAAATGATCCTTTAATTGGATGGTGGTAGACAAGACAGGGACTGGGAGAGTGAATACCCAAGTGCAGATACTGTGTAAATTCACTTACCATTTTATCTACATAAAGTCATTCAAGAGTGCCACACTTTTGCTGACTTAAAGACATCCAAAAAAGAAATGAAATATGTGCTCCATTTCCTTCTGTCATGGAATGCCACAGGAGAATTTGAATCTCTACAGAATAGGTCAACTCAACCATTAGTCTTTCTATTCAGTCTACTGCAAACATTCCACTAGCTGTAACTATTGTGCAGTTTCCCACATAACACAGAGCTACTATCTGCCTGCTGCAGGTCTCTCACCCTAGCTGGGAAAACAGCATGTCAAAGAGCAAGACCTGCTCTAAAGAGGGAAATCATACTCACCACAAAGAGCTAGTTAGCTCTTCCTAACCATTCTGTACATTTGTATTCCACACAGTTCCATTTATAAGGAGGGAGGAAAAAAAGAAAAATTAATTTACAAAGTGTTTAACAAAGACATTTGGGAAAAAATAGCACACCTAGCAGGGTCAAAAAAAAGAATTTCTATTAAATTGTGAGAGGGAATTTCTGTTTTTTTAAGACTTGGACTCACTAAATAAGTTTATGGTATGAGTCTGGTATAAATCCAATACTTTTTTGAGGAATCTATATTTTTAGAAGAAAATACAGCTATACTGTTTAACTATGATTCATATGAAACCCTTAGGCAAATATAAATGCTCACTTAATGCCTTTTAATTTAAATTTATAATATAGATTTTAGAAAGTCTAAAATAAAGATACCTTCTTTATATTGTGGTTTGAAATTAACATCAGGAACACCCACTGAAGATATTTTTCAGGGACTCCCTGGTGGTGCAAGGGATTAAAATGCAGCACCATAAAGCTATTCACTGCCACTGCAGCATTCCTTGATCCCAACCTGGGAGGTGACCCACATGGTGTGGCAGGCCTCTACTGTCTCACTGCTCCCCTCAGCAGTGTATTTCAGTACATCTGCCTGTTCTACTCCCCACTCTGTCTCTGGTGAATCTCCTCAAGCCCCATAACTCTGGCCTACACCCTAGCTCTAATAGGCAAAAATAAATCTTTTTTTTTAATTTATTCGTACAGAACTGGGGTACAGGCCAGAGTTGCGGAGGGTGAGAGGATTCACCAGAGACAGAGTGGGGAGCAGAACAGGCAGATGGGCGAAGTACACTGCTGAGGGGAGCAGCGGGCGGGTCAGGAGAGGTCTGCCGCGCCATGTGGTCACCTACAGGGCAGGCGGGGATCGAACTCATGCGGAAGTGGCTTCAGTTTCTCAGTGCAGTGCTTTTACCCGCTGTGCCACCAGGGAGGGCCCAAAAAAAAAATCTTTTTTAAAAAACAGAAAATAAAATATTTTTCACATGCTATATGGGTGATTTAAGCCAAAATGATGGGGGGAACTCAAATCTTAAAATGTGTTGTGTTAAGGCTTAGAGTATGTTCTTGAAAACCATTAAAATCAAGAGGAGAGGCATTAATGTTCCTTGGGAAGATAAATGAAACCTTAGAAGAGATAATCACTGAAATGGTCACATGTGATATTTGGGAGCTAGACAGTCAAAAAAAGAAAAGAAAAAGAACTGTAGGTCACACAAACATCAGACACAAAGGTGCAGAGAGTATAGTCTGCTATTTAAACTCTAACACTGAAGACTGGGTTTACATTGAGGATGATTTCATAAGAACACTTATTAACCTGCTTAATTTATATTCTCAATGACTTCTATGCCAAAACTATCCTCTGCTTTTTTTTGTCTCTTCCATTAATTTAGAGTCTATAATTAATATATATTTGTCATGCTGTATAACATATATATTAAATTTTGAAAGAATAAATAAGACAAGATGGACTATTAGTCAAGAATGAGTGTGCCCTCCTTTCAATCTATACTACTGGCAGGTATAGCATTTATTTGGGAAATGTTATTAATGTATCTTGAATAACAAATGAAATACACATACCAAATTTGTTTCTATACTTATTTATTTACGCATACAGAACTGGGGTACAGGCCAGAGGTGCAGGGGTGGTGAAAGGATTCACCAGAGACATAGTGGGGAGCAGAACAGGCAGACTGACCAAGTACACTGCCGAGGGGAGCGGTGGACAGATCATCAATCTGTATTTCCATATCCAAGCATATCACCAAGCAAGTGCACATCAATAAATGATATATTCCACAATGCAGATAATTTGCCTCATGCATTTTTTTTTTTTTGTGGGGGAAGTATAACTAAAGGAAAACACTATCCTTTCAAAGAAGAAACATCACTGGATTCAGAAAACAGGGGAACCAAAGCACAAGCATGGTGAGTGAGCGCAAGCTCCCTCCTGACAGGTTACAGGGAGCAAGTTCAGCAACAGCAGTGGCAAGGTGAGGCCCTGACTGGTAGAAATAAGGTGAAAACTAGGTTATTTTATGTGTTTTATTATTTGGGAAAAGTATGGAGCTCATTTATTTAAGCATTTAGAAAAATGATTCATAAATTTTTCAAAACTAATAGAATATAAAATGAAAGAATAACACACATATTTCTCATAGCTGTGTTTAGAAATGGACTCTTGAAAGAATGAAAAAGTGTCATACACTGGTCACTGTACTAGCTGACTTTCTGTGGGCTGAGATCAAAGCACAATTAAGTGATACTCTATGGGTGATGTGGCTGGAAAGAGCCTACAGAGACCTGAGAAATCTATACTTGAGAAGAATCAACAATTTTCTTCATTTTAAGGACAACAAAGAGACTGAGCAAAATTTTACTTTTATGTTCTTTCTATTCCCAAGTTAGTCTAGCCATAAAACCATTCTCTGAATTCTCAGGAAAACTTTAAACTCATCAACATTCCCATCTTCCCCATTGACTTTTCTTTCTATACAATGTTACCTCAGGTCAATTGAGACATTATCTTTTTATATAGTCAAGTAGTCTATAGATTCATGAAAAGACAGAATAATCAAAATTTAAAATTCTAGTCATAAGGTTCCAACATTAACACAATATAATTTTAAATGTAATTTCATAAAAGAACTACTCTTACTTTATAGAGAGAGACTATCATTCAAGTCTCTTACTTCCTTTAAAACTCATTTTTCATTCTTACACTGTATATACTCCTCAGGTGCTTCTTCTGTCTCCACAGGAAAGATAAAAACCCTGAGGAAATGAGGGCCCTGGTAGAACAGCAGGTGAAGGCAAAACACTATGAAGCTATTGCAACCACTGCAGCATGAGTTCTATCCCTGGCCAGGGAGGTGACCCACATGGCATGGCAGACCTCTCCTCAGCAATATACGTAGTGGATCTCCTATTCTGTTCCCCACTCTGCCTCTGGTAAATCCTCTCACCTTCCGCACCTCTGACTTGTACCCCAGTTCTGTATGCACAAATAAATAAATGTTAAAAAAAATCCTGAGGAAATGAGTACTCACTAGGTTAGTGGGGCAGGTGCTGGGGAACACAGTGCCTTCTCAGGATCCTAGCAATAAGTGAGTAATGCATTGCTCATTAGCTCCTAGAGGACATGGGGAAAGGCAGCAGGAAGCTGGCAGAAGGGAGAAGACAAGGAAAACCAAACCAAAACAAAACCAAGTATAAGTCTTCCCAAAATGAATTACTAAATTAATTAGGGCTTTTTTCCCTCTTAAATAAAGCTGTTTTCTGATTCCTTAAATATCAAATTTTATTGCTCTCCAGAGAAAATACATGAATCTTTAAAAGTAATTTAAGGGCAGATTAAATTTGAGAATTCAAACTCTCATCTTGACATACGGAACTAGGCAAAAGAATTGCATTCCATCACAGGGATAAATGTAAAAGCATTGCTATGTGCACAGAATATTAGATCTCCATTTAGGAATTTTAGCAAGCATACTCAGACTTGAAAATATGAGCTGTTCTTCCCTAGTAATATTTTGGGGGTAGGGAAAAACAGACATTGTCATTATTCAAACTTAGGAAAAATAAGTTATGATTACCTAAAGTCAAATCAGGTTAGTGACAACTCTATTAGACAGTTGTTCTTTATTTTATTTTTAAAGATTTATTTATTCATGCATACAGAATGGGGGTATAGGCCAGAGGTGCAGGGACAGTGAGAGAATACACCAGAAACAGTGGGGAGCAGAACACATAGATCGACAAAGTGTACTGCTGAAGGGAACAGTGGGTAAGACAGGAAGATCTGCTGTGCCATGTGGGTCACCTCTGGGGCCAGGTAAAGAACTCACTCTAAAGCATCTAGGGCTAGCTTGCAGTGCTGCGTCTTAACCCCTTGTACCACCCCAGAGGGCCTCGACAGCTAATCTTAAAAAAAAAAAAAAGGAAAGAAAGAAAGACAGTGCAGGTGAAAAGTAAGGTCGCATGAGGGAATCACATCTGCACTGAGCAGGGATGCAAAAGAAGCAAAAACTGAAAATAAATAAATGCATATAAGTATATATAAAATATCAGGCAGAAACAGAAAGCTAAGTATTTGTACTACATTGAAGCAAAGGAAGCAAGAAGCAGCAACAAAAGAAAAAAAACCTGTTGGAGGTGATCAGGAAAAGTTGCTGTAGAAAAAAAATAAAGGAAGCAGGTAAGAATTTTCTTCTCATTTTACTGACCATCACTTCAAAGTCATGTTCCTCAACAAGAGAATTTTTTTATAAAGAAATGACAGGCCCTCCCTAGTGGCGCAG
>NW_004567102.1:14271748-14274275 GCF_000260355.1 Condylura cristata
AAAAAGAAAAATTGGGAGGGAAAAAGTGCTTACAAGAACTTTAGCCTTTCATTACACAAGTCACCTTTCAGTTAGTTTATATGGACCAAAGGAAATTTTTGAGTTAGTGAGGATAGCTGTATGAGGCTGAATATAAAATTGTATTAATATGTATTAATTAATATGTATGGTAAATTCTGGATTTTATCACATTCTTAAATACCTGTGACCAACAAAAAATTTAAATATCTACCCTCGGGACTGACCTGCATGGTTAAGTTCCAGAGATCCAAAAAATAGTTAAATCTACTTTCTGTAGAAGCAACAGAGAAGCAGTATCGTAAGAACATTTCAGGTGCAGACTTCCATGGATAAGTGTTACTAAAACACTTCACAGAAATTACTGTTCTACAGTGTAAAGAGAGTGCTCTGAGCTGAGGAACCATTTCTAAGAGTCTATCCTGTTCTAAGGACTCTCCCCTCTGGCTCTTTCTCCCCTTAATGCATTAGGAACTCTTAATGCATTCAAACAGACCCTTTAATGCTTACAAAGCAAGAAATTTAAAAGTCAAATAGAGCAGGAAGAAAATTTTACAGATATGTTTTTAACTGGCATATTTAATTGTCCAATAGTTTATAATTTCTACTATTTTAATTTTTAGGGGTAAGGTCAAAGTGCTATAAGCTTATAAGGGCTTAGAAAATGACTCGCTATTCAACCTTCATCTAAAAAATGTTTTCATGCCCCCAGGCCACTTTTTTTTGGTGGCACTAGGTTAACAATGATCTTAGACACATAATTTAAATAGAAACTTAACATGAGCTCTGATTTCCTTTTCAAGATGGTAACTTAAGCATACTCTGAAATTTTGCTCTCCGGCATCACCCCTGGAAATGGTTTTTAAAAATAAGTGAATCAATTCAGAGCAGAGCTTAAAAATAAGGATAATGTTTTATAGAGTATGGACTTTATAGAATTTAAGGAGGGAACTATAAAATTTTAATTGAATATTATCATTTTAAGCTTAAGTTCCTAGCCAATGCTCTGACAAAAAAGAAAAAGAAAAACTTCATAAAGTACTTATAAAAAGTAAAAAAGAAGCAAAACCAGTTATAAAATGTATACTTCATAATGTAAAATATTAATTAGATAACTCAATCTATCATATAATTAAGCTGAAAATGCAGATGAGTATTTAAGTAAAAGCCAAAAATCTCAATAATTTTTCACTCTGGAGATATAGCCAGAAAATAAGAACGACCTCGAAATTAAGTTAACACTAGATGCTCAATAACTTTTTGAGAAAATGTAATCAAAAAAATGTACACGTGAATCTAATCTTCTTGGTAAGAGTTTCTGTCTACGAATCTACTGAAGCAGACATCCCCACGTTCCCAACCCACTTCACGAGAAGCAAAGCTGAGTGGCCAGGGTTAACTACATAACAAGGGAGCCAGGAAGAAAGACCCAGGAAGAAGGGCTCAACTAAGCTTCTAGGATTTGGACTTGCACTAGAGATGTGAGGGCCTTGGAGGCAACTTGTGGAAGAGAGACCTATAGAGGCACTTGAAAGGGACATGTAGGTAAGAGACGAAAGACTATGTTAACAATGGCATCTGCTACCATGATCTGTACTTTGATTTTCTCCTTTGGTGCCAGCTTTTTGGGACTCCTTTTCTATGGTTCCCCACAAGAAGTTGCCTGAGAATTGTGGAAGTTTTGGGGGCTTAGTGGCCCACTTTGGGATGACCATGTTTGGCTGGGAATGGGTAATTTGCCCACAAGAGGATGGGTAATTTGGAGTGTTTACTGGGAAAACTGATTAGATAATTCTTTTCTTCTCTTCTCTCCCTATTCTCTCCCTCTATTAAAATTATTTCACACTAATAGTCTCCTTTGTCCTTGTGCATACAGATGGCCAGTCCTCTTTAAGTCACCCAAGTTTGGCAGTCCTGAGGTGCCTCTTGGTTACTAAAAAAATGGGCACAATGATTAAATAAGAAGATATTGTAAAAAAAAATATTGTCAGTTCATCTTAATTCAATGTATTTCCATATAGCCCTAATAACATTCTCAAGGAATTTTTATACATTGATTTTGAAATGCATATAAAAGAGAAATGGGAGTGGAGGAAAAATAATTTCAAATGAAGACAACCCAAGAGAGAGATGTGAGAAGACATTATAAAGCAATAATAATACCACCTAGAATAGACAAGTACATCAATGAAAGAGATTTGTGAATCTACTAAGTATGTGAATTTATAATGTAATGCCATTAAAATCTGTGGGTAAAGCTGGACCTTTCAATAAAGGAATTTAGGAAGCTTTGTTTTGCATAAGATAAAATAGATTCTCATCTTTTATCTTATTAAGAAATAAATTCCAGATTGACTAACAAAGTAAATTTTAACAAAGTAAAAAGAAAAGTTTTATACCTGATATAAGATACATTTTAAGAAAAAATTGTGATGGCATACTCTTGTGAATAAGAAGCCACAGAATTCAAAAGCCATTATGAGAAATATAAATAAATTTAAGTTATCTG
>NW_004567102.1:14274950-14277269 GCF_000260355.1 Condylura cristata
GTTCCCCACTCTGTCTCTGGTGAAGCCTCTCACCGCCCCTCAGCCTCTGGCCTGTACCCCAGTTCTGTATGCACAAATAAATAAATCTTAAAAAAAAATGTATATACTGATTTTTTTTACCCATTATATTCACTTTTAAAGAAATTATTTGACTTCAAAAGAGAAATTGTAGATGAAGCTGTAGGAAGAGGGTAATCTCATGTATTATTTTGAGAGTGAATTAAAATATGAAAATATGCATATCTAAATCCTATCAATTTTTTTTCTTACTTCATACAAGTTAACATTAATAAGAGCATGTTAATAACTATCATGAAGGCCTTCCCTGATGGTGCAGCAGGTTAAAGCACAGCACTAAGAAGCTAAAGCCATTTCAGAATGAGTTCGATCCCCAGCCTCAGGGTTGAACCACATGGCGCAGCAGACCTCTCCTGACCCACCCACTGGTTCCCTCAGCAGTGTACTTCATTGACCTGCCTGCTTTGCTCCCTGCTCTGTTTCTGGTGAATCCTCTCACCACCCCTGCACCTCTGGCCTGTACCCAAGTTGCATATACATAAATAAATCTTTTTTTAAAATCATGAATATTGCCTTAATCATTTTCATAAACATTTAGCCAGTTTTCCATAATCTTGGTCACCGTGAGACATTATTTTCTTTCTTTAAAACTATTCTTGACTTCTGCTAAAGACAAAATAGTTAGATGAATTGCTGAATTCACTTCTTTCATTATTCCTCATAATATCATAACTCTTTGTTCCACTCATTGCCTCCAGTTTATCTGGTACAGCAGTTTATTTTTTTCAACTCACTGAAACCTACAGATCATTGACTCCTTGATCTCTTCCTTGCTTTTAGCCTCCTCCTGAATTCCTCATTTGGCTTACAATAAATGAACCATTTTCATATTATCAGCCTAATCCACCATAATGTCACTGTCTTCCATCATAATTTCTCGATAAAAAGCCAAACACTGAATGAATCATAAAGTTAAAAAAGGAAAAAAAAAAACTACATTTTTTTAGCTGGTCACTATAAGTCCAGAATCTACAACTCAAGTAAGTTCTGTACATTCTCCAAATGCCACAAATGTGTTTGCTTGCCCTCTGATTTTCAGCACTCTTAATTTTCAACACGTGTAAATTCCCCTCCAACCATTTAGCCCTTTTACTAACCCCCTTTCTCCTGATTCATCTTTAACAAAATATTCTACCTCCAAAGAAAATAAAGAAAGTTGGCAGTCATCTAATTCTTTGTTCAAGGTTCCTGTATCCTTATTTATGTTCTGTCTGGTTGATCTGTCCATTGACATAAGTGTGGTGTTGAAGTCCCTTGCCACGAATGTGTTTTTCCCAGTGTTGTTATGACCAATAGTAATTGCCATATATATGTATTTTTGGTGCTCCTTCTTTCGTGAATATATAATTTAAGTGTTATGTCTTCTGGCTGCATTGTTCCCTTAATCACTATATACTATTCATTCCTGTCTCCTACTACCATTAATAGCTGAAATCTATTTTACTGATATAATTCTGACTGATTTTGCCTTCTCTTTATTCCTGTTTCCTTGCAGTATTATTTTCCAACATTTTGAACCTATGTTTACCTTTGAAACTCAGAGGCATTTCTGGGGACAGCAGAAAAACTGAATTCTGCTTCTTAATCCAACCAGATACTCTGTATCTTTTCATTTGTGGGATCAGTTCATTTACATTTTTAATTATATGTATATTTAAATATATTTACATCTTTGTTCATTTCAGTTCATTTTACAGCTATAGTAATCACTGATCTTTGAAAGTCTGCCATTGCCAGTTTCCCCTCAATTTTGTGGTTCTAATTCTTTCCTTTGTGAAATGAAACGTGTGTTTTCATTCTCAAAATCGGCATTTTTAATACATACATATTGAATCAGAAGAACATATTGTAATTATTATGTATCTTTATGGATATCACTGATAACAAACATCTGTTTTAAATTAGACTTGATTCTTTATGTTGAAGTAATGTGTTAATAGGGAATAGTTAATGATATAATAACCATTAAGTGATATCAGAACTGCTAATTTCTTTCTCTATAAATCTATGTTTACATATGTGGAAAAGACCAAGCTCCTACCTCCCACTATTTCAGAGCTTTATGCAATAATATATCATAAAACTGAAGCTATAAATGCTGCTATTACCATTATTTTCCTTCAAATTACTTCAATTTTCTTGTTTATTCCACGAAAGAAAGAAAAGAAAGAAAGAAAGAAAGAAAGAAAGAAAGAAAGAAAGAAAGAAAGAAAGAAAGAAAGAAAGAAAGAAAGAAAGAAA
>NW_004567102.1:14282043-14284002 GCF_000260355.1 Condylura cristata
TATTTAGAGATGTTTTCTGTTATAAATGTGATAAAATCAGTGACTACTTCCATAAAAATGTATGCTTTATCTGTGGCAATAATGTTATGTAGTATCAAAAGGAATTATTCTTAATAGTTTAACTGAGCACAAAAATAAATGTTCCTAGCACCATGATTTAACATAGGAATCCCTTATAAGAAAAACATGCATCTTCATATTGGCTTTGTGAGGAGAAATTCACACTTAAAATTTTGACTGAGAAATTAAATCTGTAAGCAGAAAGTAGAGCCAAGTAGGATTCCCCAGCTCAGTGGTTTTGTTCCTTTGTTTTTTGTCATTCCACTGAACCTTCAGTTTCTAACATAAACTTGGATAGTCAATTAGCAATTCTAGACCATTTTCTCAAGATCTAGAGTCACTGAAGTGTGGTGGGAGTGATTCTGTTCTGTAAACTTGAGGTGGCATTATAATAAATTTTATAATAAATTTCTCCTAAATTTTATTATATTTTTTGGAGCACATTTCATAAGACATAGAAATGTAGCCCTTATTTTGACCATTTTACCTTTCTTTCAAAATAACATTTTTATATTTACCCTGTTTAGATTCCAACTTCTTGTTAGAATATACCTCTCATTGTTATACATTTGACGTTCCCACACATTTGTAGAATTCAACAGTGGGTGTTTGATAGAAACCAGCAAGAGCAAGTGACTTTTTAAATGTGCTCTGATGAGTAAAATATTTAAATAGGGATCTCAAGAAGAAAATGCATGCATGGTTAAAAAAATAAATAAAGCACATACAAAAAGATGTACCAATTCACTTCTTTAAAAATTATTAGTAAAGTCAATGTTAAGCAAACATTTTTTTTTAAGATTTATTTATTTATTTAAATAGAACTGGGGTACAGGTCAAAGGTGCAGGGGCAGTGAGAGGGTTCACCAAAGATACAGTGGGGAGCAGAACAGGCAGATCAGTGAAGCACACTGCTGAGGGGAGCAGAGGGCAAGACAGGAGAGGTCTGCTGTGCTATGTGGACCATAACGGGGCCAGGGATCAAACACCACTGACAGCCTGCAATGCTGCATCCCAACCCGTTATGGCACCAGGGAGGGCCTCCTTTCTCTTTTAAAAAATTTGTTTTATTTTTATTTCTATTTATGAATACAAGAGCTGCGGTGTAGGCCAGAGGCACTGGGTGTTGAGAGGATTCACCAGAGGCAGAATGGGGATCAGCATAGGCAGATCTACTGAAATACACTCCTGAGAGAAGCAGTGGATGAGAAAGGAGAGGTTTGCTATGCCATGTGGCTTAGCCCCTGGCTTGAGAGCAAACCTATGCCAGAATGGCTGGTGATAACTTGATAGTGCTGAAATTTTAACCCCTGCATTATCAGGGAGGGCCTCATTTCACTTTTATCCATGGTATTGAACTCACTTACTACCCAAAGCCTATGAAAATTGTTGTGATAAGAACATAAAGTAAGATACCGTTACCCATGAGGATTACAACTGAGATGAAAAAATGCACAAAATGAAGAATGATGTAAAAAAAAATTAAAAAAAGAAAGTAAAACTAAGATTCAGTTGAAGTACACTAAACTATCAAATTAAAAATGCAGAAAGGGATCAGCATAGGATAATTTTTATGGGAGAGGAAGTGGGAGATGTGTGGTTACAATGAAGATAGAGACAGAACAGACCAGGTGATATAGGAATATCCATATGATAAATCTTGATTTTAAAAACCAAAGTATAATAGTTTGATTCCTTACATGTCTCCACAAAATAAGTAGTTCAGTTTGCTTTTTCTCCATTCTCTCAATATAGCAGAATTCTACGTAGTGAAGAACTGGGTACAAGGCAGAGTAAATGGCTTGATAAAAAATTTGGGAATAGGGCCCTCCCTGGTGGTGCAGCGGGTTAAATTAGCACAGCACTGAGAAGCTAAAGCCACTTCCCCATGAGTTCAAT
>NW_004567102.1:14284102-14286761 GCF_000260355.1 Condylura cristata
AGAAAGAAAGAAAGAAAGAAAGAAAGAAAGAAAGAAAGAAAGAAAGAAAGAAAGAAAGAAAGAAAGAAAGAAAGAAAGACAGCAGATGATTTCCTAGGTTCAACTTTAAAAATAATTTTTTTTTTAAACTTTCTTATTTTTTCAGGACACAGGATTTTCCCCTCAGGAGTGCTCACCATCGTTTGCCCACCACCACAATACTCATGGTCCTCGATCACTTTTTCTTAAATTGAATTCCCTTGAAAGTAAAGCCTCTATCAAAGGCTTAGATGCAGGTAGCTTTAGGAAACACAATTCAAAGCCGCAGCACAAATGAAGGAGCCAGAAGAGGCAGGTCAGAAGAAAGTCTAATAAAAGTGTGAAATCAAGGTTACTGCTGTACTGTACCAACCCCGTGGGTCCTCTGAATATCTGTAAATGCCTCTAAAATGTGACTGCGCAAAGGACAGTCATACTGGCTCCCTTTCCCTGACAGAGGTTGCTCTCTGAGAGAACCTTTCCTGACTTCAGAGATGGCCCGGGGCTTGCACTGGAACTCAGCCAGGGTTTCAGAGCAATGTGCAATGATGGGTGATTTCTATACAGCATAATACGGTGGATCACAACCGTGGCTAGAATCAGAATTGCAAGACCCGGAGGGTAGCACCATGACCATGAGCATCCAAAATTCCCAGGAAGTCATGGCTTTCGGTCTGCATTTTTTAAATCGAGTTAAATATTGTGATCATAGGAGAAACGAATTAGAGTGGGTAACATGAACCAATAAAAGTGATGCTGATCCTTACGGTATTCATAAACAGAAATTGTTGTTGTAATTTGTCCACATACCTAAATGATTTCCAAGATGAGATTTTAGTTACTATATTTTGACAGCATAGTAAGTTGAACTCTATAATAGGGAAAGATGACTCACCAAATAATACTTGTTTGATAAAAGATTCTTTAAGGACATCCATTCACTAATCAAGTCTTTGCTCAACAAGGAGCTTTCTGCTTAGTGTTAAAGCTTTCAAAAACCAGTAAATTAATAAAGAGATAACTGTGTAAGGATTTAAATATATCTCCCACTTTTTGAATAGTAAATGGATTTGCTGATACATAAGTCATTTTTTTTAATTTATAGTCACTGTAAGTGAACACATGTAGGAGTTAACACTTGAAAGAGGACAGTGGGATTCTTAAACATGTAAACCTCATTACTAGGCCGCACATAAAATGCCATATAAAGATAAACAATTCAACAGAGTTTAGTGTTGAAGGCATGAGTGGAAGATATATAAACACATACAACCATATTAGACAAAGCATGATTAAGTTCATACTGTGTTTATCTGAGTCTAAAGTATGTGTGGCAATGTTTTCTCACTGAGACAGAAGCCACAGGTTAGGATACCAACATATATCAAAGGGCACTAGTCTCTTCTTTGGGGTAGGAAGGAAAATAGAATGAAATTCAACTATGATAAGTTAATGGCATTAACATGTCTAATGTGTCAGAAGAAGCTGCATCAAAAACCAACTTTTAGCACATTAAGTGAAAGTTGCAAAAAGCATGTGAGGAGAAGAGCTTGTCATATCACTTTAATCTACAACCCAATTTTTAACAAACACACAATATACCATTTTCCTGGAATAACTACTTTTCTCTATTCTTTTGATAAAGTGTTTTACCAATGTGCCAACTTTCCACCAGATTTCTTAACATAAATGAAAATTTTCAGACTTCTAAAAAATTTTATGTTCAATCTGGGGCAAGCTAACTCAATCTTTGTTTCCTATACCTAACTGTGTCCTTTGCTACTTCAGGCATTTTCTAACAGTTGTTAGCAGTGAAAACTTCAGGGAGAAGTAAGAGAATGAAAATGATAGGGGGAAAATACAGAGAAAAGAGGCAGATGAAAGGAGTTACTCAGTCAAGTCAGAGAAAGCAAAAGTTTTATAATGTAGTCTATGATAGGCTGTGAATGTAATATAAGTATGAAAATGTGCAACTATATTTTATAAGAAACAACCTAGAAAACTCAAATGAGATAGTGGATATGTAAATATTAGAACATCATTACATTTTAACAAAAGTTATTGTATATTATCATTAAATATGATGTTCTTTATTAAAACTATATCTAATTCTCAATACAAAAATTGAAGGTAAACAATGTATGTGACAGTTTTGATGTAAAACTAAAAACAAGTCTTAATGTACATTAGATCATTAGCTGTAGCTAGAAAATTATGAAATGTTATAAGAAGCATATCACAACTTACTTGTTTAGTCAAATGTTACTTTTCACAATAATGACACTGTGTGCAGATACTTTATACTATTTTAATTAAATTTTCTCTGGAGGGCCTCCCTGGTGGTGCAAGGGGTTATGTCACAGCACTTTGAATAGGCAATAATTTGTGTTTATACCAGTCACACAGAAATGTACCTTAACACTCAGTAGCATCTCAAAGACAATATTGCTTTATAATGAGACTACATTATACTAAAAGCTGTTCTACACCTGCCCTAGTAAATCTAGGTGCAAGGTCTGAAGAATAAAACTAATTCAAAGCGACTTAAAAAAGCCCAACACGGCCCTCCCTGGTGGCGCAGCGGGTTAAAGCACAGCACTGAGAATCTGAAGCCACTTCCACATGAGTTCGATTCCCGCCT
>NW_004567102.1:14291111-14293090 GCF_000260355.1 Condylura cristata
AAAAGTCACATCTAACTCCAAAAGCCTGTCCCAAAAGCCTTTCAGTAGATTTATTCTCCTTCAGTTTCACCCCATAGGGAATCTACTGATTCCTCACTTAGCAGTTGCTGCCTTATTATATTATACAGAACAACTCATCATACTTGCACATCTACAGATATTCTACAATTACCCAAACAAGTACATTCCATTAATCAGAACTCATTTCTCCTTAAAATACCACAAGGGATGATAACAGTGATGCTGCTTCTGCTACTCATGACGATGATAATGATGAGGATAATATCTTCACCTGTAGACAGATACATGTTTTTTTTTAATTCTTTTCATGGACATATTAATCAAATATTTATATCTCACAAGGTTGCATGGCAATCCTCTAGGGAAAGCTTTATCTCTTGAATTTAAAACAGAGTTCTCCTGCTAAAGTTATGTTCCATTTCCTGCATACAGTGTCTTGCTTCAAATACTCCAAAAAGTCAGGCACTGTGAACTCAGTAGCTCCGTTGAAATGACCTGCAACTGTAGAAGGTGGAATCTGAGAAGGCTGTTCTATAACCCAGGAGTATCTTTGGAGCAACTGACACCTTGTTGTCTGTCTCCAGAGTGCTCCCACAATGAGGAAGTCAGGGTATGTATGTGGGTATAAAGTACTACAGGGCATAAACAATCTTGACATTTTTACATTCATCTTGCTTGCTTGTCCCCCAAAGAATTAAAGAAAAAAAAATATCATTGACACTATAGAAATGAATGTTGAGCAGAACTGTTGGCTGGCTGCACTAGAGCACTGAAAGTGTTGTGTAGAAAATGTTCTCCATCTTATATATACAAAAAAATAGCTGTCTGTATCCATAGCTATATGCACAGAAACGTTTGTTTTAAAGGGGAAGAGAAAACAAGCCTTTTCTTGCCCCAGTGATTCAGGAGAAAATTAAGGGATGGGAAATTTATGTTTGCCTAGACTGGGGGACTTGCAGAAAATTATGACACTGGCTACAAGAAAAAATTGCTTTGGTGTGGAAAATAGTGTGAGAAAGAGCTAGGGAGACGCAGTATTTTACTTCTAGCATGATCTCCCTTGACATAGTGAAGGACAGTTCAAAATATCAAAAGAAAGCATATATGAAATAGAGAGAAGTGCTATGATGTAGATTTGCCAAGGATATTATTTAATAAAGAAGATAATCGCAGTTGGTAACATTCCTTGAACTAAAGCCATACACTGACAAGGCAAAGAGAGCAGCACACAGATGCTCACAGAGAATGCGGCTGTCTCCCCAGACAGGAAGTCAGGGCCACCAGCAGGCCAGGGGAGGCTGGACTGTGTCTGTTGTCCTGATGAGGACTTATAACTATTTTTATACCTGTATCCTTGAATTACATTTCTCCAGGATTCAGTGTCAGAAAAATGTGTGTTATTTGGGTTTTGGATAAGACAAGGAACTAGATTTATGAATAGAAAATTGGAAAACAATGATAGTCCATTAGGTAAATGCAATAAATATTCCTTTCCCTTGGCACTTCTGTTATGCTAACTGTTGACAATACACACTCTGTGATTTCAGGATGAGAAATTACTTTAGAAGGAGAAAACAGTTTTGCTAAAATTGATAACTAAAGCTTTGGTTGCTGCAGGTGACAAACATTGAATTTGTACCAAGAGCGAGGGAAGCAGGTTCTCCCAAAAGATAAGCCATCCAGAGAGCTGTTTCCTTTGGCCAGGACTTCTTACGTGCTTTATAGTAGCTATTTTTAAAATATTTTTAAAAATTTTATTTAGCCAAAATTGAAGATGCATGTAGAGTCAACTAGTTATTCATGACTTATTAAAACAAATAGCAGTCTCCTACCATATTCAACCATTTCCCCAATCCCATACATTACCATTTAGAAACTATTTTAAGTTTTTTAAGTTTCTGTTTAATTTCCAAATAGCAAAGTAATATGTTTATATTGCTATTGACTGATTTTTTCTC
>NW_004567102.1:14293190-14294286 GCF_000260355.1 Condylura cristata
ACGGGACTATGGTGGTGGCACAGGGGTGATTTGGTGATGGGAAACCCGCGGGGATTACAATCGAGATGGAAAAAAAAATGTGCAAAATGATGTAAAAGTAAACTTTGTAATAAATAAAATAAAAAAAATAGCGTTAAAAAACAAACAAAAAAAAATGCCCAACACTTTTTTATTTTCCTTCAAAGAGTTATTTATTTATGCATATAGGAACTGGGTATATGCCAGAGGTATGGGGATGATATCGGGATGACAGATTCACCAAAGACAGAGTGGGGAGGCAGAATAGGTAGGCTGACGTAATATACTGATAAGGGAAGCAGCTAGCAAGACAGGAGAGGTCTGCTACACCATATGGGTCACCTCCCTGGATCTAACCAGGATCTTAGGGGTGCTGCAGTGGCTACTGATAGCTTCACAAATCTAAGTCTCAACCCTCTGAGCCACCAGGGAGGTCCAATGTTAAACAGTTCTTAAAGGTACAAGACAAAACCAAAGACTCAACAAAGCAAAGTTATAGCAAGAGTATAAAAATCAATGTACATACAGAATAAATATAATTATTTAAAGTACAAAGAAGCAGGATTAGATGGACTATAATCTGAAGAAAAATCAACAGCAAAAAAACACAAATAATACAGATGTTACATTTATTAGTCAAAAATGTAAAACTTAATAATATGATCTATATTTTAAACATTTATATGAATATGACAATTAGGAGATAAATCCAAAATATGAAATAAACTCAAATGAAACTATTAGAGTAAAAACATACTATGTGAAGTATGAAATACACTAATTTTTGTATGTTAGGTCAAGCTCCTTTTTTGCATATTATATTCATTATTAAATGCTTCATTTTCAAAACTGTGCAATTTTATTCTGATTTCTCTCGTTTGGGCATCATTCACACATCTTCCAACCCCTTCATATTCAGGGCTCAAAAATGAGTAAGTATTTCTTGGCCCTCCCTGGTGGCGCAGCGGGTTAAAGCACTGCACAAAGAAGCTTAAGCCACTTCCGTATGAGTTCAATTCCCGCCTGCCCCGGAGGAGACCACATGGCGTGGCAGACCTCTCCTGACCCGCCCGCTGCT
>NW_004567102.1:14297742-14310226 GCF_000260355.1 Condylura cristata
AAAAAAAATATCATTGACACTATAGAAATGAATGTTGAGCAGAACTGTTGGCTGGCTGCACTAGAGCACTGAAAGTGTTGTGTAGAAAATGTTCTCCATCTTATATATACAAAAAAATAGCTGTCTGTATCCATAGCTATATGCACAGAAACGTTTGTTTTAAAGGGGAAGAGAAAACAAGCCTTTTCTTGCCCCAGTGATTCAGGAGAAAATTAAGGGATGGGAAATTTATGTTTGCCTAGACTGGGGGACTTGCAGAAAATTATGACACTGGCTACAAGAAAAAATTGCTTTGGTGTGGAAAATAGTGTGAGAAAGAGCTAGGGAGACGCAGTATTTTACTTCTAGCATGATCTCCCTTGACATAGTGAAGGACAGTTCAAAATATCAAAAGAAAGCATATATGAAATAGAGAGAAGTGCTATGATGTAGATTTGCCAAGGATATTATTTAATAAAGAAGATAATCGCAGTTGGTAACATTCCTTGAACTAAAGCCATACACTGACAAGGCAAAGAGAGCAGCACACAGATGCTCACAGAGAATGCGGCTGTCTCCCCAGACAGGAAGTCAGGGCCACCAGCAGGCCAGGGGAGGCTGGACTGTGTCTGTTGTCCTGATGAGGACTTATAACTATTTTTATACCTGTATCCTTGAATTACATTTCTCCAGGATTCAGTGTCAGAAAAATGTGTGTTATTTGGGTTTTGGATAAGACAAGGAACTAGATTTATGAATAGAAAATTGGAAAACAATGATAGTCCATTAGGTAAATGCAATAAATATTCCTTTCCCTTGGCACTTCTGTTATGCTAACTGTTGACAATACACACTCTGTGATTTCAGGATGAGAAATTACTTTAGAAGGAGAAAACAGTTTTGCTAAAATTGATAACTAAAGCTTTGGTTGCTGCAGGTGACAAACATTGAATTTGTACCAAGAGCGAGGGAAGCAGGTTCTCCCAAAAGATAAGCCATCCAGAGAGCTGTTTCCTTTGGCCAGGACTTCTTACGTGCTTTATAGTAGCTATTTTTAAAATATTTTTAAAAATTTTATTTAGCCAAAATTGAAGATGCATGTAGAGTCAACTAGTTATTCATGACTTATTAAAACAAATAGCAGTCTCCTACCATATTCAACCATTTCCCCAATCCCATACATTACCATTTAGAAACTATTTTAAGTTTTTTAAGTTTCTGTTTAATTTCCAAATAGCAAAGTAATATGTTTATATTGCTATTGACTGATTTTTTCTCTTAGCTCTAGGAATCATCAACTGACTTCTTTTAAAAAAAAAAATATTTATTTATTTATGCATACAGAACTGGGGTACAGACCAGAGGTGTAGGGGTGGTGAGAGGATTCACCAGAGGCAGAGTGGGGTGCAGAACAGGCAGATCGATAAAGTACACTGATGTGGGGAGGAGTGGGCAGGTCAGGGGAGGTCTGCTGCACCATGTGGATCACCTCTGGGGAGGGGATGGAACTCATGCTGAAGTGGCTTTAGCTTCTTAGTGCTGTGCTTTAACCTGCTGTGCCATCAGGGAGGCTTCATAATGAGAAGATGGAAATTTATTTCTCCTTCCTACTACTAAGCTTACAATATATATTCATTATGCACTCAACTCTTTATTCTTTGTTGTTAAGATTTCTTACCTTTGGTAGTAAAAACATCTTGCATCGGAATATTCTGTTGTGGGAGCTGCCCTCTGCATTGTGAGATGTTTTACAGCCTACCTGACCCCCACCCAGTGGACACCGGTAGCAATCCCCCAGTTGTGATAAGAAATGCATATTCACAATGATTGCTAAATGCTCGCAGGGAGACAAAAATCACTCCAGGTTAATTTGTTGCATCAAATCAAGGGTCAGTCTTTACAGTTTAGGACTGTGTATGCTATACTGAGATAAGTTAGTAATTCTAGGATTTCATTTTTTCCCCTCAAGTCTTCATACAGAGTCATGCATCCTTAATGATGAGCTATGTTTTGAGAAATTCACTGTTAGGTGACTTTATTATAGTATGAAAACTGTAGGAGTGTTTTTACATAAACCTATTATATACATAGCTTATAAAGTACACCCTGTTGTTCCAAGTTTTAACTTGTACAGTGATATTACTACATTAAATGTTCTAGGTAATTCTAACACATTTGTGTATCTAAGTATCTCCAGACACAGAAAAGGCGCAGTGAAAACAAACCACTCCATACAACTGATTGGGACTGATTTCCCAAGAGCTCAGATGACTTAAAAATAACAAAGCAAAGATTCAAGCCAAAGATGAGAAGAAGCGCTAAAAAGACACTTCTCCAAAGAGAAAATGCAAATAGCCAATAGTTATATGAAAAAATGTTCAACGACACTTATAATCAGGGAAATGCAAATCAAACCACAATGAGCTACCACCTCACAACCAGTGAGAAAGGCACATATAAAAAAACAAACAAACTGGCATGGGCCTCCTTAGTGGCTCAGGGGTTTAAAGTCTCAGTGCTATCAATATATCCTCAGCAACTGCAACGTGAGTTCAATCCTGGCCAGAGAGGTGCAACAGACCTCTCCTGTCTCACCTCTGCTTCCCTCAGTTTTGTATCTCAGTAGATCCACCTATTCTGCTCCCCCTGACCTTCACCCCCCAAAGCCCCCCTCCCCCATCTCTGGTGAATACTCTTAACCCCTGTAGCTCTGGCTAACACCCCAGTTTTTGTATGCATAAATAAATCAAACTAATCTTTAAAAGAAACTGGCAACAAAAAATGCTGGCATGGATGTACAGAAAAAAGAACTCCTGCTGGTGGGAATTCAAACTGACCTAACCACTATGAGCTATATGGAGATTTTTCAAGTTAATAAAAATGGAGCTATCATATGACCCAGCAATTCCACTCCTAGGCATCTACCCAAAGGACATAAAAACATTCATTCTAAAGGACACCTGCACCAGTAGGTTTATTGCAGCACTATTTACAGTAGGTAAGATATAGAAACAGCCTAAATGACAGGATCAAGAAGAGAAGATGTGATATATATATACACACCAAAGAGTGCTATTCAGCTCTCAAAAAATCCTCATGCCAATCACTGCAACAGCAAAAGCAATAGCAACATGGATGGAGTTTAAATGGGTTATGTTCAGTGAAATAAGTCAGATGGAAAAAGAAAAATATCGGATGCTTTTGCTTAAAGAGGAATATAGCGAAAACCAATTAAGGGATCAGAAAAAAAAAAAGGCAAAACTAGCAGCAAACTATAAATCAGAGATATTCAGCAGGGGAGGGAGAAGAGGAGGGAGAGGGATTAAAACAAGGGCTGGAAGAAGACAAAGGACTGTGGTAACAGTTCACAGGTGAATTGGTGGTGGGAATTTTCTGAGGACTACATCTGAGAGAAATCATTGTACAAAAATGAATAGTAATGTAAATATATGCATATTAAAAATAAATAAAATAAGGCATGAGAAATATCGGTATATCTAAATAGGGCACTTTCCATGGAATTTGCAGGACTGGAAGGTGCTTTAGGTAAGTCAATGGGGGTCAAGTGACTGTGAAGCCCTAGGACATTACTGTACACTACTGTAGCCATTATAAACACTGTACACATACACATATAAAATCTATGAAAATACTTTTCTTTCCTCAAGAATAAAGTAGCCTTAACTTATATAATTTTATTTTGAAAACTTAAAATTTTTAATCAAATTTTTTCCTTAAGTTTTTTTCATTTATTGAGGTAACATTGATTTATAGTGCCATATATGATTTAGAAGTATGGGATTGCATTCCTTCAGATGCATGTTACTACCACATACCCACTGCCAAGGCACCCATAGGCCTCCCCTGTGTCCACACAATCCCATTATCTAACTAGACAGGAAAGCCTTTACTTCTTTACATCTCTTTTCTATTTTAATTTTTTTTTATTTCCACAAGAATAACAAAGGAAGAACCATGGGGTGCTGGACTATGGGTGGACTGTTGGTGGGTGCACTACAGTGGGATACACGCTTGGGGATAATGTTACCCTCAATTAAAAAATACATTTATCTTGGGCCCTCCCTGGTGGTGCAATGGGTTAAAGTGCAGCACTGTGATGCTAGCTACAGCTGCTTCAGCACCAGCCAGGGAGGTGACCACGTGGCACAGCAGACCTCTCCTGTCTTGCCCGCTGCTCCCCTCAGCAGTGTACTTCAATCAATCTGCCTGTTCTGCTCCCCGCTCTGTCTCTGGTGCATCCTCTCACCCCTACACACACACACCTCTGGCCTGTACCCCAGTTCTGCATGCATAAACAAATAAATCTTTAAAAAATATTTCAACTTTTTGCTTTTTAAACTTTTTGCTAAAAATTAACACAAGTACATACTAGCCTTTGCTGAGAGAGATTGGGGTCATCAGTACACTCACTGTCTTTACATGGCAGCATTAGTAGTGGGTTTTACATACGTAGGGTATCTATTTATATTCATCCACACAAATTTTGTGCAAAGTCTTGTCTACTGACATTCAGTAATCAGGACTTTGTTCCCAGCACCTTTACTGGGCAAATATTCTCTACACTTACAGATCAATTCATTGTTAGACTCTGGTCATCTTATACTTAGTAAATCACACAGTATATTCATTACATTACTTCATGGTAAATTTGTTAGGTTACTACAAATTATACATCTTGATTTACTCAGCACTTTAAAAAAAAAGATTTATTTATTTAAGCATATTAAGAACATGAAGTATAGGTCCAAGTTGCAGGGGATGAGTGGATTCATCAGAGACAGAGTGAAGAACAGTAGAAGCAGACTGACCAAATACACTGCTGAGGGGAGCAGTGGGTGAGGTAGGAGAGACCTGCTGTACCATGTGGGTCAGCTCCCTGGCCGGGGATCGAACTCTTGCAGCAGTGACTGAAGGCAGCTCCATAGTGCTGCATCTGTACCCTTTATGCCACATTCAGCATTCTTTTTTTATGATTCTGATATTCTTTGCAAGGATACAAACAAGATATAATATGAATTTGGTAAATGGATTCGCTGCACTCCACTTCAGTTATAACTGAAAACTTTTTTTAGGGAATTTTTATTCAAGTTACATCGAATTTCCTTGCAGTGTTTTTATGAGAGGAGGGAGAATGACAGATCATAGAAGAAAAGAAGTAAACTGATCCTTCCACTGATAAGCTGTTTGTCCTTTCTGTAAAGGTCTTGAGTGCATATGTCATGTTCTCTAGTTTAGTAAGTTGCTGCTAGGATGAAGGCCAGAAAATCTGTTTAGAAAATCTGGTGATAAAGAATACATTCCTGGTTGTTTCTGATTACAGGGAAATGATACTGAGAGATCAAGAATCAGGATTATGATGAGTTGCAATTCTTCTGTTCTTAAATAGGCCTTCTGGCACATTCATTCTACTGTGATTAAAAAAACATCCTACTCTCGTCTTTGACTCATACCTTGAAAGAATGTTAGTATGTCATCTCAATTTTTTTTTTATTATCTCTGCCCACAAAACATTTAAAAATCTCATCTGCAAAGCTCCCTAAGTGTCCTGCTTACTCATCTGTGAAGTCTCAGTTTGGAGAACCACTGACTATTTTTGAGGATCTGTATTGTGAAAGCATAATAGAGGTCTCAAAGCAAGGCTAAGATAAATTTTGAAGAAAATGTTGCATTATCTACAACTCTGTGTCTGCACATAAGACTAGTACTCCTGTAAGCAAATACAAGGCTTGGAGAAAGGAAATTTATGAAGTAAAGAAAAAAACAGATAAAAGAGTCCAAGAAAGTACTAAATCAAGCTGATTATGTGGAGACACTGATTTTAATTCATATTTGATAGGCTCCTTACCTCACACGAGGGTAATTTATTTCTGCTATAGCATCTTAATTTTCTTCTTCTATGAGTTCTGATATTTGCACCTGGTAGACTTATTATGTCCTAATTATTTTGTTGGTATCATCTGTCCTTGAAATTAATTTAACAAATACAAACTACCATATACTTTTTTTTTTTCCTTTTCAGTTCCCATGACGCTTCACACAGCTCTGGAAATAAGGACACCAGATAATATCTGTTGATTGACTGAAGGATCTATGAATTACTAAGTATCAAAAATAATATAGAATTCTCCACAGAAAATATAAGTTCCTTGTTATAGACTGTTCCAAGAAGCAACATTTGAGCAGTCCTTTAAAGACACGAGTTTCCTAGTAACTAAAGAAGAGTGATATATGTACAATGAATTGGAGTCATGAAAAGGTATGATATTTAATTTAATGAGTATGTAGATAGTTCTAGATGAGGTACTATTCTGTGTGCTTATAAATACTGACTCATCTAATTACTAAAACCACTAAGGTAGTATTAAAATTTTACAAATAAAAAATCTGAAGTGCAAAATGTTTAGGTAGTTACAGCAGTGGGATAACAAGATTTTGAACCCAGTCTCCTTATCTAAAGTGAAAGGTTTTTCTGTGTGAGTCAAGTAAATTACAAATAATAGTACATGAGAACAGAAAGAACAGTTGAGATCACATTCTAGAAATTCTCACATATCAGACAGTATAGAAATTATATTTTAAACATAAGAATACATGTAGTTTATAAGAAAGAGGATAAGGACATTAACTTCATTTTTAATCATTTATAACCGAGATAACTGGTTTATAGTGCTGTGTATAATTTAATTTAGGAGTATAGGTTTTCAAATCTTTAAAATCATGTTGCCCCTCCAAAGGAACCACCAGAGGCAATGGGGCCCCCACCACCAACACCTTTATCTCTATCTCCATTCTCCTCTCTTGCTTGCCTCAATTTACATTCACATTTCCAGGGTTTGGTTTTGTCTTGTCTGTTTTTTTTTTTATTGTTGTTGTTTACTTTATGATCCATATGAGTGCAATCATCCAGTGTTTGTCTTTTTATTTATTTTTTTAAAGATTTATTTATTTGTGCATACAAGAACTGGGTATAAGCCAGAGGTGTGGGGTGGGCGTGAGAGGATTCACCAGCAGCAGAATGGGGAGCAGAACAGGCAGATCTACTGAAATACACTGCTAAAGGGAGGAGCAATGGGCAGGTTAGGAGAGGTCTTCTGTGCCATGTGGGTCACCTCTGGCTGGGGATCAAACTCATGCTACAGTGGCTTCAGATAGCTTCATAGTGCTGTGCTTTAATCCACTGTACCACCAGGGAGGGTCCTGTCTTGTTTTGCTTTGTTTTGTTTTTAATAGCTGACAAGAATTCTCTTTTAGATATGTGCAATATCTTCTTAATATATGTGTAATTGGCACTTAGGTTATCTCCAAATCTTAGCTAATGTAAATAATACCATAATGAACATAGGAGTGCTTGTATTCTGTTAGCATTTTTACACTGTTCAGGTAGACAGACAGTGAGTAGCAGAATTGTATTTTTTAGTGTTTTTACAAACCTTCAAGCTGTTTTTACAGGCTGAGCAGACTACTTGCCTAGCAACAATGTATGAAAATTCCTTCTTATCCACACCCTCATCAATACTTGTTTGCAGACTGTTTAATATGGGCTATTCTTAATCAGGCATAAAATAAACAAAGAGCCAATATCCTTAAAGAAGGAATTTGATGGGTGGGCTTAACAGACATTTATAGGGCATTCCAACTGCTAGTATTCTGATCACACTTTTTCATTGCACAGGAAACATCAAAGCATGTTCCAGGATTGAACATGATGGGTCACAAAATAAATGACAGTAAACTCATGAAGACTCATATATATCAAAACACCTTCACTGACCACAACGGTATCAAAACAGAATCCATTCACTAAAGAAAAGCCAGGAAAATCTCTAGTATGTAGACTTAACAACATATTGCAGAATGACTTGGATTAATGAAGAAATTTAAAGAGAAATTTAAAATTTCTGAAGAAAATGAGAACTTTTTCTGGAGGAACTACTAAAATTTTGGTATAAATATATTTTAAAAAGGCAATAATAACAGGCAAGTGTATAGCAGTATAGATCCACATTAAGAAACTAGACTTTGAGTAAATAATGTAACTTAACACCTCAAGACACTACAAAAAAGGAAAGAGCTAGTAAAAGAAAATAATAAAAAATGGAGCTGAAACAAATAAAATGGAAATCAAATAGAGTTTAAAAGAACAATGAAACCAAAAGTAATTTCTTTGAGACGATATGATAACAAGACTCAAGTTTAATTCACTAAGTAAAAAGGGGAGAAACTCTAAAAAGTAGAATTAGAAAGAGGAGTTGTAACAAATATCTCATAGACACAGAGTATCATAAGAGACTATGATAAACATATTCATGCCATAAATTGGATAACCTAGAAGAAATGGACAAATTTTAGATGCATATAACCATCACAAACTGAACCAGGAAGAAACAAATTTTTCCTTAACCTAGGTCTGAACAGACCAATTACAAGCAAGGAAACTGAAAGCAATAATCAATGTTTAAGAAAAACAAAAGCCCAGGGTCAGACAGTCTCTCTAGTAAGTTCTATCAAATCTTCAATGACAAACTCATGCATTTCTTTCAAACTCATAACAAAAATGAGAAGAGAGTCATATGTTATAAGACCAATATTACTCTGATACTAAAAGAAGAGAAGAACATCACACACAAAAAAATCTATAGGTCAATTTTCTTAATGAACACAGAAAAAACTCTCCAACAAAATCTTAACAAGCTTTATTCAACAATATATGAAAAAGATGGTACCTGCTTATCTAGTAGGAGTTATTTCAGTGATGAAAGGACAGTTCAACATATGAAGGCAATTAATGTTATTCACCACAACAAAAGGAAAGATTAAAAATACATGATGGTATCAAGAGATACAGAGAATGCATTTGACAATATTCTATAATCATTTATGGCAAATTTAAATGTTAAAGGAAAAATTTCAGCAGGATACTATGTGTGTACATATACATATTTACACACATATAGCTATATACCCATATGTACATATACACACTCATATAAAATACATGTGTGCATGCCTATAATTTTATGGGTTTTTCTTAATTTAACAATTATGAGCCTTCATTTCTCTATAGAAAAATAATGGGATGATAATGATGACATCTGAGTTTGTTTTCTTTTATAGATTTATTTATTTATTTGTACAGAACTGGGGTACAGGCCAGAGATAGGGAGGGTGAGAAGATTCACCAGAGACAGAGTGGGGAGCAGAACAGGCAGATCAACAAAGTACACTGCTGAGGGGAGCAGTGGGCGGGTCAGGAGAGGTCTGCCACGCCATGTGGATCTCCTCCGGGGCAGGCGGGGATCGAACTAATGAAGAAGTGGCTTAAGCTTCTTTGTGTTGTGCTTTAACCCACTGCGCCACCAGGGAGGGCCAACATCTGAGTTTTTAATACTTTGTTATGCTCTGCTTTGTTTGACATTATTTCTCTTATTGCCTGACAAATAGCTGTTGGTTACCAGGTACTAATTCAAACTAAGTAAATACCAGAGATACAAAGCACAAGATTCTAATGACAAAACTGAGGCAAAATTAGCTGAATTTGAGTCCACTGGGTATATTTAACAATAAGAAGCAAATAACTAAATATGAATCTAATTTTCCAATTTACAGACTATAAGACATGATTTGATTACTAATAGAATAAGACATATTAAGTCAGATTCAGAAATGACATACTTCATTTATCTGAAACAAGACAATTAATCCTTTTAATACTTGAGGTTCTGAAGAGCACAGACTAAATCTAAAATTATGTTTTAAAACAATCATCATGTAAATATTTGAAGACAATGATTAAGAGAAAGTGGTGACGCAAAGGAAACATGTAGATAGAAAAGAGATAAAAAGAAACCATAGAACTGGTAAAAGAAATCAAGCTCAGAGAAGCAGTAATAGTTGAAGTAGAAGGAAAAATGGTGTTGTGACCATGAAGAAACAAGTTAGAAAAATAGAGAAGTCCTTAATATATACAACAGGGAAGTCATGATCTTAGATAGGTTTCCATAGCTACTAAATATAAAATTGTGCTTATTATTTTATTTACCTGGATAACTGTTTTGGTCTCACAGAGTGATGATTATTTTACTTGTGTGGATAACTTAATTTTTCATTTTTTGCCATTGAAACAAAAACTTAAGAGAAGAAATTATAAAGCAAAGGTAAAGAATACAAGTAAAGAAAAAAGAGAAAGGATTTTCACCTTTTATTCCCTCTAAACAAAGCTGCCAAAAACATTGAATAATTTGCTCTAGATTATCGGAAATCCCACTGACCTACTCTGCTTGAAAAATTCAGATGTAATCAGAGCTAAATAATGAAACGGACTAAATTTTCCCATTATGTTCCTTTACTTCATTTTTAAGCATGGACTTAAATGGAACACAGACAACTGCCAGTGGAAACAAACAAATAACTTCTCATAAACTAAATTATAATTATTAACTCACAGAATCTCATGCTTCTTACTAGGAAAAAATAAAATGATAGCATATCACTGATATAGTTGTTCAGAATTTAATTGTGAACTGAGGGCTTGTAAGTCTCACCTCCCTCCCCACTTTCCCTGTGATTTACAGCTCAGTAAGTGGCTACGAAAGCCTGTGTACACCTGTATTTGGCCTAATATTAGGCAATGTCAAACCATGTAGCTGCTTCCCACAAGTAGGAATCTTCACCTTAATCCCACCCTCTACACACAATACTTCCCTTGTATCTGTCTCTTTTCCTTGCTTTTTCATGATGCTACTAATTCTTGCCCTATTCTCCCTGTTTTCTTCTATTATACAAGTAATTAAACATTTTACACCATCTTGGTATGTTTATGTTATCTTAAGTCTTGACATCTGAATAACATTTTGAAGGAGGAATTTTGTCTGCCACACTAAGTAACCATTACAATAGAAAAAAACCTAGTGAATTTCAGAAAACCAGAGTTAAACAGAAAATAGTAAAAATAAACATAAGGAAGCATAGATGGCATACTGAAGAACAAAGATACAAAATAAAAAGTGGAGTTTCTATAAATTATTTTGCACTGAACCTCTCAGCCTACTTTTCATATCCCCTGATAATGACATACAAAATGATAGACAAAATGTTACTGCACAGTTAGTATAATTTGCTTAAAAAAGCATCCCAAGTAGACCCTACATATAATATATAAAATGTTTTAAAACTGATGCATTATGTATTATTTTCTACAGTATGCTTGTGTTAAAACCCACAGCGCTATCATTTCTGCACTGTAGAATTTCTACACTTTGATCATTTCTGCAGTGTAGCTGAAAGATAACAATAAAACCTAAGTCATTACTATGTGATAGCTCAACTTATCTCTCATAGCATTACTGAAAAGTAGTTATTATTCCTTACTTAAAGATAAGGAGAGTAAGCTACAAAGAAATAACTACCATGACCATTTAACTAGTACATATCAGGACTGGACTTCAGTTTCAAGATTTCTTGGAACTAATCTATTTCCCTAAAGCTATCCCTCTCAAAGACGATTATATTAAGAAGTGAACCCTTCTGAGTAAGTTCCCTTGGGGCTAAAATCTTGCATTTCTTTCTCATTATGTCAAAGAACCCTATTCTTAAGGTCCTATGCAATGCATTTTTCTATTCACACAGGAAAATAAATAATTTGCATATGGAATTTTGGTATGGTTATTGTGCTTGCAATTCTAGCTTGAGAATGGAGCTGGGGATGGGAGCAAACAATAATATGTACAAGTGTTGTTGACATGAATGATGTGAAACCACAGTTGAGAGTCACTAATCAAAGCTCAGGTACTCTACTGAAACAATTACCACAAAAATTGTACAGTATATCAATAGCTCAAGTACAATCATATATATATATAGTAAACTTAAAGTTATATCTGAAACACTTATATTCCAGTTTCTTAGGAAACAGTCTACTCTGCCAACCAGAAAATGTGAAATTTAAATAACAGATCTGGTGAAAACATAACCTGTTTAGCAACAGACATAAAGATCAAAGAATACAGATATTTTCTTACTTTGTCTAATTTGGCATCCACCTCCTAGAACTAGTAAAACATGTCATTTATCTCACAAATGTATACCAACTTGGCAAACCAAACACATTTGGATTATTTCTGCTGCCCTTTCCTTCACAGTAACTGGGTTTTCACCTCATTTTTCTAAAATTCTGAAATTTTTCAAATACAAATTTCATTTTCCTTGTCTACCCCTATGCCTAGTAGAGTACAAAAGCAACCAAGAGAACATTTCTTTATTTAGTACATGATATGGTCTGAAACTGATTTACCAAGGATAAGCTAGATTTGGAATATTTAGTGATATATTCCATTTCCAAAGATCAATTCCTTTGAAGTTTTAGTTGCTCAATGTGCTGGGTAATCTAGCCAGACAAAAAAATCTAGCCATTAAAAATATGGGAGAGAGGCCCTCCCTGGTGGCGCAGCGGGTTGAAGCACTGCACTGAGAAGCTAAAGCCACTTCC
>NW_004567102.1:14310403-14323998 GCF_000260355.1 Condylura cristata
AGAGAAACCCGCGGGGATTACAATTGAGATGAAAAAAAAATAATGTAAAAATATGGGAGGGTGAAGGTGTTTGCATGAGTATATCTATCCCTGCCTACTTCTGTAGCACAACTGCTTTGGGAATCTCTTTATACCATTAACCATTTACTGCAAACACTGCATTATTTATATTTAAGTATTAGACCTCAAAAAACAAAAGCAGAGACTATATTTACAAACAGAAGGTAAATATTAAATGCACAGACCATTTACTTTATTTATTTTTTTAAAGATGTATTTATGCATACAGAACTGGAGTACAGGCCAGAGGTGCAGAGGTGGTGAGAGGATTCACCAGAGACAGAGTGGGGACCAGAACGGGCAGATGGTGAAGTACACTGCTGAGGGGAGCAGCAGACAGGTCAGGAGAGGTCTGCCACGCCATGTGGATCTCCTCCAGGGCAGGCGGGGATCAAACTCATCAGAAGTGGCTTTAGCAGGAGAAACACTCAAAAAGCATGTGATGTTTCTAAATATCAAATTATTTTCTATATGAAAAAGTCATAATTTCTACATCAAACTCTCTCTTTGTAAAAATTTCCCAAATTAGTCTTTAAATCCCTGTAATGGAAGATCTGACATTTTTGATAAATGTATTTGTTAGGCAACAAGTATCCTGCTCTGCCTCCCACTGCAGGGTGGAAAGTATAAAATAAGCAACATAGAATATTTAATTCTGGCTGCTATGCTCTAGAAGAGACAAAGTTAATTTGGGAAATAGCCAAAGTGTTAATAGTGCAAGAAATAAAACCTTCGTTTTCTGAGCATTTCTTTGGAAAATAAACATGTTTAACTTAAGAAGGAAAACTAAACTGTCATTAAATACACATACTAGAAAACAAGATAGCTAATTTTGATATCTTAAAAAATGTACTTAGGCCCTCCCTGGTGGTGCAGAGGGTTAAAGCACAGCACAAAGAAGCTTAAGCCAATTCCGCATGAGTTCGATCCCCGCCTGCCCCAGAGAAGAGCCACATGGCTAGGCAGACCTCTCCTGACCTACCTGCTGCTCCCCTCAGCAGTGTACTTTGTCCATATGCCTGTTCTGTTCCCTGCTCTGTCTCTGGTGAATCCTCTCACCCTCCTCATCTCTGGCCTGTACCTCAGTTCTGTATGAATAAATAAATAAATCTTTTTTTAAAAAAAATGTACTTAAAAAAAATAGTAGAATAGTAGAATTCACCTGATTGGCCTGTGGGCGAAAACTAGGCTATAGGCATAGCTCTTATGGTTAGAAATATGTTAAGTCATTAAGGAACATTAAGGAACTTATTAAAGAATTCTGCAATGCCAGAAGGAGCTACCTCAACAAGAACTTACTTGTTCTTTAACACAAACAGTTTAAACAAGAAGTTGCCAATTATTCTGTGCTGGATTTTATTGTATAGGATGATACTTATGGTCCAGAAAACCTATTCGAGATGAGTAAATACCTTTTACTGCAGCAGTTTACATATGTGAGAGGTTAACAGATTAACAAAGATGATATACCAGATAATAAAATTTGAATTCATTGTAAAATTCTTATTCAGCAAATCACAATCATATATAAAAACGTTTATTTTAAATAAAGCTTGTTTAAAATAAATGTTTTAAAATAAACGTTTTTATATTTGTGGTGGGGGGGACTTTGTTTCATGACGCTCGATGTGGTTTAGAGATAGCGGATTGCACCTTTTCAGATGTATATGCCAACATACCACACCCACCACCAAGGCACCCACAGCCCTCCAAGAGTGTGCACTGGTGGCATAAAGGGATAAAGTGCAGCACTGTGAAGCTACCAGAAGCCACTACAGCACAAGTTCAATCCTTGGCCAGGGAGGTAACGCACATGGTGCAGCAGACCTCTCTTGTCTCATCCTGCTGCTCCCCTCAGCAGTGTATTTCAGTGAATCTGCCTGTTCTGCTTCCCACTCTGTCTCTAATGAATCCTCTCATCCCCCATACTTCTGGTCTGTACCCCAGCTCTTGTAAATAAATAATCAAATCTTTAAAAAATAAAAAGAAAACACTGGGTTGTCACTTTTGCTTTAGATTTGAGTGCTTACAACAGAGGATGTATGTCAATGGACACTACTGGGTTTATGGAACTGATTTATAAGTTCAAGAAATTAGCACTAATGATTAACTATTTTTATAAATAAGAGATTGATGTTTACAATCAAATGTTTACAAAATCACTTGTTCAACAAGTGATTTGCCCAGAAATTGCCTAACACAGTAGTGCCTATGAGATTTCAATATGTTATGCCTCCAAATTTCACATCTATTTTTCTCTATATAAATTATACACCCCCCCAAAAAAATAAACAATATTAGAAGCCATAAATATCCTATAGGAAATGCATCATGACACATTGGTAAATTGTGCTTTTCTAATTCATGCTACTTCCGTACTCACTATATACACAGTGATTTGTATTTTTAATTTTTCCCCATGAAAAATGACTATCAATGACTTCCTTATAATTTTACATAATAGATTAGGAAATAACACCAACAACAATAATTATCAGGCACTCCTTTCATTAACCTCATTAAATGGAATTGAAATCTGCTTGCTTAGATGTTAATTTGGCTTTAGAGTGTTAGGGGTTTCACTACTGGTATAAAGTATTAAATGAAATTATCTTTCAGACAGTGATCTCTGCTGTTAATGTTCTGAAGAGCAAGTGCATATGAAAACTTTTAGTCAGAAACCTTTGTGCAAGATATAAGTTTTAAAAGGGCTAAAATATAATGTTACAAATATAACATCTGGCCAGTGACAAATTCAAACAAACACATATATTGCGATTTTTGTAGTTTAAAGAGACACAACTGAACCGACTCCCAGCTATGCAAAATATTAAATTGCAGAAAGCTTACATTCAAAAATATGAACATCAATTAAAATATAAACCTACCAATTTGTAGGAACCAGAAAAATATACCACATGCCCACAAGCCTCTCAGCTGAACGGAGTTCATCAAACCTCTCTCCTCACCATTTTATATCTTTTCACTTCGATCATTTTTTTTATATTAATTTGGTCCGGGTTATGACAATAAGTGCTGATGCCTCCCAGGAAAGATGAAGATTGAATAATAGGAAGCTGGATATCCACCTGAATTCAACGATGTATTAAAAAGCAATACAAAACCCTGTGCTAGGTCCTAAAGGAGAAGACCATGTTTGCCCTCTCTGCGGGGGAGGGCAGAGGATCGATGGAAACTTAGATCAGAGGGACACTCTGACAGTATTTTTTCTCTCTCCACATTGCACTTGAGCCCATATTCGCCTACCTGCCATCAGGGCAGGCAGCCAGAGATAGAGGCAAAATATGGAACAAGCAGCTACCCAGCTCTCACAAGAAGCAGCTACCACCTTGTTAACAGCTAAACAGTGAGCCTTGAGGGTTCATTCCTATCCAGAGGATCACCTTCCACATGGGCTCTCACTAACTAGGAATTCTGTCTCACAGTCCAGTCAGAAACTGGTTTTCCATATTGGCCTCTTCTCCTTTCTTTCTATTTCTCCCCCTTTCACCCTAGTCCTATTTTATGCCCTTAACTTGGTTTAATGCTAGCTAACAAATAAGTATACTAATGCCTAATATATAAAACACTTAATTTTATCTTCTATTTGAAATGCATATATTTGAAATTCAGAGGCGAATTCTGTCCACCAGCTACTCCACTCAGTGTTTAGTGACAGGATAACAGTCATTCTTATACAGCAGGGATGGGATCTCACTGACTGGACAGCACCAGCCTAATGGAAAAAAAAAAAAAAACTTGTTTGGTGTGGGAAATTCATTTTTATGAAAATCACCAAACTATCATACAATAGTACATTTCAAAAATTCCCAAAACCAGTAGAAGAACAGTTTGTTAGTATAGTAAATCATCCCACACTAAATTCACAATATCAAACTTGCCTAAATTTTCTTAAGAAAACAAAATTATCTAGGGGCCCTCCCTGGTGGTTCAATGGGTTAAAGTACAGCACTATGAAGCTAACTGCAGCCACTGTGGCATGAGTTTGATTCCCAGCCAGGGAGGTAACCCACATCACACACCAGACCTCTCCTGACCCACCTACTATTCCCCTCAGCAGTATATTTCAGTTGATCTGCCTGTTCTGCTCCCCACTCTATCTCTAATAAATCTTCTCATCCACCACATCTCTGGCCTATACCCCACTTCTTGTATGCATAATTAAATAAAAATATATTTTAAAAATCTATCTGAATTTGAGTATTTCAATCTTTGGGGAAAAGTACACATTATTTAATTTTCACTTTAGCGATGAGTGGCTTGTTGACACAGTAAGACCCTTTGTGTAAGATGGCAAACAAGAGATATTTTAAGTTGTCTTAGGTAGACATTCTGGGAGGAGTGATAGATCACTGAAAATGGAGAAGTGAAAATAAGTTATTTCCAACCTAACAAGAAATATACTAAATAACATATAAGATTATTTTCTTAATGTCTTCAGAAAGTTAAAGTCAAAGTCTACAAAGGAAAAAGGTCTCCAAGAGAACACATAACTATTTTCTCAATGGATAATCACAATACAGTGTTAATAATGAAGGAAAATAAAGAGAACCCAGAAATAAATCCACATTAATAGAATCAAGTGATCACTGATAAAGGGGCAAAGATAGTCTTCTCAATAAATGGTGTTAGAAAAACTGGACTTCCACATAACAACAACAATAACAAAAATGAATCTAGATATAGATCTTTTATCTTTTGCAAAATTTAACTCAAAATGTACATATACCGGGGCTCTCCCTGGTGGCACAATGGGTTAAAGCACATTACTATTAAATTAGCTGCAGCTGCTTCAGCACAAGTTCAACCCCTGCCAGGGAGGTGACCCACGTGGCACAGCAGACCTCTCCTATCTCACTCACTGCTCCCTTCAGCAGTGTACTTCATCAATCTGCCTGTTCTGCTCCCTGCTCCATCTCTGGTGAATCCTCTCACCCAAAACATCCATGGCCTTTACCCCAATTCTGTATGCATAAATAAATAAATATTTAAGAAAAAAAAAGTACACATACTTAAATGTAAAATACAAACTACAAACCAACTAGAGAAGATAGCATAGGAGAAAACCTAGATGACCTAAGCTATAGTGATGATCCTTTAGGTAGAACACCAGCAATACATTCCAAGAAATAAATAATTGATATTTTATTAAAATTCAAAGCTTCTGTACAATGAATGATATTATAGCATTATGGGTGCCTTGCTGGTGGCTGTGGTGTGTTGGAAGCCTATATTTCTGAATCACATATAGTGTTTTTAACAAAAATATATATACTTTAATAAAAAAGTATGTGTATATATGAATATATCTTTCTATATACACATATATGTAACTATCCTATCTTTATATTATTAAAAGAATCTTGGTAGAAGACAGCATCAAGAGGATGAGAAGGTAGGCCATGGACAGGTAGTAGATTTTGGTAATCATTAATAAAACTGCTGCCAACATCATTGTGCAGATTTTTTTGTGTGAAAAACAACTTATAAGTATGTGTTATCTAAAACATACAATGAACTCTTAGCTTCACCAATAAAAAAACAAAAAACCCAAATAAAACATGGGCCAAAAAACAAAATAGATACCTCCGAACATACAAGTGGCATGCAAACACATGAAAAAAACTTCTACATATATGATATAAAAGAAATGCAAATTAAAATGAGTGACTATAAACCTATCAAGATGGCCAAAAAACATAGCACTGACAATATCAAATGCTGACAATGATGTGCTGCAACAAGAACTCTCGTGCATTTCTTATGCAACAAGCAAAGGTTTATGCAACAAGCAAAGGTAAATCGGGAATATTGTTTGAAGTTTCCTGTAAAATGAAACATACCCTTACCATATGATCCAGCAGTCATGACCCTTAGTTTTTATATAAAAACATTTCTATTCAAAAAATTGTACATTGGTATTTACAGCAATTTTATTCATAATTGCCAAAACTTAGAAGCAACCAAGAAGCCATTTGATGGATAAATAAATCAGTAAGACAATATTTTCAGTTCTATAAATAAATAAGCTTTCAAACCATAAAAAGGCACTGAATCTTAAATCCATATTACTCAGTATAAGAAGTCAGTTTGAAAGGACTACACAAGATTCTAACTATATAACATTCTGCAAAAGGCAAAACTTATCAACAATAAAGATACATGGTTACTATGGTTTGGTGGGAGGAGAGGAAGGATGGATAAGGGGAGGAGATTTGTATAGCCATGAAAATACCACATGTGATACAAAATGATAGATATATGACATTGTGCATTTCTCCAAATACAAAGAATCTAAATTCCAAGAACTAATGCTAATATAACTATGGACTTTGAGGCATAGCAATGTCAATGTATGAAACAAAGGTGTTATTGTGGGAATAAGAATTGAGTAGGTTGTGTGTAGGGCAGAATTTATTGAGAACTCCGTACCTTCCTTTTAATTTTGCCATGAACTTTAAACTTTAAACTAAGTTTTAAAAAATAGATTAAAACTTAATTTTAAATAAGAGTACAAAAGTCTGTGGTAAGAGAAATCTATGAACATTTCATCTTCTCCATAGAGGCTAATCTCAATATCAGGTTCCATAGGAGGATGGGTTCATGTGTGATGTGGTGGAAGAACTATGGGGACTATAATGATATAAAAAAAAAGAAGAAGAAGAAGAAAAGAAATGTAGATTCCAAACACCCAGTATGTCTAGAGGTGTTAAGCAGTTGCAAGGTTAATCTGCTTATTCAATATGCACAATTATGAAACATGGCTTAACTAAAATAGTTTCCGTGTTGCTCTGAATGAAACGACGTGTTCCTCTATTTTATAGGTGAGGAAAGTAGAACAGATAAGTAAAGCCACTGGTGTGTGGTTTTAGACTGGTAGGTTGTGAGATTGGACTTCATTATTCCAGAAGCTCTGCCTTTTAAAACTAATCAGAACTTGCTGGGATAAAGAGTGGCAGTGGAGAGATAGAAAACAGGGACAATAATATTTTCATTACAAGACATTTTTATATTTAGGATTAGGGTTTTTCCATTTGTTGTTCAGTGTTCTAAAAGAGTTATATAAAGCAAGCAATTTCAACACCCCATTTTGCTAATGAAGGAAATTATATCCAGAGGAAATACTAACTAGTCCAAAGTTAAATAGCTAACAGCTAGTAGAGTCTGGATTCAAACAAACTGGGCTCCAGAAGTTGTGTCTTATTCTGTCTTATGTTTCTAAGGCAACTAAAATATGCTGCAGGTGTGTCTGAAAAAAAAATGTCTGAGCATTTAAGAGTTGTCTGAAGGGAAGGAACATAAACTTCATGACTTACCGAGATTTTATGTGTGTTTAGCAGCCTGTAAAGTACTCAAAATTATAACCTTTGTCACAGTAAATAATTTCACAAAGAATAGGAAGTATCAAAGGATGCTGGAAAAAAATTGCTGATAGTTTTCTTCCGTGTCTTCACTCTTCTTCCTCACTCATTAAGGTAGTTTGTTTTTTTTAATTTCAGACACATAACCTTAAGCTTATGGTTTTGTAGGTATAAAATGATTATGTCTGTATGAAAATGGCAGACAGCTCTCTGTCTTCAACAGAAACCCTCAGGAGCACACTGCAACACTCTTAGACAGGGTTTTCCTAAAATAGGATTGCCTTTAAGTTCTCCCCCTTCTGCTCTTTTTTCTATGTGGCACGTCACTTCCTTCCCTCTGTTATCTATTCAAGAAGCAAGAAATTTTACTGTTTTCCGGGCACTGCCAGGATGACCACCTATGAATCACCCTGACATCAGTGTTTGCCTCTTATCACTCCTTTTGACTATTTCATTCAATTTTCCTGCAATTTTCCAAGAGCAATAGTATTTTTGTATTGTTGCTATTCAGTGAGCAATTATTATATTTGTCTTAAATATAAAAATTCATTTTTTTTGCTTTGTCATTCCCACTTTATTTTTTTATGGTTTATTTTTACATGATTTTGTACATTTTTTTTTTCATCTCAATTGTAAGTAAAGATTTACCCATATGGACATATTCCCACCAAGGTGTTCAATGAGTCTGTTCTAATGTGCAGACATTTGAACAAACAGTGAGATCATATTTTACCACTGTGAAATTTGACAATTTAATTTTTTGCATCAAAACACATTTTAATTATGCTTTTCTAAAATACAAAGTCATAAATATTTTGATGCTGCTATATGAAAACTGAACTTTTATTATATAAAATTAATCTTATTATTAGATATATAAGAACTCAAAGAATCTATTTCTCCTTGCCAATATAGTAATATTTATCTCCTTCAATTGCCAGAAATGTAATTGCTTCATAATGAACCAACAAGAGAAACAAGAAGTCTAAGTGAACTGCTGACAAGTTAAATGGATCTATTTAATTCGCATTTGGGGACATATTTTCTGCCTGTTTACAAAAGGATATGCTCAAGTATAGAATGAAAACGACTTCATATTTGACTGGGACTAAGTAGTTATTTTCAGAGAGTGGGAAGTACATAAACTTTGGAGTAAGACAGAAATATGGAGGCAATTTAAACAGCATTAACTACAGCCTTTTAATTTATAGAACAGGAAAAGGAATTGTATTGCTCTTACAAGATATACAAATTTTCACTAGTTAACATACCAGATGTCACTAAATAATACTCCTAAAAGCTAAATTACTAAAAAAAAAAAAAAAAAAAAAAAAAATTCTAAAATATTATTAGAAAAAAGGAGTCATAAATAATAACTCACCTGTAAACTCCTTTGGGTCTCTAGACATCCATGCAAATAGAGAAGAAAAGCAGTTAAAAGAGTCCCTCCCTTGAGGCGCAGCAGATTAAAGCACAGCACTGAGAAGCTTAAGCCACTTCCCCATGAGTTCTATTCCCGCCTGCCCCAGAGGAGGTGACCACATGGCGTGGCAGACCTCTCCTGACCCGCCCGCTGCTCCCCTCAGCAGTGTATTTCGTTGATCTGCCTGTTCTGCTCCCTACTCTGTCTCTGGTGAATCCTTTCACCCTCCGCATCTCTGGCCTGTACCCCAGTTCTATAATAAATAAATAAATCTTTAAAAAAAAAAAGTTAAAAGAAATTAACTCTTAATGCTGTAACTCCACTGGTATGCAAATGTATTTAATAGTTACACAATTGAACTAAAAAAATACAATGAAATTAGTATTAGAGATAGGGCACTAATTTTAATAAGTTTAAAATGTTTGCACCAATGTATATAAGTTCATTGCTACTAATGTTTAGAACACCATTTTGAATTGTGCTTTAACTCTCAGCTCCTATTTCACATTTTGGAAAACTGAGTAACCTAAGAGAAACTGAACTACTATTTGGCAACTACACACCACAAAGTTTCTGGATCCTTGTTAGTTTATGAGTGATGCTTCATTTGAAAGATGCCCCAAGTTGTACAGACATATAGTCATTTCATTTGCTTTAACAATGCTTTGGGGGGAATGATATTTAAAGTGTTAAAAGACACTTAACAGAAAGCCAATGTTTTGGTGGTCGGGCTTGCAAAACAAAAGTTAATATCATCCAAGAAGAATATCAGTGGCCTTCAAGGAATCAGACCTTATGAAGAAGTGAGCACTAAAACTCAACAATGGGAAACTGAAAAAAAGGTCAGCACTTGTGATGAGTTGTTGCGTTCAGTTTTTTATGTGAGAAACATGAAGTTTAAAGTTTAAGGTTAAAGTGCAGCAATGCAAAGCTAAGCCACAGCCACTTCAGCACGAGTTCTATCTATCCAGGCCAGGAATGTGACCCACATGGTGTGGCAGACCTCTCTTGTCACTTGCTACACCCCTTTAGCAGCCTACTTTGTCAGTCTGCCTGTTCTGCTCCCTACACTGTCTCTGGCGAATCCTCTCACAGCCCATGAAACCTCTTGTATTCATGAATAACTCTTCAAAAATAAATAAATAAATAAAACTTAAGTTTAAACTATTTAAAAAAGAGAGAGAGAAACATCTAAGTAATCAAGTAAGATTGGGGTTTGTTTGTTTTTGACGTATTAACATGCAAAAGTAATGTTTTATTTTCACTTTTACTTAAATTCAGGTCAGGAAATAATATAGATTATTTCTAGAAATGGTAATATCATCTTGATTTTCTTTATTAAGATTCCATAGGCAAGTACCAAGAAAAGCAAATTAAAATTTAAAAATTCTGTACTATAAGAAATACTAAGTTTTTAGGACCATCAAGTTCTTCCTCTACATGTAAGTCCAAATAATCAATTAAAAATAGGCAACAGGGCCTTCCCTGGTGGTGCAGAATATTAAAGCACAGCACTAAGAGGCTAAAGCCACTTCAGCATGAATTGGATCCCCGCCAGCCCAGAGGTGATCCACTTGATGAGGCAGACCTTTCCTGACCTGCTGCCCACTGCTCCCCTCAGCAGTGTACTTCGTAGATCTGCCTGTTCTGTTCCCCACTCAGTCTTTGGTGAAGCCTCTCACCACCCCTGCAACTCTGGCCTGTACCCCAGTTCTGTATTAATAGATAATAAATCTTAAAAAAAAAAATAGGCAACAATGCACACCTGAAAAATATAATGTTATGATGCAGTGTGACTTCAATAAAAATCATAAAAATATATACTCTGATGAGATGAAAATTTGACAAGTTATATATAGATTTTGACAATAGAGAATTTTTTGTTGTGAATAGGTAACACTAACATGGAAATAAAAATTTTAGAAAAATGGTAAATATAAACTCTAACTATGTAATGTCATAAAGTAACATTGTAACACTATGCTATATTGTTATAAAGTACTGGTTATCTGATTGAGATATTTCTCCAAAGAGGACATTAAAGTAAGTAATAGACACATGAAAAAATGCTGATCACTAATTATCAGGAAATTGCAAAACTGAACCAAAATAATCTATCACCTCATACCTGTTAGAATGGCTATTACCAAGATGAGACAAAAGGTAATGAGGAGTAATGTAAATAGATCCAGCCACTATTGAAAACAATGTGGAAGTTCCTCAAAATAATTTTTAAAATTATCTATCATATGATTTAGCAATTCTACTTCTGGATGCAGAGCCAAAGGAAATAAAAAAACAGTACTTCAACACGACAGATGTATTCTCATGTTAGTCAGAGCATTATTCATAATAGCCAAGATGTGGAAACAACCCAAATCCTGTCAACATGAATGAATACAGAAGAGGTAAGATATATACCTATGTGTGGAATATTATTCACCCATTAAGAATAGAGCATGGGCTACCATGTGGCATTGTGGATGACTTAGAACATATTAACATAAGTCAAATGTTATAATTTCCTTTATCTGCAGAATTTTAAAATTCTAACCTATAAAAATCACAGCATAGAGGGTGATTACCAGGGCATGGGAGTCTCAGAGAAGGACTGATTCTGTTTAAGGATACAAACCTGTAATGAATAGTAAATAAGGCATAGAGGTCGAATATACAATGACTATAAACTAATATTTCACTACAACTATATCATGTAATAACTATTAAGAAAAGGACAATATTAAAATATATAAATGCATTAAAATAACAGGTGGTGTTCCTTACATTTACTCAAATGTTATATGTCAAACTAATTCAATTAAAAAGTTTTAAAAAATGAAAATAGCTAATATTTCCACATTCCTGCTGACATTCTCTCTGAATCTAGAAACGTTTCTTCCTAGCATAGCAGCATTGGCAAGATGATTTGATTGTAGAATTTTCTTATTTTATAGATTTTATAGCTGCAGTGACCCTCATCCTTCACCCCCTTTGGGGTGAAGGTAGTCATACAAGTCCTGCTTTCATAAATATTTTCTGATAAGGAAAAGTATCCCACATGTCTGCGATGCATACGGTATATGCAGAAAAAAAAAAAAAAAAAGTATGGCATTAGGTGAACCAAGCTAGATTTCTGAACTAAATCGATGGCTAATTCATTAAGTTAAAAACTGATTCTGAAGCAAAATTTTTCTAGGAAGGAAACAAAAATGGAGAACAAAATTAGGATATATAAGAATGTTTGTCATTAAATTGAAGAGATGAGAAATAGCATGCTAATGGACATTGTTAAGTTGTAAAGTAGAATTTTTTTCTAAATTAAGTTTGACTTTCAGTAAATAATTGTTTAATTGAGAAAGCCAAAAATTTAAAAATGCTAGACTGTAATGGTAACATTACAAAGCAATTCCGTGTAAGTTTTTATCTTAAATTATGACAGTGTATTTGTGTCTGTATTCAAAGGGTGTCAACAGAGTGTGAAGAGAGTACTAGGGATTTCCCAACAGTTGTAGCTGCTTTTTGAACCCTCCAGAAGACTGACACTGTATCATATAGCCCAAATACTTTGAGGCTGTTTTGTGTAAGTATCTGGCCTTCTTAGCTCTTATCTAAAACATTAGGCACACATCCTTGTCTGAATGATAAAAATCGTATTAAAAAAAAATACAAGAAAAAGTAATAACTTACCCATACTATCAGGTGCTGCTCAGGAGGTGGTGGAATTAAAAGGCTTCCTTAGGCTATGACCCCTCCTCCAAGAAGCAGCCAAAAGCACGTGATCGCATTTCCTCGGGACCTGCAGGAAAATGTGGCCCAAGAAACACCTGGGATTTGCCGACTCCAGCTGCCACTAGTTCCAGACTCCCAGGGAGGTGCCTACTCACAACACTAAACACTTCTCAAGAAAACCCAGTCCTCAAGGAGGCTTCCCTACCACCCAGTCAGAGTTCAATGTCTGGTACCCCCAGGGTTGAGGCAGCTTTTGAGGACTGAGCTCTGGCCTAAAGCAGGAAAGGATGGGGGAAGAGCATCAATTGTGCATGTTTTGAATGCAAATCTGTTGAATTTTCCTAGTAATTTACATTTCTGGCCTGGGATCCTTCATTAGGTCCAGAAGATCTGATGTGCTGCATAGTGATTATAGACAACAGTGTTGTGTATATGCATCAAAGTTATTAAAACTAGATTTTAATTATTCCTTATTGTATGGGTCTGTGAAATGCAGCACACCAGACCCTATAAACCTCCTTTCAAGATAAACAAGCCACAAGTAGCTTGATCGCCCTGGGGCAATGGGTATACAATAAGAGGTAGACTGGGAACTTCCAGGGAGCACTGACTAATGTATCTTGCATTCCAGAGAATGGTCAGTGGAACACCTTGTTAATAAGATGGGAACCACAGGTGGGAAGTTATGGTTATATTTACCTGCTCAACAGATAAACCCTCCCTACAGCCCTAAATAACACAATCATATTTCCAGTTTGACCTACCCTTTTCTCTTTGTCCTCCTATCAATTAAAAGGCCAGGATCTCACTCTTCATCAGAGGACTCTCTATTCTTATCTTTATCAAAGAGGTATTCTCAAATGCTCAGTAATAATCATATGATATTTCACATGGTTATGGTCTCCCTGAAAGAGCAGGAGGGATATCCCAACTGAATGTGGTTTAGATGCTGAGACATGAGGTCAGATGCACAAACCCAAATGGCTACGAAAAGTTGTTTT
>NW_004567102.1:14324288-14325735 GCF_000260355.1 Condylura cristata
TAAGAGGTCTCTAAGAAAAGCAGGACAAACTTCTCAAGCATGTCAAAATAGAGAGAGCAACGTAAGACTGGCCTCAATTCTTGGATTAGGAAATGGGGCTGGGGTAAGAGTTCTTCCATGTAGTTGGAGGCTTCTGTGATTTAAATCCATCTTTAACACCCAATCAGGGTGCTATTTACCAGCTAGCTCCCTTGAGATGTGAATGTAACTAGCAGAAATAGTGTGTCAAAAAGAAAACACTGTAACAAATTAAACAATACAGTGAAGGCTTCAACAGTGGACAAAGATCAACTAATAGAGAAAAATAATGAGCTTGAAAGCACAGTGGCAGAGAATAGGCAAACAGAATTTAGAAAATTTAAAATAATGAAAGAGATCTTCAAGATAATCTGAAAGGAAATAGCATCCATATCAAGGAGGTTTAAAATGAGAAGAGAAAAATCACATAAATTTTACTTAAAGAAATAATTGCTACAACTGAGATGAAAAAATGCACAGATGAAGAATGATGTAAGAAAATTATTTTTTAATTTAAAAAATAAAAGTATCATAAAGTAAAAGAAGAAAGAAAGAATTGCTGAGAATCAGTTCAGCCTACAAAATGAACTCAATGTGATCCAGAGGCGCCAAGAGTTCCAAAGATAGTAACACCAAACTGACAAACTCCAAGTCACACTAAAACTGTTGGCAGCCAATGACAAGGACAAAAGATTAAATGCATGGAGGGAAAGGAGAGTAAACTATAATGGAACACTAATTAGAATGCCTACAGATTTTTCAATCAAACAAACCCTTATAGGCAAAAAGGAAATATTTTAAAAAACTCAAAAACAAGATATCTAAAATGAAATAGTTTATATGTGAAGACACTCAAAGCAGAAGAGTAAGGAGATTCACTTACCAGCAAAAACTAACAGAATATATCATTGCCAAACTGGGCATGAGAGAAGTACTAAAAGGATATTATAAAACAACACAAGGCAAATACAAGCAACAAACACCTAAGTTACAAAATGTGGAAAAGGGTAGTAAAAATGCAGTTGATCAGAATTGGTTTGAGATTAGAATGCCCAATAGGTCATATATTAGCCTCAGTAGAACATTCAAACAAAAGGTGGTAGAAGTAACACATAAGACAATGGAAGTCGAAACTAAACAAAACAAAAATGAAAATGGCAAAAAAAGGGCCCTCCCTGGTGGTGCAGCGGGTTTAAGCACAGCACTAAGAAGCTAAAGCTACTTCATCATGAGTTCGATCCCGTCTCCAGAGGAGATACACATGGCGCAGCAGACCTCTCCTGACCCGCCGGCTGCTCCCTTCAGCAGTGTGCTTCATCAGCCTGCCTGTCCTGCTCCCCACTCTGTCTCTGGTGAATCCTCTCACTGTTCCTGCACCTCTGGCCTGTACCCCAGTTCTGTATGCATAAATAATAAATCTTAAAAAAAA
>NW_004567102.1:14326425-14351685 GCF_000260355.1 Condylura cristata
CACTTCTAAATATGTATACACCAAATGATCGAGTATTAAGATACATAAGATAGTTATGAATAGAACTAACTAGAGATATTGACAACAATGCAATACATTTCTTTTTTTTTTTTTTACATCATTCTTCATTTGTGCATCTTGATTGTAATCCTCCTGGACTTCCCACCACAAATTCACCCATGTGCCATTACCACAGTACCATGTCTTCCCACCCAGTTTTGATACCATTGCCCACTCCACCCCTGTAAAATGTCTATGGTTTATATTTCTTACAACTATGGGCAGATAAAAAAGATAAAGAATAACTAAGGAAATAGTAGCTTTATTTGTACCTCCACAAATTAGGCTTGATAGACATCTGTAGAGACCTCTGCCCCAAAGCCACTGATATACAGTTGTTTTTCAAATGTGCATGGAACATTTTCAAGAACAGACCATACATTAGGACACAGGTTGTCAGTAAAAATATTAAGGTTGAAATCACAGCAAGTACTTTTTCTTACCCTAAGGCTGTAAGGCCAGAAATCAACTATAAAAATTAAAGAAGTACTTAGAGAAGTCAGCATTGCTCATAGTGTTTTCAACAGAGTTGTTCCTGAAAAAAAAAATTAAAATAAGTTTTTCAGAGTTGTGAAGTCCAGGTGTGAAACACCAAGACAAAGACATGGTAATGTGAGTGATTTTCCAGTGTAAGTAAAAAAGTAAAAATTGATTCCTCAGATACACAGAAACAAAACAAAATGCTGCTTAATAGCTTTTGAATTAAAGAGAAAATTAAAACAAGTCAAAAAATAATTTGGGAATAATGAAAAAAGGGACACAAATTATCACGATCTCTGAGATGCTGCAAAGTAATTTTAAGAGGGAAGATAACTGCAATACAGGCCTTCATTTAAAAGCAAGAATAATCTCAAATAAACACCTTAATAATATATTTACTCGAAGCAATTTGCAAAAAAGGAAAAACTAGAACTAAATAAAAAAATAAAAGCGAGAATATGTGAAATACAAATAAAAAGATTCTACAAAATACTACTGAAACTAAGAGTTGGCCCTTCAGGAAAATAAAAATGATAAACTGTTAGCTAGGCTAAGAAAGAAAAGCAGAAAACATTAATAATCAGGTTTAGAAATGAAGTTATCACAGGTAGCTTAGAAATACCATGGATATTAAAAGCTACCTATGAACAACTATACATTCATAAATTCAGTAACCTTGAATAAGTAAACAAATTTTGAGAGCAATGTAACATAAGACTAAACTAGGAAAAACAGAAGAGTTGAATAAAGCAATCATAATCACAGAAAATAAAATAGCAATAAGAAATTCTCTCTCAAACCAAAATCCCATGACTAGCTGGCTTTCCAAAGAAATTCCATTATATCTTTAAAGAAGTCTTATACCTATCTTGATCAAATTGTTTTTTAAAAAATCCAATGAATGAGAACACTCCCTAATACTTTGTATAAGGCCACCATTACCTTAATCTTTCTAAACAGGGGTAGAAATATGACTGGGTTATAACCAGTCATATTTTAAAGAATTGGATATTTATGCAGAGTTATTTGATAAATCCTTACTGTGAATATTGGTGAATTTCATAGTACATAAAGAAATATTTTAAGAACTTTATACTAACTAATAAAGAGTAATATGAGGGATAGATAAAAGACACATCAGAGATAAATATACCCTTTTCCTAAAATGGTAGCGGTATACCAAAAGTACTGAGTGATGGAGTTGACAATATTTCATTCTGACTTTGAGGTTCTGTCGTATTAAGGTTGGGAAGCCAACTGCTAAAAGCTGTATATGCTACTCAATTTATTCTATCTGATATTGCTCAAATTTGCTTTCTTATCTTATTCCAACAATAAATATACAAACTAGCATTTATTTAAGAGATGATCTAGGTCATATATGAATACACACTCATTTCTATACATTTTAAATGTATTTCCAAAAAGATTTTATCCATGAACAGAAGCATTTTATTGATGTCATTTCTCTGTGTGTGGTTTATTTTTGCAAGCATGGTCTCTAGTCTGCAGAGACCTCTGATACATATATATGGTCATTTTCATTACCCAGACCAGCAAACTAAGTCAAAAATGCTGAGCCTTTTCTCCAAGGTCATGGAAGTTCCGAAATAAGGCATGGCACTAGAACATGGTCTTAAATTTGAGAAATGATAACCCATGGTGCTTCTATGTATTATAGAAAAACTAGAAAATTTTGTTCTCTTTATTCACTTCCAAATTACCTGGCACAATGCCCTCTACATGGTAGCTGTTCTAAGAACATGAACGTGATGAAGCATTGCAGTCATGCATAAGCAAGACTTACCAGTGTAGTCTTTACACTGTTCCAGTCATTATTTTTTTTAAAGATTTCTTTTTTATGCATAAAAGAACTTGGGGGGTCCTCCCTGGTGGCGCAGTGGGTTAAAGCACAGCACTGAGAAGCTAAAGCCATTTCCGCATGAGTTATATCCCCACCTAACCCAGAGGTAATCCCACGTGGCGCAGCAGACCTCTCCTGGCCCGCCTGCTGCTCCCCTCAGCAGTGTACCTCGACAATCTGCCTGTTCTGCTTTCCATTCTATCTATGGTGAGTCCTCTCACCACCCCTGCAGCTCTGGCCTGTACCCCAGTTCTGTATGCACAAGTAAATCTTTAAAACAAACAAAAAAAAGAACTTGGGACCCTCCCTGGTGGCGCAATGGGTAAGGACACAGCACTGCAAGTACTCAGTCTCTTCAGTGTGAGTTTGATCCCTGGCCCTGGAGGTGATCCACATGGCACACAGACCTCTCATGACCCACCCACTGCTCTCCTCAGCAGTATATTTCTTTGATCAGCCTGTTCTTTTCCCCCACTCTGTCTTGGGTGAATCCTCTCACTGCCCTTGCACATCTGGCTTGTTCCCCAGTTCTATATACATAAATAAATCTTAAAAAAAAAAAAAAAAAAGAACTGGCGTACAAGAAAGAAGTGCAGCAGGTGAGAGGATGCACTCCAGACAAAGTGGGGAGCAGAAAAGGTGGATCTACTGAAATACACTGCTGAGGGGAGCAGCAGGGGAGACAGGAGAGATCTGCTGCACTCTGTACCTACCTGGCCAGGGATTGAGCTGGTGCTGCAGTGGTTACACTTTAAATGTGCTGACTTAACCTATATGCCACCAGGGAGACCTTTGTCCCAGTTCTTTTTAAGAATATGTAATGTCACTAATAGCTTCAAGTTTCCTAATTATAAAAATGAGAACTAAAAGTTGTGAGAATGAAGTGATAGCATGCAGCATAAACTATGCACAGGTAGAATAAAACCACCACACATTCACTGATGAGGATGACACTTCACCAGTCAGCCAAACTCATGACACTCTACCTTGTACATTGGTACATTGGTTCATCCTTCTACATTTCTTCCAGGCCCTGTGTCTCTGTTCATGGGAATGGCAGCCCCAGAAAACATTTCTAAAACAGTGTTAGAATGAAACAGAAGATTTAAGATCTCATCTGTCGCTTAGAGCACAGCCTAACACAAGTTTTTTTTTGTTTGTTTGTTTCTGTTTTTGTTTTTAAGATATATTATTATGCATACAGAACTGGGGTACAGGCCAGAGGTGCAGTGGTGAGAGGATTCATCAGAGATAGAGTGGGGAACAGAACAGGCAGATCTATTGAAATACACTGCAAAGGGGCCCAGTGGGTGAGACAGGAGATGTCTGCTGCACCTTGTGAGTCACCTCCAGGGCTGAATATAGAAATCGCACTGAAGTGGCTGTGGCTAGCTTGCAGTGCTGGGCTTTAACCTGTTGTGCCACAACGGAGGGCCCTTTAACACAAGTTTTGCTTAATAAATTGTGCTTTTGGTAAGATCCACAGACAGCAGCATATCAATGAGTTTAAAGCAATCCCTTATTTCTCATTTTTTTATTGGATCATATTCCGTAGCTCAAACTCTGCAGTATTTTGTTAGGCTTGTCAAAAAATTAAATTGGCTAATTTTATGGCATAATGGAAATGTGTTTTCTCTCTTTTTCATTCTATAAAACTAGTAAGAGGCTTGCATTAGTTGCACATTGTATGATACATGCTAATGCCCAGGGTCTTATTATCTTGGTTTATGGGGCTGTTCTAGAAAACCATCTCCTGCGACTAGAATGAAAAATAGGAGTGAGAATGGCAAAGTGACCTACAGGAAATACAGATTTCTGAAATGCTTGTCAAAATGTTCCAAATGGTAAGGCTGTATATCTTTTAAAAAATATATGAGAATATATATTGAAGGAGGAATTTAACCCTTTGTTTAGCAGAAAACAAGAAAAGCATTAAATTTCTTAAAATTGTCTTCATAAAAAATGGCTAGAGGGTAAAATGTTCCTTCTGTTATTGTTAAACTTCACTATGACATTTTCTCTTAAAAAAAATGGTTCTTGAAAATATCCATCCCTTATATGATTTCATAGCTATCCAAAGCCATTTACATTCTTAAGTAAGATAGGAAAAATATAGCTAATAGAATTTTATTTAATAATGTTAATATTTGAAATTTGCAACTCTGATGGTGATATTGTACATGTTCTGGAATCCCTGGGTAAAAATTTAAAAGCGTATACAATACTGTGGTCATGATGCTGGGAAAGCTAAGAATGATTTTAGGTTTTCTTTGCACTGACAGGTATATTTTGTAGTTTTCCTACAATTGTCTCTTGCATTTTAACAGATTTGCCTATTTATAGAATATGTTAGTGGGTAGACTGTTCCCATTTTTGTCTAGGAACTGTGTTCATTCAATTGTCTAGGAGTCATATTTTCTTTAATTACTGACTGTATCCATTGTTAAAGATAGCAGTTTCATTTCATTATTGCTAAACCCTCAGATTCAGGTCATTCTGGTCACACAGACTTTGTAATCTAATGGTTTGATTACTTGTTTCCAAACCATAAACTTTGGTAACTAAGAAAAGTTACTGCCTAGTCAGTTTAAGCAAGATATCAACTATATTAATTATAGTCTATTTAGGTTTTCTCAGACAGGGATCAACAAACAAATGTAATTAAGGGTGTGTCATATAAATAAATCAAATGGCTCCTGTATTGCGGTAAGTAGCAGTAGAAAGTTGGAAAGCGCATGACCTGTCCAGTTGTGTTAAAAATGTGTAAACAGGGTTCTCCCTGGTGGCACAGCAGGTTAGGGCACAGCACTACAAGCTAGCACAGCAGCTTTAGTGCGAACTTGATCCCCACCCTGGAGGTGACCCACATGGCATGGAAAACCTCTCCTGTCTTGCCTGCTACTCCCCTTAGCAGTATACTTCATCGATCTGCCTGTTGGGCTCCCTACTGTCTCTGCCTGTACCCCACTTCTATATGCAGAAATAAATCTTAAAAAAATAAAAAAAAAGATTAAAAAAAATTCCCTGTAAAAATGTGTAAACAAACTATTGTCACAACCAAATAGGTAAAGTCACACTGCCAGTACAATAAAGCCGATTAGGTATGTTGAGAGCTGTAGCATAGCAGGAAAGAGGAAGTGTATTCTCTCTGAGGAAGGGAGTCCTGATGTAGAAGAGTCAAAGCCAGCCCTGACCATAAATTCAAGCTCTAGGAAGGAATGCAGCTCAGATCAAGTTAAATAAAGCATGAGGAACTCACATGAATAAAATATAACCATGGCTGAGTAAATTCATTTCTGAATATTACTTCTATTCTACAGCAATAGCAATACAAATCGGAGTTTTATTTCCATCACAGACAAGTGTCAGAGAGTGTTACTAGAGGTCAAGACCACAGGATCTAATGCTAGGCTGTTTGAATCGCAACCCTTTCTGCTCCGTGTTATCTATGTCTATGTCATCATGGGCAAGTTACTACAGCTCTCTGAATTCAGTCTGCATGTCTGTAAGTAGAGATAATCAAAACATCTGCCTCTATGGTTGCTTTGAAGATAAAATGGCAATGTATTGTAAAAGTCTGACACAGCTAGTTGTCATGATGAAGTAATGGTCGAACAACACACGTGATCCCATGAATCACTTCTGACTTTTTTTCTCCTAGAATTCCATTTTCTAGAAAACATTAAAGTGCTGACTGAACACATTTTATTGCAGAAAAAGTCATAGATTATTTGGGTCATTAAGAAGGCTACAGAATTACAGTCCAACCCCTGACTTCATAAATAAAAAGATTTTGTGTCCAGTTAGTATAAATGACTTATTTCCAATCACATTACTTCCAATGAAAAATAAATGACTCTCCAAACCTAAAGATTTCCCTGAAACTTCCTTTAAATGTGTAAAATCATAAATGTAAATTTAACCCTGATGTTGGTGACTGAGCTAGAAATTGTCCCTGTTTTTTCAGTGGAACCAATCGATGAACAGAGCTACCACAGGTGTGGAGGAGAGGAGAAAGACTTCTTGATTTGCTTAGTGTCAAGGCAACAATTTTCTCTATTTAGCAGCTAGCACATTTTCTGTGTTGTGGCAGTGGTGCCATTAGATGTGATCCTTTCAAAGGCAGGCACTGTCTGTCAGAGCAGAGGGTGAAGATCTCCTGTAATACAGATGCCAGGAAGGAGACTTGGTCTCTTGAGCTTTTTATGTAGCAGCAAAGCTTGCAGATGGAAGCATGTGTGGTTATAGTTAAAACTTAAAAAACACACAACTTACATGGTAGAAAAAGCTGGAATTCAGAAATAGATAGGAGTAATATCTCAAGACAGTGGTTTTCAAATCTGCCCATCAAAATCATCTTATGTAACTCCATTTATGTTTAATTGTATAGTTCTAGAAATCAAGGTATGATTAACCCTTGGGGTCCATTGTGACTGGAGTTGAGAAAGGGAATTTCTTGTGAAGGCCTATTTCTCTCACTGAGTCATTGTAACATAGAGGTGTAACAAACACTGCAGAAATGTATTATTAGTGGTTGTGCATTTTAATTTACACATATTATACTTTCTTTTAACATAATCCACTTTACAAATCACACAGTAAAAGGTATCCTGAGAACAAATGTAGTTAAAACTTTCAAGATTTTCAAGTTTTCATGGTTTGCACAATTAAAATAGCTTCTAATTCTTTAAAATTTAAATGTATATATTGGTGAAGACATGATAATGAAGATAGGTATGGATAATGATGATGATGGATATGTAGGTATTATGGTATTATGTAGGTATTATTCCTTATTAATTGCAGGTATTATGTTGGGGGGAAAGAATGTTTCCATTCATCAAGAGCTATAATTTTGTAAATCTTTTAAAAAGTACAAAAAGTAAAGATTTTAAAATTCTACCCAGACTAAAAATTCTATCTACTTTGAGAGGTTGTAGCTAATTTGGCATTTTGATTTACCTTGACTTTTTTACATAGATTAAAAATAATGAAACGCATTATTTTTGGTCATTTAGTATCATGCAGTGACCATTTTTTTTATTTCAATCATTGTATTCCTATCAAAATACTTTAAGACTTACTTATTTATGCATACAAGAACTGGAGTACAGGACAGAGGTACAAGGAATGAGAGGATTCATCAGAGACAGAGTGGGGAGCAGAACAGGCCGACTGACTGAAATATGCTGCTGAGAGGAGCAATGGGTGAGATAGGAGAGGGCTTGAACATGCTGGGGCTTGAACTGGTGTTGCAGTGGCTGGAGATAACTTCACAATGCTACATTTTAACCCTTTGAGCCACCAGGGAGGGCCCTTTGTCAAAATATTTGAAGTACTTTAACTCTAGCACACTTTACATAAGGCCAAAATGATAACCCTTTCAATATTTTGCAATCGTTAGTGCTAACATAAAGGTGGAAAATTAAGGTTAATTAAAAAAAATTAAGTCAGTGATCATGAGTTGACTTCCAAGATACATACAGAATCAAAGTGTACTACTAATCATTTTTGTTATCTTCAAATTATTTTAGTTTTTAAAGAAAATATAAGGTATCTGGCAAATCTGTCACTCATCAACAACTTATACCATGTCTTATTATTTCTATATTTTCTGATTTGGACTTTAGATTACTGAGGTCAGGGAAGTTTAATTGATGTATATTTCCAGCAGCACTATGTTGTGGAGGAGATAATTTCTTTCTCTACTCACTTAACTGGAAACTACTTCATTAACTTCCCTCAAAAAATGTTTCTGCTGGAATTGCTCAGGTTACTTGGCCAACTTCTGGGAAGAGTCCTGAAACTGTCGACAGCCTGTAAGTGAATCAGTATTAAATCTTATACACAAGTTGCATATATGATTTGCCTCTTTGAAAATTTGTTTAGTGACATTCCACACTAATTTCTCAAATAGCTAAATATAACTAACTCCAATTTTATTACAAGGATTGGAATTTTAGCAGCAAGTATATATTTCAGTTATGACTGGACTAGATTTCTGTACCTTAATTCAACTCTCTCCTCCAGGCACATGAAGGAGTGGTTATATATTGAGGTAAATTGGGTCATGGTGATTTTATTCCCCTTGGACAAGGGCATTAGTAGAGTGCATTTTCTGTTTGAAAGTTTAATTAAGTACAAGGAAGATCATCATCTTACTGTATCAAACTTTACTTCTTTACAACTTGATATTTTTAAATTGTATCTTTTCAGTTACCAGAGTTTCAGTCACTAATACTTATTAATATAAAAGCAAAATCTAAAGTCATCATTATGCAAATTAACTGTCAGTTGAGTCTCTATCAGTTTGCATTGTCCATGAATCAAATAGAGATGATTGAATAGCATTGTGGGCCAGCATACTCAACTACACAGTTCAGCATATATACAAATGATCACCAATTCTAATTGATGTTAAGTTATAGAAATCACTTCATTTATTACAGCCTACTTTCCATTGTTACATTAAAACTTCTTTAAGAATAGAACTGCATGGGCCCTCCCTGGTGGCACAGCGGGTTAAAGCATAGCCCTAGGACACTAAAGCTACTTCAGCATGGGTTTGATTCCCGCCTGACCCGGAGGTGACCACATGGCGTGGCAGACCTCTCCTGACCCGCTCGCTGCTACCCTCAGCAGTGTGCTTCGTCGATCTGCCTGTTCTGCTCCCCACTCTGTCTCTGGTGATCCTCTCAAAATCCGAATATCTGGAATGTACCACGTCCTGTGTGCATAAATAAATAAGGCTTTAAAAAAAAAAAAAGCCATGAAAAAAAAAAGAATAGAACTACATGGGCCCTCCCTGGTGGCGCAGCGGGTAAAAGCACAGCACTGAGAAGCTTAAGCCACTTCCACTTGAGTTCGATGCCCGCCTGCCCTGAAGGAGATCCATATGGCGCGGCAGACCTCTCCTGACCCGCCCACTGCTCCCCTCAGCAGTGTACTTAGTCGATCTGCCTGTTATGCTCCCCGCTCTTGTCTCTAGCGAATCCTCTCACCCACAGCATCTCTGGCCTGTACCTCAGTTCTGTAAGAGTAACTAAATAAGTCTTTAAAAAAAAAAAGAATAGAACTATATGTCTTAATCTTGAAAGTGATCACAGAGAATTTCACTTTCCACAATGTTCATTTCCCTAAGCCTTATTTCAGTTAGTCAGATAACATAATTATAGATCTACTAGATCTATTGGGTTCAAATTGTTATGAAACCCTTCAAATGTCCGTATATCTCTGTTGTTGCTTGAATTTTTATATACAGAAAGTCTGTAACTTCCACAAGAATTTCAGAAGATACCACAAATCTATAATATTTGCAAAAAGTTACATCCTTAGTCCAGATGGCTATACTATGCTAGTCTAGAGTAATGTTGTTAGTAAGGTCCAACCATTGACTTCCTTCCCTTCTTAATGCATCCTATTTTCTCCATGAACCTACTGTTCATTCTCACCTGCAAGTGCTAAAAGGGTCCTTGTTTTAACTGAACCACACGCCCTGACAGTTCTCCAACTAGTTCTCCAACTAGCCATAAAGCAATGTTTATTAATAAAATTAAAAAATGGTAACATCACTAGATGGATGGATACTATACTTCCAAAATACAAACAATTCTGTAAACCAATGTTACCCCATTAAAAAAATTTTTAAACATGCAGTGCACTAACATCATGCTGAAACTTATTAGTATATATGATAAAGTAGAAGTCGTACTTCACATACTAATGAGGTGAGTTGTCAAGCACCTGTATAATAGACTTTTTAACATAATTAAAACTCCACTATACCCTAAAATATATTTTTATGTCATTATGAGGGAAGACTTAGGGTTAGTTACATCTTCTAACAAGGCAAATATTCCAGATAAAACAAGTATTTTTTTTTAATTCATTTAATACAAGATTTCTTTCCTTGATACAGCAAACTGAGATCAGTTTACAGGTGATAAATGAAGATAGTCACCCATATAATATATCTGGCATGAATAAGAGTAGCAGAATTTGAGGAAGATATAAGTTAAGAGTGGAAAAAAGCAGAGTTTATCAACTGTGAGGTGAAGCATATTACTACACAAAAAGAAGTAACCACAAATAGAGGAAATATATTCAGAAAGAAAATGAATTCCCCTGGCTGCCTTTAAAATGTTCCCATGCACAAGTCTTAATACATAGGAGAAGTTGATAATGGATTTTCGTATTACAGAAATTACTCTGGGGCAGTAATTTTGAGGCTCTGCATTATGTAATTTTTGATAATATTCTGGAAATAAAGGATACAAGAGAAGCAGGCATAAATGAAAAGCTGAAATAGAGAGGAACCAAGGCTGTCACAACAAAAAGCAGTTCTGTTTTGATCTATTTTATACTTTTTCTCTTTGCTTCTTTTGAATAATGGATTCCATTATATAAATGATAGATTATTGATAGGTAGATAATGAATGATGAATAGATGGTTAAAAGAGGAATTATGTATAGGTACAAAAAAATACCATTCTAAATGATTAGGTTATAATTAAAGTAACAGTTTCACATTATATGCATTTATGGAAGACTAGAGGCAAAAAAAGAATGAGAGTAAATACACAGGATAAGGGGGAAATTACCAATTAGGGACAAAGTTCCCAACCAATGAAGTTTTCTACTTCTCTTCTAGGGTAACCTAGATAGCTAGTTAGAAACACACTGGAATGTTAAATAGAAATGAATGTTAAGGCACTTAATTACTTGCAAGTCTATAAAATGCACTCTTATTCACAGGTCAAGGTTAAACTTCATACCCACTCTCTGAAAGACTCTCAAATGACCTCAATGTGAATGAATTTTCTAGATTGTCTGGTTGTTTGCCTTACCTGCTAGGGAAATTCCTGGAATGAGAAATAAAAATAGATATTCAGAGACCATTGTGGTTATTTGATTCATCACCTTGTCACAAGAGGAAAATTCACATAATTTAATTCCCAACCCTCCTGTCTCTGTAGTTTCTCTGCTGTCTGTCACAGAAGGGCACTGCAGATGCATATTAATGAGACTAGGCTAGGCAACCACCCAAGGCACTTTCTTAAGTCTGGAAAAAGTGTCTCAATAATATTTACAAAAGTCTTTGTGAGGACAGTTGCATAAGCAGTTCTCAACCTTAAGAGAGCTTAAGAGACAAAAAATAGAGGCAAGGTGAGATTTAGAAGGTGTTACTAAAAACCATCAAGTATTTATTTATTTCTTAGCCAAAGTCATATGATATGAGGTAAGCTTTATAATATTTATATCTTTGCAAGGAAATTTCCTTGATCCAGACAGAATTTTGTTCCTACCATTGTGAATAACAATAACAGGAAAAAGTTAAATAAGAAATTCTTTTTTAGAATTGGAAGAAAAAAATCTATTTGTCAACTTTATGTTGTAGTGAAAAATTTAAGAATTAGTGAGATATCTGGTAAGTTACATTTCAAAGGAAAAATTAAAAAATATGTCCCTTTTCCCAAAAAAAGTATTACAAAGTATACTTACCTACAGAAATGCTTTGCTTAGACTGTAATATATTAAAAGATAATTAAATTCTTATAAAAGTTGTAGATGTCCAGAGAAATATAAAGTGTGATTATAAATGTAGCTAATAATTTACATCTTAATCTGCTTAGATATGTTCCCTATAAAGAAGATAAAATTAATAATCAAAGTGAAGAGTACCCTTATAAAGAGAGAACAGAGATGCCTTATAAAAAAAGCCCTGAAGCTCAAATTTATGTTCAGTCATCTACAATTCTAAATGAAAACCAAAATGGTACTGAAATTATGAGGAAAAAGCTGTATCTATATAAATGCATTTATAAGTAGGCATTTATAAGTCATCATTTTCAGCTCCTCCTCTTACTTGTAATCTAATGTCAGATGTGTACCTTATAAACACATTCAAATTAAGTTATAAATAAAAGCTGCTGAATAAGTGGAGATAGTGCCTATAAGTGTGCATGTTGGTTACCATCTGGTGACAAGTTCTTAATGAAGGAATTGAAACACTAGGTTAAAATTTAGATCAACACAAAGCTATATTTTTGTATGTGGGAAGACCTTCCAAAGATTCATTTATATTTGCTCTTGTGAAGTTGGCTATTCTATGTATTGTGGAAAACAGTAAAGTTACTGGGCTGATGTGTCCGGGAATAATGGACCCCATCCATAAAGATATGATTCAGGTCTTACATCCAAGTTTTTGATCTATTTTCAATTAATTTTTTGGATGGTTTGCAATAGTGGTCAACTCTGATTCTTTTGCATGTCACTGTTCAGTCTTCCAAATACTATTTGTTGCAAAGAATTTCCTTCATCCATATAACATCTTGGTAATAAAATAACAGTTCGTATGTATATGGGTATATTTCTAGACTTTCAAATTAATTCCATTGGTCCATGTGGTTATTTTTATTCTGACTCCATACTGCTTTGATTACTTTAGCTTTAATCTATAATTTGAAGTCTAGACATATGAAAACTCAAGTCTTCATTTTTGTCAGGATTGCTTTGGCTAGTCAGGGTCTTTTGTGGGTCCATACAAACTTCAGTAGTGTTTGCTCTATTTTTTTTTTTTTGAAGAAAGTCATTAAAATTTTGATAAGGATTACATTAATTTGTGTATCATTTTGGTTAAAAAGGCCATTTTAACAGTTGATTCTTCCAATCCATGAACTGCAAGTCTCCATTTCTTTGTGTCTCCTGTTTATTTTTAAATATTTCTTCATTTTCTTTGTCTAGGTATTTCATTTCCTTTAAATTTATTCCTACGCTTAATTCTTTTGATGTGTTAGTAATTGAGTTTTGTTCCAATTATTTGTTTGAATATAGGACTGCAATTGATTTTTGTAGATTTATTTTTTAGCCCATCACTGAACTGTACTGACTTATTGGTTCTAATAGATTTGTTAGATTTTTATGCTTTTCTCTATATACATGTATATTATCATATTATCTGAATTATTATTTTTTTGTTTTTTTCCTCTGCCTCTTTGTTTAGCTAGGATGTCAGTACTGAATTGGGATTGAATATTTAAATGTGTGACCCTAGGAAAGTTCTTCAATTTCTGATGATGCTCAGTTTCCTGGTATATGTAGCTAAGTAGACTTACCACTTGGAATCTACCACTGTGTTCAAACAGAGGCCACTTTTTCCATGGGTTGAGTGGCTGAGCAGTATATGCTCAATCATTCTGATAACTTGGCAATTGCAATCTGATCATTTAGTAAGCCCAATCAGAGGATTCAATCATTTGAAAGTTGTGTGGGGGAGAACACTACAAAGTCAGTGGAGTTTACTAATTATTGCAAAGCTATATTGCCAACCTACAGAGGAATAATGAGAAGCTGAGAGATGTTAACAAGCAATTAAAAGTACAATGTGAAAGAAAATGGGCCTCTTGGGAAATGTAAAAGAGGCCATCATCTGCTGCCAGAGAAGGAGACACAGACCAGCAACAAACTCACACCTAATAGATTTACAAAGTTCCAGATTCTGGAATGGGTATATTACATGAAGAAAATGTCCTAAGAATGCAACCCATGGAGAACCCATAGAAAATGTCATTTACCAGAGCTGTCAGGAATTCACTAGTAAGAGAAGAGTATTAATGTCATTAAGTTTAGCATAGCTCACTTCTGAAAGCCAGAGCAGATGATAACAGAGCTGCTCCCAGGTTAGGGCTCATTATTATTCAAGGGATAATGCAGCTCTGAACTAATAGAGACCAGGTGGTGGCATTTAAATGCCAGAAACCAGGAGGACAAAATTATCATAATAACTATCAAGGTCAGTGGAATAGCCAAGAAGCACTGGCCCCCAAGGTATTAGGGAGATGGTTAATAGTGCATTGCATCCCTCGAGGGAGAATAGACAGAGAGCCAAGAGGACAATAGCTTCATATCTGACACCAGAAAGAGACAAGATGAATAGAAGACTAGGAACAGTACACCAGTAAAAAGTCATGATCCTTTGCTCAACAACTAGACCTGAGTCCAATTTTTCAGATTCAGAACTTATCAACTAGTAATAATTAGGAGGATGATACTGTGGCATATAGTCCTTCTGTTAAGGAACCTACAGCCATTTACACAGGTGACTGTATAGTGGAGATATGACCATATAAATATGATGAGGAAAATGTAATAGAGGATCTGAGTTGATGATGATATCCAGAGATTCAAAATATCATCAAGATTTTCCAGATAGGAGAAACATTACAAGGATCAGTTAACAATAGGAGTCTGGACTAACATTTAGATACTAGTGGCTCCACAACTCACCGAGGGATCATTTCACCAGTGTTGAACTTTATACCATTGACATTTATATAACTGAGAAGTTATGGTTAGCAATACACTGTGTTGCTAATCTGCAGAATGTTTCTATGACAACTAATGGCACTTGTCATTCTCAAAATTTCTTAAAATTTTGCCTCCTTTTCCTTCTTTTAAAACATTTAGAGTGACACAAAGCTGATGTATATCCAGAGATTAAGAGGGTGGAAATCTATCTTATTTGCATTTCAGATAACATGGAAGGAAGTTTTTCTAGATTTGATTTTTTAAGTGCTTTTTATTATTATTATTTTTATTTTATTACAAAGTTTATTTTTACATCATTTTGCACATTTTTTTTTCCATCTCGATTGTAATCCCCGCGGGTTTCCCATCACCAAATCACCCCTGTGCCACCATCATAGTCCCGTGCATTTCCCTCCCTTCCCCTCCTCCCCCCGTTTTTGATCCCATTCCCCACTCCACCTCCACAGAATGCCTCTGGTATATGGTTGTTCATTATTAGATTTGATTTTTTAAAGCCATTTCTTTCCCCATCTTCAAAAATTAATAATGGAGCAAGAGTTTTATTTTGAAGTCATCTCAACCTACTTCAATTGCTTAAAATTATATTTTTCTTAGACAAGTCATTTTACAAATTCCTCAGCCTACTGCATCCCTCTGATTGTTTAATGTATCCAAGGTACACAAGTTAAAAAGGACAGTAATTTAGCAAGTCAGCTCATCTTTCTAGGCCCACATTTCTTCACCTCTAAAAGTATGAGTTGGACTAAATATCTATCTATCTATCTATCTATCTAATTATCTAATAGTTTATTTTTACATCATTTTGTGCCTTTTTTCCATCTCAGTTGTAATCCCCTGGGCTTTCCATCACCAAATCACCCATGTGCCATCACCATATAGACTAAATATATTTTAATTCTTTTTCAAAACTTCTGTGACTATTCATTTTCAATATATTCATCATAGTACTTCTGAAAAAATAAATGTGAGCCAATTTGGATTCCTGGTGAAGATCTGCCCTTTCATGGAAGGCTATATCCTATTAAATAAAGCCAGAGGGAGGCTTGATTTGCCTGGGAATGGTTGCTGTCAGTGGTGTCCTATCCCCTGGACACTGCCTTCACTCATCAGACTCCTGAATGGGCCCACAAAGGGAGCATGAGACCATGGGAGAGGTGATGGTAAATTACATTGCTCTTCAGAGATCATCAGTGTAGCAGGCCATGTGAATCATAAGACTAACCCTATAGAAATTGTATATTTAGAAATTTCCAGTGAAGTTGCTAACAGAAATTGGCCTAATGTTAGATATTTTTGATCTATAATAATATATTAATAATATATTTGATCTATAATAATATATATTTTGATCTATAATAATATATAATGGTGTAATTTTGGTGTAATACAAAATACATTTCAAATTTTGTGCAATTTTAAAGCTAATATAATAAACTTCACATAGAATTTGTGGAAGTAGTGCATCTGACAAGTTAGAATAGTGAGTTTAGAGATTGATGGACTGCTACTTATTGAGCACATTCTGGCTGATGTTGCTGTTATCTGCCTGCATTAATGAGTATTTCATCATATGCATAGAATGATAAATGGCAGTTCTTTAGTTCTGAATTGATTGATCATTTTCTCGACTAATCATTGGTTTCCCATTTTAACTTCATAACTACCTGAACATTAGCAAAAATGCTAAATTTTTTTAATTCTGAACACTTAGATTACAGCAATGACTCAGCCATTTACTGACAGTGTGATCTTTGTGAACTTGAATTTCCTCAGTTGAGAATATTAACTGCTTGAAAACTTACTGTTAGTATTACAACAGTAAAAGTGGAACTCAGTATATATTATATATGTTTTGAATATGTGTAATTTACATCTATATCTGTAATAAGACAACTGTTGCTAATGGAAATCACTGTGAAATATTAAGTAGCAAATAGAGATTGTAAGACTAGAGAGGAAACAACTGTCATTTAAAAAATATATATGAATGAAGGAACAGAATGGATGTATTTGGTATCCTATTACAGGTGCTGCTCAAAGGTCTAAGAATTCAGGGATGGATGTGGATTTTTGGTTCTCCAGTGAAATTTTGGTGTGAATTAGAATAATTCCATAATCATCCATATGTTTCCTTTTCTCTAAACTGGACTAGAGAAACTCTAAATGATTCCCATCTGTAATTATTGTTTTATATTATCGTTTTATATTATTTTTTTAAGCTTTATTTATTTATGCATACAAAACTGGGGTATAGGCCTTAGGTCAGGGGCTGTGAGAGAATTCACCAGAGCCAGAGTGGGGAGCAGAACAGGTCTACTGATGAAGAACACTGCTGAGGGGAGCAGCGGGCAGTTCAGGAGAGGTCTGCCATGCCATGTGGATAAACCTCCGGGGCAGGGATCAAACCCATGTTGAACTGGCTTTAGCTTCTTAGTGCTGCACTTTAACCCGCAGGGCCACCAGGAAGGGTCTGTTTTATATTATTTAAGGAGTCTCAGAAAATGGTCTGTAGAGGATAAGACCAAATACACATTATATGCATATTTACTTTATAAAAGAGAAGAAAATGTGATATTTAAATAAAAATACTATTTTTTTTCATAAAAAAACAGTATTATTAATTTGACTAAATTTTTGTAGAATTTGACTAGTACAAAAAGCATATTATTTGAAGGCATAGGAGGATGATTTTGTACATGATGCTAGGAGGTGTATCTCAGCGGAACCTAAGATAATGGGAAGTAACTATGAAATTGATATACAGATTTGGATTGTTCTGTCATTAACCTACTGATGATGAGACAAATTCTTATCATATAATGTTTCTGCAAAATTAAATTTCTCATAAGGATAATACCTGTCTCTCAGATCCACTCATCTATTCAAGTTTTGTTTACTTTTCTCAGAATTATTAAAAAACAATCACAAGCTAAAATTTTAAATTTAATATCAGAAAATAATGACTAGTATAGTAGTGACAATAATTCCACTTAACATTTAATTATGATTTGCTTGTGTTAGTCTTTTGATGGGCATAACTTACTTATTCTTTACAATACTATGTGTTATAAATAGTATCTTTCAAACTCACGGGTAGATGTTAAGATCCTAGTCATAAAAATAAACTATCAACTTGCAAATAGGAGGTAAAAGTTACTTAAGTTAACAGAATGACCTTAGAAAATCCTGCCTGTACTGAGAAGACACAGAGCCATTGTCTCTGCTCCAGCTTTTCCTTCACTTTGAAGGCAGTGAAGATGAGGTATTGTCATGAAGTGTGTTCCTGGAGAATGGCCCTAGATGTCCTGTTCATAACATAAATGTAAGCGTCAGTAAAGGAAAGCACTGAAATCAAAAACACTGCACAGCATTCCATAGCTTATTCTCTGCCTTGGTTTTGTTTGCCTCATTGTTATTTCTATTAGGGATTAAAAAAATCAACTCTTGGTGCCTTAAATGAAAACTGAACAGCTGTACTTAAATGCTATATGTTCAATCATCGTATGATGAAGAAATATTTAGGCCAACTCACCCTTCCATGATCCTGGGCTCCTGAGATGAACATCTCTTTATTCATACTCATTATGGATGGAATCAGTCTGTACTGCTGAAAAAGTAGAACTAGGAAAAGAACTCATAGCAGAGCAACAGCTGAGGAATCCCTGAAGTATATATTCATTATCTAAAATTATTAAGTCAAAAATACAAAGAACATGTTTAAAAATGGAAACAAAAAACAGGACAGATAGGTCACTGAAATTTCACAGCTTTGATTTGCTTTTTATGCAAAGAACTCAGTAAAAAATACAAAGGAAAGAATCCAATTTCAAGGCCAAACTTCATAAAGTAGGACTAGCATGTTATTTTGAGATATGTCAGGTTTTATTTCTTTGTAAGAGTCGGACATAGCTCTAGTTACAGAACCACAGAGAGATGATTCAGCCAACCTGAGTTTCTCTAAGTAGATTATACAGAAACTTCACAAACCATACAATTTCCAGCACAGAGAGTTGACCATCAATAGAACTAAGTGTGGAACAGTCTGCTTGCCCTCCCTGTCTTCTGCTGCTGCCTCTTTGTCAGGAAATGGAATTTATTTCAATAGAATTACACAGATGTCCAAGGTACTGTATTTTACTAATGTCTGTGAAAACATACTGAAGTGATAGATTGAAAAGTAACATTGACATTTTCTTTTCAGAATTAATTAAAACTTTACAAATAGCCTGAAGGCTGAACACAATGAATTTTATAGACTTAAAGTTATTTTTCCCTTAATGAGCTCTGTTTAGGATACAAATTAATCCCATTTTCCATTATTTTCATCTTTGCAACCTCAGAATTTTTATTTATTTTTTCTAAGCTATATTCTAAATTCATTAAAATGCATCATATTGTGTTTGATTACAAACTTCATTCATTTAATTAGTCATCCAATTATTAAGCAAATATTCAGAGTTTCAATTTTCTGGTCATTGTGTGCAGAAATTTAAAAGTTAAAACTCACATATAAGTATGCCTTAATATACTATTTATTTCATTCATTGATACACTCATCTAATATCATTAACACATTTTGTACAATATAGCAATTGTTCTGGAAATGTGGAAGCCATGATGTAAAAGATAAGCATCCTACATTACTGAGATCCAAGAATTCCAATATCATAGGTAAAAAGAAAGCTTATTAAATATAATAAGATAAATTCAGCTAAGCTGATAGGCAGAACACTACACAGGGTGATCAGAGGCTGGTAGGCAAACGCATCCTCACACCTCAGCAAATAAGAAAGACTCGGCTCACAAAATTGGGTGAAGAGTCTTGACAATAGGAATAGCAAGTGCAAAGTCCTTCTGGCAAGATTAAATAAGCACATCCAACCAACAGAAGGTATTCAATGTGTCTTAAACCAGATTTTTTTTTTTCAAATTTATTTTCCTGATAGTAACTCATTCTTGCTTTACAATCTCTACAGGTAAATCAATGATTCTACAACACCGAGGGGCCACTGAATGAGCTTCCTTCTGGATTAAAATATAAATGGACTTCAAGAATAACAACCAAGTGAACTTTCTCAATTGAGCAAGTCCTCTGATATATGTGTCTTATCCATGCCTTAGAACTTTAACTCTCTTTACTGTAAATATCTCATTAAATTCTTTCATATATCTTTCACTTCTGAACATCATTTTGTTAGATTTTCTATTTGGAAGTTGAATCATTACCTCAAACATACTGTACCCCAAATTCTGATACTAAACCCTTCAAATTATTTTTCTTTTATCTTGCCATCTCAAATTCTATTTTCCCCATATCACAGGATAGTTTTAGAATTACCTCTCTTTTTTTTCCTATATTGCATTTCCTATATCTTGGATGGACATTATTTCCTTTGGAAATCTATCCAATGCATCCTGTCCTATAACCTCTGCAATAATTATTCACTTTCATGACTTCATTACTTCTTAAAGGGTCAAGTCAGTTGACTCCTACAATTGATTATCTCAATATATACTCTCTCTAATCATCCTGTACTTCCCTGCCAAACTGACATAACATTTTAACCTGTATTAGATTTCTAGGGCTGCTGTTATAGCTTGTCACATTCTAAGTAACTAAATCAACAAAAATTTATTCTCTCACAGTTTTGGAGATCAGAATTTCAAAATCAAAGTGTTGGCAAAGTCTGAGTTCCTCCAAAAACTATAGAGGAGAAGAATCAAGAACCTTCCTTTCCGACCCTCCCTGGTGGTGTAAGGGGTTAAAACACAGCTCTGTGAAGCTATCACAGTCACTGCAGCAGGAGTTTGATCCCTGGCCAGGAAGATGACCCACATGGTATGACAGACCTCTCCTGTTACACCCGCTGCTTCCCTCAGCAGTGTATTTCAGTAGACCTGCCTGTTCTGTTCCCCACGTTGTCTCTGGTGAATCCTCTTACCCACCCATACCACCCCCACCCTGCACTGGCTTGCACCCTAGTTCTTGTGTGTACAGATAGATAAATCTTTTTTTTTTTTTTTTTTTAAGAATCTTCTGCTCTTCCAGCTTCTGGTGATTCAAGGAATTCTTGACATGTTAACAGCATAACCCTAATTTCTGCCTTCATTGTCACACGGGTTTCTTCCATGTCTGTTTCACCTCTGGCTTTTCTTAAAAAGAACCCTGTGATTGGGTCTTGGGTCCACTCAAACATGTTAATGTTTTTACACACACTTTAATTCTAAATATTATCAAATATAATCACATTCATATGAAGTTAACACAATGACACATCTTTCAGGGAGCTAAAATTAAACCCACTACAAGCATTAATGGCAAATAACACAGAATGCGGCATTTCATTCACCTCCAGTGGTTCTTGTTTGCTTTCATCTTTGTTTATCATCTATGACAGCAATTGTTTCAGGTAGTGTTGTTATCATGGAGCAATAATCTCCCCATCCAGATGTAAGAGGAACTGCCTCCAAACCCATAAGTATTAATCTCTTGTCATTGAACAAGAATTTTTTTCATACTATCACGTGAGAATCTTAAATTGTAATTTGTGTTAATCTTACATTAATGTGTAAATTAATTGTCTTTTCTATATAAAGAAATGCCAAAGGTGTATATTTCATATGATTAGTTTCACGACTAAGTGAAAAGTTCTTAGTAAATGCAAATCAGCATATAGAACCTATAATTGAATCAACAATTATAGTCAATTCATAAGCTTTTAAAATCAGGAGAATATCTTGTCTTTGAGACAAATATATATAGGATGTCTGCTCAACAGTGACCTGAACTCCAGCCCTGGTGGTACCATTACTTCTGATTAGTAGAGTATTTTCTCCAAACAGTAGTGACATAATCCTTCTGGATAGTGGAAGCTGTGAGAAAGATTTGGAGGAAAGATTTTCATCTTTGAAAGGAGGAGGTCAAAGAAACCATCACAACCCTTTTTATGTGACTCTGGACATGGTTATGTGAATATAACTTGGATTGAATTTTATTAGTCACCTTGTAAATGCAAATGTACATTCTAAGAGGGAAAAAAAGGTGGTTTCAAATTGCCACAATAGAAAGGAAATAGATCTTTGATGACTTAATAAATCACTCTATCAGTTCTAAAGTTACATTGCTTTCATTTTTTTCCAAATTATGTTTATTTACATAAAGATGTACATCGTTATACCTATTCTGAAGCTTATAGGTTCAAACTTCTACTTTCAACTATTCAGTGGAAAAAATATTGTTTAAGACAGTATTTCTTTTTAAAGATTTATTTATTTATGCATACAGAACTGGGGTAAAGGCCAAAGGTGCAAGGGTGGTGAGAGGATTCACCAGAGACAGAGTGGGGAACAGAACAGGCCAACTGATGAAGTACACTGCTGATGGGAGCAGCGGGCAGGTCAGGGGAGGTCTGCTGTGCCATGTGGGTCACCTCTGTGGTAGGGATTGAAATCATGCTCAAGTGGCTTTTGTTTCTTAAAGCTGTGCTTTTACCCACTATGCCATCAGGGAAGGCCAGTATTTTGTTTTTAGCTAGCAGAAACATCCTAACTAATGTTCTTTCAATACTCTTATTTCACACAGATTAAATTCTTAACATTTCATGGATTCATCATAATTGCATTATTTTTCATGTTAAATTTGGTAAAGCAGACAATATCCTTATTAATTTTCTGAGGCAAAGAAATAAAATCTTGAAGAGTAGGGAACATTTTCTACATTGTATGACAATATACTTACCTAAATTTCACAAGTCTTATGACTTGAAATAGTCAAGATTAAAATTGAAAGAAGATATGCTGTAAACAAGAAAAAGAAGCTGATATAAAAATTAAAACTATTAGAGAAAAGTTTTATAATTGCAGCTTTGTGGACCGGCAACAATATTTTATAACTTTTTGCCTAATAAAGAATTATTTCCTTGATCATAGTTATCAGTCAGATTTCTTCTAATTTATATTTTCCCATATTTCAGTTATATTGTCAAGACATTAAATTTAAGGAAATGGTCCACAGTGAACTTAAATTCAGAAGCACTGACTTAATATGTGTTCAAGTATACTCAGACTTATGGGTATTGTTTTCTTAAAGGTGAGTCTTTAGATAATATCAATTGATTATTATAATCTAAGTTACCTAAACCAGTCCATTGTGAGGGCTTCAGAATTTTTTTTCAGACTGTGAATCTGATATAAATTGCATCAAATAAATTTTACCAGGTGAGCAATCAAGAGTGCTGAAGTGTTGCTTTCCAATTCCATCCTAGCCAGCAATTTAGTTCTCAGCAAGAAAACACTGTGTTTCTTGAATGACTGATGAATTCTCTTCTCAAATGATTGCAGGATGTTGGCTGCAGTGCTGGCAGGAAACCTGGTAGATTGTTTAGTGGTTAAAACGATTTTGTGACTCAAGGAATTGATTCGGAGCAAAATGGTTGTCCACAGCAGCTGGCCAAGCTGGCCAAGCTGAAGTTGGTCCATTTGCACTCACAGCTGGAGATGCTAGAAACCATCTTCCAGATGTCAAGGCAGGTGCCTTGAATAGCACCAGCGAAAGTGACAAATGGAAATGAAGCATCCTAGGCACCTGCAACTTTGGTCCTGCCTCTCTACACTTGACCACGTCATATTCAGAAGTATAACTAAGGCCTGAGGTTTTCAATTATCTGTGCTCTCCAGAAATGTTACTGGATTTGAAGATTCTATGGAATCTATTTTATATAACCTCTCTTATTTGTGCTTAAAAATCATCCCTAACACTTTTTGAAATGCTTGTTGGAATTCATTCACTCTCAGAATTCAAACCATCTGAATACAGATTTTTTAATAATCACTTCTCCAGATTATTCCTTGTAGGTGGTCTGAATCTTTGAAAGGCACAATGCATAATGAAGGAGAAATACTGAAAATTTGTTGAGATTGGAAAGGACTATGCTTATTCTGTCTGGGTTTAAACCTGAATTTTTAAGTTGTAACATAAATTCTAAGAAAAATTTTAGGTATCAGGTTGTAAGATTTAGCAAATAAAACTGCAGTTAGATTTAAATTTCTGGAAAAAAAAACACCTTTTAAAATATTAAGAGGTCTTGTGATATTTGAGACTGATATTAAGAACACCTAAAGGTCAGATTAAACTAGTAGGTTTGTATTTTATGCAGTCATCTTCATTTGACAGGAAATTTTAGTCAAGGTTTAGAATGAATTCAGAGTATCATTGAGCTTACAAGAATACAATTATGTAAGTTTACTGCTAATATTCCTTAACGATACAGGAATTAGTGTTTCCATAATATAGGCTAAATCAGAAGTTGGAACCCAATATTGCAAAACCAATGGAGGGTTGGTTTTGTTAAACTATTGTTGCTAGATCAACTTGTATGAATGGAGATATTGAGGATATATTTACCCAAATATTGAAAGTTATATCCCAAGCAGTGAGTAGGTAAATTTAATGTCTCTTATTAAGTCTTTCAGCCCTATAGCTGCATTGGTAAAAATAAACAATTAAAAATTAACACAAAAAGTTTTCTGTGTGAAGTTTCAAAAATTTAGCACTATATACTTATTAAAAGACATATAATTTGTTGCTTTTTAATGATACCACATCAATTCTATAGAAATTTTTAGACTGTTCTTTAAACTCTTATCTAAAATCTATTTCTGGCCAACTTTTAAGTGTTATTTTGTTTGTGTCTTTCTTCTCAGTTGCCAGGCATTTAGAACTGTGTTAGGCTCCAGAGTAGACAAACTGCAGGCCAGGAACTAAACCCACTCAGAGCCATTTTTGCAAAAAATGTTTCCCTGGATCGCAATCACTCCCATTTTTTCATATATTGCCTATAGTTGCTTTTGCATTACAGTAGCAGAACTGTCAACTGTGTAATTGTTGCTGGGTCCTATGACACACAGAGTCTAAAATGTAAATTACTGTATATTAAAATTAATAGGATATGTATGCACATACACATATAGGTATATATATGTATATCTTTTTACATAAATATAATTCAATGTTTATATACATATACATGTGTGTATACATGCACACATGTATGTATGATGTGTTCTTTTGTAATTTTCATAGTTTTATGGGAGTGTAGAGAGCAAGAAAAACACTATTCTTATCCTTACTTCAAGAACAACAACAAAAAAGCCAAACAAACCGAAGGTTCACAGTATTTCTTGACAACTTGGAAGAGTTAAGTTTGCATATAAACAAACTAATCAAAAATCTACGGGGAGATACTTGCTTAGAGAGAAAGAAAATACACTGGACACTGAACTCTCACTCTAGATCTCTGGAAAAGACCTATTGCAATGGGGAGAGTGAACAGAATGATAAATACAAAATTCCACATCTTACCCACCAAAGCACCCCAAGAAACTTTCCCTTCCTTTCTGGTCTGTCATCCTCTCCATTTACAATGTAATTATTTTAAATAGATCTTACCCACCAAAGCACCCCAAGAAACTTTCCCTTCCTTTCTGGTCTGTCATCCTCTCCATTTACAATGTAATTATTTTAAATAGAT
>NW_004567102.1:14352519-14379108 GCF_000260355.1 Condylura cristata
ACAGGCAACCTGGATGAATTTCCATAATTAAAGGCCAGACAGTAGGAAGTTTGAGTAATTCTTTTAGAAGCTGAATAGAAGGCTAGGTGAGATAGTAGAATGATAAGATTTGGGTTTTCCTCCATCCAGCAGAGAGAGATTTTGCAGAAGCAGCCCTTTTGCTTTTTTATTGATCAGTCAGTTGTCAAGTCACTTTTGACTTCAGAGGAATTGCTCACCCTGGTGCAGTGCTTGCTTGTCAGGGCAGGCAGGCCTTATTCGGCTGAGGCAATCCAATTGTAAGCTGAAAGTTGCTCAGAATATTTTGATATTATGATTATACAAAAAAGGGAGGTCATAACATAAGTTAGCGTGGAAAGTCTGATTTTCCCCCTCCATCCGTACCATGTCTGACGACAGAGGTTGCATAGCTTGTGTCAATTTCCCTTCTCTGCATAAATTTATTTAGATACTCCTTTTAAGTCAGTCAATTGGCAACACATTTTCTTAGCTTTCCTTATGAGAATATCTTGACTTACTTTACAGTAGAAAGTTATTTTCAGAGGTTGTAGAACTCCACCTTGACAGATCTTTTCTTTCAGCAATTGAAAATGTGGGCTGCTTTCTTCTGAATGACATGGCTTCTGAGGAGTAATCTGCTGGCTTCTCCCATTTATAGGCAATTTGTCATTTCTTTTTGACTGATTTCAAGATGTTTTGCCATTAAACAGAAGTTTATAATGTGATTTGGTATGAATTTGAATTTGTACACAAAGTTTCTTGAATTATTAGGCTTATACATTTTCTCAAATGTGAGAACTTTACAGCTACTATTTCTTTAAGCACATTTTCAGTCCCGCACTTTCTTCTCTGGAACTCTGATATCACCAACATGAGATCAGAGTCTCAGTAGCTAAAACTATTTCATTCAAACAACCAGTAGACAAATGAAAAGAAATAGAAATCATACATACTACATTCACCCTACTCAATGGGTTAACTTTTTCATCTTTACCCTTTTTCTAGAAATAAATTGTTCTCCCTGAGGAAGAAAAAATAAAACCATAAGTGTGCATATAACAAAATAAGATAAATTCATAGAACAAAAATCACCTTTTGGGATCTGTTTTCCCGCTTAACAGACTTTAAATGACTTTCATGATAAAGGTTAATGCGAAGTTAAACTCTTTCCAACCCATAAGACAGCAGAACGTGAAGGGTGCCATTTGGGATAGAGTAACCTCCTATTTGCCCTGTGACAAGCCTCCTGTCTCCTAATTCAAGTATGTCTGGGGAATTCACTGCAGATTTCTAAGTTCTGCTTTTGCCAGATTTCAAGTTCTGCCATTGCTCCCCACAGTTAACAGCTGACTAAATTTTCTTCCCCAAACACAGAATATGGCTCTTGACATCTGCTCTGCTGCTGTGTCCCTGCCAGAGAATAAAATGAAGGGCAAAGTTGCTTTTGTATGAGGGCGTGTGTGTGTATTTATGTGTGGCACTTGAACATGAGGGGAAAACACTATACGCCATACAGGAAAAAATCCGTAATTTTTTTGCCATATTGCTGACATAATGCAGACAAAGAGTCCTGATTTTCTTCAGCTTTTCAAGCCTATGAAAAAACAATTTTATAAAGCAAGTTATCAGTGCAAATATGACTCAAGGTCAGTTTAATTCAATTATAAGGAAAACAATTTCAGGTTCCTCATATCAATATATCATTAAAATAAGTTTGATATTTAAATTAAAAACACTCAAGTATTTTTATGAAGTAAGATACCTCATATTCTCTGCTTTATCAGACTTGTTAACCTCATCTGAACATTTGGGTTTAAATCCCAACTACGTACACACATATGCACACACACACACATTTTTTTTTTTTTTAAGATTTATTTATTTGTACAGGACTGGGGTACAGGCCAGAGATGCGGAGGGTGAGAAGATTTACCAGAGACAGGGTGGGGAGCAGAACAGGAAGATCGATGAGGTACACTGCTGAGGGGAGCAGCGGGCGGGTCAGGAGAGGTCTGCCACACCATGTGGAGCTCCTCTGGGGCAGCGGGGATCGAACTCATGCTGAAGTAGCTTTAGCTTCTCAGTGCTGTGCTTTAACCTGCTGCGCCACCAGGGAGGCCCCCCCCACACACATTTTTAATGACAATTTATTGATATATAACTAACAGACATTATTATTTTAAGGTGTACAACACAATGATTTATATATATGTACATATTCTGAAATTATAGCTCTAAAATAAGCTCACAGAAAGTTGAAGTTATTATCCATTACCACACCTAGTTAAATCTTCTTATGACAATAACTTTTAAGCTCTATTATTTCAACTTTCAAATATACAATATGGTATTATTAACTATAGTTAGCATACTGTACATTATAGTCCCAGACTTATTAACCTTATAACTAGCAGTATGTAAGCTTTGACATTTTCACGTCACCCCACAGCCCCCCCACTCCCACTTCTGGCAACCACTAATCCGGTCTCCCTTCTTATGAGTTTCACTTATTCTAGATTCTATATCTAAGTGAGGTTATGGAGTATTTGTTTTTCTTTGTCTGTTTAATTCACTTGTAATTCCCTCCAGCTCTATTCATGTTATCATAAATGGCAGGATTTCCTACTTATTTTATGGCTGAATACAATACTCAGAGACACACACTTTTTAAAATCTATTCATCTATTGTTAATATATAAAATGGCTCAATTATTTCATTTGATAAGTCAAATTACCTTTTCTTCCCTCCATTTATCTTCAATATAAGAAGTGTGGTTTGTAAGAGTTGGTTCTCACACTTAATTCCACAATTGGTTGCTATTTAGAATTGGTTTGATATAAGGGGAAAATAGTTGTTCTCTTTGTTAATCATTTAGATGATGAAACAAGTATTTTCCAGGTGATTATTTGTGGAAGACCAATTAAATATATCAAAAAGTTTCTGAATTTATTAATTGCTTACTAATTGAAAAAGACTGTCGATATAGTTCATCTTTAAGACAGATTCATTTGTGCTCTAAGTCTTGCAATTAAAGTCTTTGAAATTTGGTGTACATCAGCATTTTCTACAAGTATATATTCTTATGGCCTCATTTAATGTATCATTACACAAATTATATAATCAACATATTTTGTAACATAACACACTTTATATAACACATATAACTAGTAGGAAAATGACAGCTTTGTTCTGGAACTGGAGTTCTTTGATCTTTAAGCAGTCAAATTATATATAACTTTCCTAACACCTTCATAAACAGTTGTTTCAACAAGTCTAACCTGTGTCTGTGAGGCTGAGCATAAGCAGTTTTCAGAATTGCCATCTGTTCCAAATTCTTGATAAAAAAAATTCCATTAATCTCACTCGGAAGTATTTTCCTTACATAACACTAGCAGCCCAGAAATTCACAATGAGTGAATTCAGGGTCACTGTGCGCTACAGAAGTGCTTGTGTTTCAGGGACCTGGGGAGTCAACTCTATTGTCCTGTGGTCATCTCTACCTTAATGAATGTGATGAGATGTCTGGGCATCAAAATTTAATATTAGAACTGTGACTTGAAGTTAAGTCCTGAGCATGATTTTAATCCCTAAAATTGGTCTCTGCACAGTACAGGTACAGTCACTGAATTAAAAACTTCCAGAAAAAAATAGAACCTGACATTTTATGTTTCATGTAGCTCATAAAAATTACATAAATTTTATCAGCTTCTCTGCTCTATACCTTCAGTTTTAATGTATTTTGAAGATTAAAAAATTAAGCATGATATTTTTATTTAAAATAATTTTCCTTTGTCTGCAAGAACTAAAAACATGTTTTAGTTATAAGAATGTTACTTTAAAAGTACAGTATTTAGGCCCTTCCTGGTGGCGCAGCAGGTTAAAGCACAGCACTAAGAAGCTTAAGCCACTTCCGCATGAGTTCGATTCCCGCCTGCCCGCCCCACCCCGGAGGAGATGCACATGGCGCGGCAGACCTCTCCTGACCCGCCCGCTGCTCCCCTCAGCAGTGTACTTCCTCCATCTGCCTGTTCTGTTCCCCACTCTGTCCCTGGTGAATCCTCTCACCCTCCGCATCTCTGGCCTGTACCCCAGTTCTGTATGAATAAATAAATAAATCATTTTAAAAAAAATAGTACAGTATTTAAAATCAGTGCTACCAGGACTCCATGGTGGCACAAGGTATTAAAGCACAGCACAATGAAGCTGTCCTCAGCCACTGCAGCACGAGTTCAATCCCAGGCCAGGGAGGTGACCCACATGGCATGGCAGACCTCTCCTGTCATACCTGCTGCTCCCCTCAGCAGTATATTTCAGTGGAATATACCTGTTCTGCTCCCCACTCTGTCGTTGGTGAATCCTCACACACCCTGCACCTCTAGCCTGTACCCCAGTTCTTGAATGCATAAATAAATGCATATTTAAAAAAGAAATAAATACAAACTTCAAAAGCACACAGGTTCAGAATTAGTATATACATGCTTGCTAGCTTCTACTTCTTTCATCATGGCTCTCCCATTAAACCAACCAAGAGAGAAAATCAAAATCCTTCGAATGCCATTTGTATCAGCATCTCTTGTCTTCTTATTTATTTTAGTCATCTTACTACTTATAATTATGCATAATCTCATTCATTTCTATGTGCTAGTCTTCTTCCAGTATACTGAAAACCAAAGATAATTCTTTTCCCTTTCCTAAACCTACATAAACTCTTGAAACAATCCTTATAATATATTCTCTAGTACATGATTATTGTGTTTAACTGAATTACCAATATAGAATCATATTGCAAACTGAGAAAAAAAAATCATATGTGGCATAAAAGATAAACTTATAAATACAAGGATGAAACCATAACTAAATAGTCAAAATAAATATTAAAAATCAAGTAAGTAAGGACAGAATATTGAAATTGGGAGCACTTAAAGAAATAAAATTGGAAGAATAAGGTAAAAAAATTATATATTTTTTAAAAATTGGAGTTGAGTTAGATTTAAAAAATAAGTTGTTTTTACAGTTATTTATTGTTGAACAGGAGGAACGGTAAGAAGTAGAACTAATCTACTTTGTGGAAGTTAATGCTATTTTATTTTAAGATTGATTGATTTATGCATACAAGATATGGGGTACAGGCCAGAGGTGTGGGGGGGAGAGAGGATTCACTAGAGACAGAGTAGGAAACAGAGCAGGCAGTTGTACTGAAATACTCTGCTGAGGGGAGCAGCGGATGGGACAATAGAGGTTCTGCTTCTTGATGTAGGTCATCTCCCTGGCTGGGTATTGAACTCGTGCCGCAGTAGCTACAGATAGCTTCTTAGAATTGTGCTTAACCTGTTGTGCCACAAAGAGGCCTGGATTTAATGCTACTATTAATCTTAAATCATATTTTAAAATATTAATGAAAGTAGGTCTATGGTACAAAATATAGAATCAAAACTTAAAGGGCATTTTGGGAAAATATTCAAACCATTTGTATAAGACAACAAGGAAAGGAATGGTAAGAACTGTGAAAAACTGAGGATGGAATAGCCTTCCTGGGGGCATTTATTTAGATTCAAACTTTGTACTATTACTAGGCTGGTAACATAAAATTCAATCTGGCCTGCAAGTTTAAGGTTTTTCTAAAGGAATATAAAATTCTTGGGTCAAATTTATGTATCCCTTTCCTCAGACATCCTTTAATTCTACCATCAAAGATGAATTTCCTTATTCAAGATTGAGTGTAGAAAATAAATTTCTATTCTAAGGATCAGAGTATTCCTATCATTCTTTACTGCAAAGCCATGGGATGATAGTAGTTGTACCTCCTTATCAAAAGCCAGAACTCCTGGTAGGTAGTTTTCTCTCTTACTGCTGTCTTTCTTTGGGGTTTGGATCAGGGTTTTTTCACCTAGTCCTATAATCATGGAAGTGGTAATTTCCTCTCATGCTACATCAGGGAAGTGTTTTTAGCTCTAAAAAAATTGTTTTCTTAACTCTACCAAAATCTTTATTAACATTAAGTCACCCATTGGAGTAGTTCCTGAAAAGCCTTTGTCTGATACAATTACAAAATATCTTCAATGTTGGAGCTCTTGGACAATTAACAAAATGAAGGCCATCCAAAATTAGCAATAACAAGCACTGCAGAATAATGGGCATTTTGTTACCAGTGGAATCAAGTAAACCACAGGAAAAAAATTATAAAATAGGCAGAGCTGGAAGGGAGTGCCATCTGGGAAGTCAGCATGAGCTAGAAGTAAGAGAATCTACCTTCAAATTACATCTTCAACATATATGACCTAAGTAATATAAAAATATCTAAATAATGGAATGATTAACATTATCTAGTTGAGCCTTAACTTTTTGTCTCTGTAGTGTTAATTGCAATGTCTGCCTCACTGATTTGTTGTATTGAGTCACCTCACACAATACCATATCATTTTGGTAAGAGACATTAACGTGAAAAGAAGTTCATTAATTACGTTCCTCATCATTCATGCCCTAGGGAAAATCAGAGATTATTCCATTATTCTTACTAGTAGTTATGTTCTCCCTTTCCCCACCCCTTAAGTACTGATGGTCTCCTGAAATAAGATAAGCCATTCCTTTGCATTAATTTAGAAAAAAAAAATCCACTAAGTTCCCTTGTATTTCTCCTTGGGTTTCAATGTAATAAAATAAAAATATGTGATTGATTTTTGGTTCATTATCTGTGTACCCTTTATTTGTGCACCAAAAATAGGAAGTAAAATTACCTAATTGGACACTGGATCTTGATGTCATCATCTGTAAAATGGGAAGATTAGAATAAATGAAGTCCTAAGATCAATTCCAACTCCAAGACCTCAAGAAATATTTTTTATTTAATTATTTATTTTTTAAAGAATTAAAATCAGGTTCTCCCTAATGGCGCAAGGGGTTAAAGCTCAACACTTTGGAACTATCCTCAGCTACTGCAGTACAAGCTTGATCCCCTGTCAGGGAGGTAACACACATGGTGAAGCAGAACTTTCCTGTCCTGCCCACTGCTCCCCTCAGCAGTGTATTTCAGTAGATCTGCCTATTCTGCTTCCCACTCTGTCTCTGATAAATACTCTCATCCCCTGCATCTCTAGCCTATAACCCAGTTCTTGCATGCATAAATAAATAAATCTTTTTTAAAAATGTATTAAAGTCAGGACCCTCCCTAGTGGCACAGTGACACTGAAACATTAAGTTTCAGTACTTTCAAGCTATTGCCAGCCATTGTAGCACGAGTTCAATTCCTGATGAGGGAGCTAACCAAGATGGCACAGCAGACCTCTTCTGTCTCACCTGCTGCTCCCCTCAATAGTGTATTTCAATAGATCTGCCTGTTCTGCTCCCCATTTTGTCTCTGGTAAATCCTCTCACCTCCTGCACCTCTGGCCTACATCCCACTTCTTAGATTCATAAATAAATAAAAATAAATAGTAAAATAAATAAGTAAAATTGCCTTATTTTTAAAAAGGTATGAAACTCAATAATGGATATCATATAAATTAACATATTTCCTTATATGTGTTGGGTGAAGGCCAACTAATTGGGTAGACCATGGCCTCGCTGTCAGTGTTGGGTTGGTCACAACTGTGCTGACTTTAATTTATCCACTAAGTCTTCAGAACATCCAACTGATAAGTGAAGCGTGACCAATGATAGGTGATTCTTAATCTATCTACTCCAGGGTGCCACTTATATTTTACCATGAAATTTAACATATTTAAATATATACCTTAATATCACCCTTAGTAATTAATGTAGGTACACATCTTCAATAATAATAATTTTTAAAGATTTATTTATTTATGCATACAGAACTGGGGTACAGGCCAGAGGTGTAGGGGCAGTGAGAGGCTTCACCAGAGACAGAATGGGGAGCAGAACAGGCAAATCAATGAAGTACACTGCTGAGGGGAGCAGCCGGTCTGCTGCACCACGTGGATCACCCCCAGGACCAGGGATCAAACTCCAACTGAAGTAGCTGTGGCTCACTTGCAGTGTTGCGTCCTAACACATTGCGCCCAGGCAGGGCCCAATAATTATAATTTTATGTAAAGTATTACATTATATTTTACTCAAATGTATAGCATTATCTTAACATTATTGTATTTCAAACTCTGATTTGTAGGATTTTTATTTTCCTTGAAAACATTGTCTTTAAAATTTTCTCTTTTTGTGAAGGTCAATTAGTATTAAGCCCTTCCTTTTCTATTTATTTAATACCTTTATTTTTACATGATCGTGAAAAACTACCTAATTATCTATGCTATTTTTATCATTTTAGATTGAGATTACACATTCATTACTGTGTCCCATTTTATCTTTCATGTCTCTGTACATCTAATTAATAATTAACCTCTTGTTTCACTCTGAGTTTTGAAAGTCTCTTCAGCTTTACATTCTAATTCATATAAGCATCTTATAAGTTTTGTAATATTATAGTTGTTGTAGGCCATGTAGCAGTCATGATGTAGTTTCATTGTCTGACAACTTGTACCACAACCAAGAAGGCAACAGCAGTAAAATTTATAAAAAGGACATCAATAGATAGGGACTGTGACAGGGCAATATTTCAGAAAACACAAGATTAAAATTCTCAACTTGACTCTTTTTTGTTGTTTAAAGATTTGTTTATCTACCCACAAAAACTGGGTTATCAGAGATGCAGGGATGTGAGAGAATTCACTAGAGACAGAATGATTTCATCGATATTTGCCTTTTTTCATAAGCATAATGAGTAGTAAATATCTGAGTACATCTAAAAAAAAGGTGTTCTGAGAGTCCAAAATAAAATTTTCATTTCTCAAATTTTACATAATATAATGTTACATTTGCAATCAAAGACATTTAGGTTCGAGGAAGTATGATATTTGATTGGTATGGATAACAATAGATTCCAGATACAGTCTGATAGGGCTCAGAATTGTGCATGTCATTCCAGACCAGATAACTATTCATTAGAACATGTGTGCATTTCAGTTGTTGTTGTTTTTGATATTAATGTTAATGTACTGTCCCTCTCTCTCTCTCTTTTTTTTTTTTAAGCTTTATTTACTTATCCTTACAGAACTGGAATACAGGCCAGAGATACAGGGGCAGTGAGAGGATTCTCCAGAGACTGAGTGGGGAGCAGAACAGGCAGATACACTGAAACACACTGCTGAGGGGAGCAGCAGGCAGGTCAGGAGAGGTCTGCCACGCCATGTGGGTCAGCTCCCTGGTGGGAATCGATCTCGTGCTGCTGTGGATTTGGATAGCCTCATAATGCAATGCTTTAAGCCATTGAACAATCAGGGAGAGCCCTGTACTGTCTCTTTCAAGATATTAAATATAGGTTCTATCATGGTTCACTTTTCTGTGGATCTGGAAAACAGTGCAATAGAGTTTGTCTTCCCATTTTGTGCTGATTCAATTGATTATATACTCAGGATAAAGTCACAACATCATTTTATCGACCATTGCTGAAACTGAAGTCTATCTACTTAAAAAAAAAGTTCAAAAATCAAAAATCAGTTACTGAGTATGCATTTATATTGCATATGAGTATGAGCAAGCATGTGAATATGAGTCATATAAGGTAGCTGTCCTCAAGTAAATAAGGAAGAATAATTAACAGCTGATGCTTTCAGTTCATAAGGTCAGTTGTGAGTAATGGTCATATATTTCAAGAGTTACACAAACAAAATAAATTTACTATACAGTATTGTCAAGCACTAATGTTCTCTTTATATTTCAAATACGTGGCATGCTCCCTCTATGCATCTAACATTACAGATAATGGGGTGGTTACTTTGCTTTCAAAACTATTGACTCAAATTAAAATATAGTAGTAGAAAAACAGGGAGAAGTGTCACCTGAATCAGAAAGACTCCCTGTGTAATTGTCAACCTATATCTCACCTGGCCTTGGATGACCTCACCCCTGTGGCTATAGGAATATTAGAGGGAAATTATTTTGAACTGTGCAATTTACTATAAGAGACAAAAATCTGTGAAATTCCTTAGAATGAAGGATGTGGATAGGTTACAAGATAAGCAATTGGCAGTGGATGCTAAAATTTAAAAAGTAAGGTTTTAAGAGGATATGTACTACAGCAAAGCCCCAGAGGTTGAACATCTCCCAAAATCCTATAAGGCGGTAATTGTTTTCATGCACTAGTTACTACACATTGCTAGAATCTGGAATTACATGTCTGTTTTTCAACATTATGCAAACTATAGGTAAATTTAGATAACTCTATTTAGTCCTCATAATTTTGGTAATATTGCTTTGATGGTTCAAATGTGATTACACCTTTTTGTAAATGTTTAGCTTCTTATTCACTAGAACAGAAACTTGGTTGATAAACTTACTTCCATTTAACAAAGGCATGTTTAAATAACATTACGGAAATTTTACACATAAAAATTGAACTTGCTCATCCCCGCCTGTCTGATATATGAAAAACTCATTTGATTATCTGGTCTGTCTGGCACTTAGCCCGTAGCTGCCTTTGCCTACAGCCAACAACCCCTGAACATGACTACCCAAGCATTTACACTGTTAATGACAGAACAGATTCTCAGAGCAGCTGAGATCCAGATGGTGGTTTGGTGTGCATTAAGATAGACCAAAGAATTAGCTGGAGATGTTGCATTGAGAAAAAGGATGGAAGAGAATTCAGCAATAATTCATTTTAAAAATCTCATCAAGATGCTCTTTTAGCTCTTTGATTCTGTTGTAAATACACCTCAGGCATCTACCAGGAGGCATGGACATTTTATGTAAAATGATTCAACAAATGACTCACTGAGAAATGTATTCTATATCATCATATGCCTCCACACAGGAAAAGCCTTGAAAGGCCCCATTTCAGAACCTGAAACTTTGTAGAGAGAAGGGATGACTTTGTCTGCTCTCTAAGAGTTTTTATCTGCTGTCAAAAGTTTGTTGTGATATACATTTTTGCTTTTGATGTTTTTATCAGATAGGACTGGACATATGGTGCATACATTGAAATGTATTTGCAATATCTTAACTAAATAAAAAAGTATTCCGGCCCTCCCTTGTGGCGCAGCGGGATAAAGCACTGCACTAAGAAGCTGAAACCCCTTCCGCATGAGTTCGATCCCCGCCTGCCCCGGAGGTGACCACATGGCTGGCAGACCCCTCCTGACCTGCCCGCTGCTCCCCTCAGCAGTGTACTTCGCCGATCTGCCTGTTCTGCTCCCCACTCTGTCTCTGGTGAAGCCTCTTGGCGCCCCTGAGCCTCTGGCCTGTACCCCAGTTCTGTATGCATAAATAAATAAAAATCTTAAAAAAAAAAGTATTCCTTTAAAAAAAAAAAAAAGATTTATTTACTTATGCATACAGAACTGGGGAACAGACCAGAGGTACAGGGGCAGTGAGAGGCTTCACCAGAGACAGAGTGGGGCACAGAACAGGCTGACTGATGAAGTACACTGCTGAGGGGAGCAGCAGGCGGGTCAGGAGAGGTCTGCCACGCCATGTGGTCACCTCCGGGGCAGGAATTGAACTCATGCTGAAGAAGCTTAGCTTCTTAGTGCTGTACTTTAACTCCTGCACCACCAAGGAAGGCCCAAAAAGTATTTCTTTTTATGCAATAACATGAAGTCCAAAGATAGGTGGAATAAGATTGAGTCAGCCACTCCACAATATCCTCTATGCCCTACAATCCTTTTGTCTTCTGCTCCATCATCACAGCATGGAGTTGCCATCCCCAAGGTGGCTCTCCCATAAGCAATTCCTGTCTGCATTGCTGAAGAAAGAAGCTCATATCAAAAAGTCCTGGCAGTCCCTTTGTCAGGAAAGGATTCCCAACAGGTGAGCTTCACTTTATTTGGATAAGGTAACAGGGAAATAGAGCTTTGCTTTAGCCTGTGTTGTCACAAACTCTGAATAAAATTGGTTCTTCAAAATCTAGGTAGAAAGGATAAATGTGATGTCTATTTCTATTTGCATACAATTTTCTATTTGTATTACATTGTTTTCCTACATTCTTTCCCCTAAACTATGCATATCATTTTGATTCATTTTGTTGATCCACAAGACCCTCCTATTAAAGATCCAAAAGTTAGTAATACATTTCTGTGGAAATAATCATTTCCCTCAAATACTCTGTGGAGAAAACAGCTTTGAATTTTAAAACAAGAATACTGAGTAAATTATTTTCAGGGACCCATTTCAACACAATAACTATTCTTCACTGGAAGGTTTGTCAAAATATTTACTTAATAATTCTTCCATAAAAGTATAATGTATTTAATAATCAACATCAATATAATAACATTATGATATAGTATCAAAACTCCTTAAACCTATTTATTGTCCATGTAGGAGAACATTTGTTCTTAGACCAAAAAATAAAAAAATAAAAAGTCATATTCCTCAAGAGCAGGAGTTCTAAAAATTAGATGAAAGATATTTTCTATTCCATAAAATGGTATTGGGAAAATCCTGATTTGAATAACCCCTAAAGTTCAATTCCAGAAGTGGTATCTGGGGCCTCCCTGGTGGCACAAGGGGTTAATTCTCAACAGTATGAAGCTATCCACAGCCACTGCAGTGGGCCAGGGAGCTGGCCCACATGACACAGCAGACCTCTCCTATCTCTCCCATTGCTCCCTTCAGCAGTGTATTTCAGTCCTCTGGTGAAAGGTCTCTCACACATATCCCTTCCCTCACCACCACCCCCCAATTTTGGAGTACACCCCAGCTCTTGTATGCATAAATAAATAATTTTTTTAAAAGGTGGTGTCTGTGACTAAATTAATATTAATTACTTCATTTAATTACTTTTTTTTTAAAGATTTATTTATTTGTGCATACAGAACTGGGGTGCAGGCCAGAGGCTCAGGGGCGATGAGAGGCTTCACCAGAACAGAGTGGGGAGCAGAACAGGCAGATCGACAAGGTACACTGCTGAGGGGAGCAGCGGGCGGGTCAGGAGAGGTCCGCCAGACCATGTGGTCACCTCTGGGGCAGGCGGGAATTGAACTCATGCAGAAGTGGCTTTAGATTCTCAGTGCTGTGCCTTAACCCGTTGCGCCACCATGGAAGGCCCAATTACTTTTTAAATTATACTGGTAGACTTTTCCAAAAGCAGAGCTGAGAAACAAATTTGTCAGCTTGTTAAAGAATGCCTAACTTGCTCTAGTGAGTCAGCTGCACTAGAATCATATGTCGTCTCCATTAACATTATCTTTACTACAAGATATATGTGAAAGGTGATTTTTTTAAATATGCAATTGTATAGCAGTCTAAGCCTCAAAGATAGGTTATTATTTTTCCATAAAAACACAGGGGGGTTTATTTGACATAATAGAAAACTTATAATGTGACACACAATATACAATATTTTCCTTGCTTATGCTACTAAGAATTTTTTTATATATTTTCTACCAAATATATTAAATGCATATAACCTGCATTTTTCCTGTTTCTAATTATTTGTCATTTAAATTAATAGTGAAGTCTAATATGCTATAAGTTAAGATTAAGGTATATGGGCAATGTAATCTATTGAATTAACTCAATTTTCTCTGCTTAAGTAAAAGTGAAAAAATGATTTCCCTATGTAGGGAAAGGGTAAAGAAATGAATATCTGTAGATTCACAAAATCTTTATTTTGTAAAAACTTGTAAGTCTTTTAAAATTTTTCATGATTTAAAATGTAAACTTTCAACCAGCAACCTTAATTCATTATATATTATCAAAACACAAAACGGATCATACACGTGAAATCATAAAGGTGATGTTTTTCTTAAAACATTTCTGATTTAGAGACAACTGGAAATATTTTTAATATCTTCTACCTAATCTTTGAATATGACCCTTTTCCAATCTATGTCATGGATGCCTAATTCTTCTAAATGGTGGCTCTTGGCTTTTAAGAATCTTTAATGCTCGTATGATAGTTAACATGTAATGTTGAGCATTGTACAATTTGTAAAACTATTGCCCAGGTGGAGCGTATTTGAACAGATATATAATTGAGTAATCTAGACATAAAGAAAATTAGTGTTTTATTTTAGTAGGATATAGCATCTTTTGATTCATTTACATTTTTGAGATCTACAGCACCTCTATTCTTGGTAAATTTAAGTGCTGGAAACAAATCAGAGAGCATTTCCCAATAAAATTTAATAATTCTAAATGATTGGCTTATATGCTTGGATTGGATTAGATCATGTAGATTGGATTACATCATGTAGAGCCTACAAAATGCACTTAAGGGTAAGATGTAGTAATATGTTCATAGATAATTTCTATACCATGGACACAAAATAGCACATTTATGCATCTAAAATGGACTCTCTTGCAAACCATTCATCTATTATAGTTTCATTTGTGTAAAAAGTGGCGTTCTTCCTTCAATCTTCACTAAATTAGAAAGGGGAGAATGAATCTAAAGCTCTATCATCTAACATCCAATTTAATATTCTCCTGTTATATATTCATAGAATGTATGTCCATGGTAAGCATAGCTTTCTATTTAATAACTCCAAGAAAAAGAAAAATAAAATGAAGGGGAAGATAGATGGATCTAATATAAATATAAGATGAACTGCTGCAGTTTTTATTACTATAATAGTTTATTTTTACATCATTTTGTGCCTTTTTCCATCTCAGCTGCAATCCCCATGGAGTTCCCATCACCAATTCACCCTTATGCCATCACCATAGTCCAGTGCACCCTCCCCCCATTGAACTGCTGCAATTTTTATAATGATAAGAGAAAGACATTTGGCAATGTCTATTACGACCACTCAGGAAATATCTAAGCGTAACATGTATTTATTAAAGCAGTATGAGCTAAATACTATATGAAGAGCCTTAATGGATCAACCATTTATTAAAGCAGTATGAGCTAAATACTATATGAAGAGCCTTAATGGATCAACCATGTATTTTTTTTTTATTTTACAACAGTTTGTTTTTACATCATTTTGTACATTTTTTTTTTCCATCTCAATTGTAATCCCCGCGGGTTTCCCATCACCAAGTCACCCTTGTGCCATCGCAGACATCCAGCATTCAGTCTCTAAAACTGCTAAAATCTATGCTGTCAACCACCTTTGGTGGTCTTGCCACCATCAATGAGATATGATTTAATATAGAGGGGAGGAGAGAAAGATCAAAGTGCCCTGGTATCTTTCTCACTGAACCTGAAGATTTTTATTAAATGGCTAAAGTAGGGATATAATTTTGTTTTCCAAGTGATTGAGGTTTTACCAAAATCAATTTTAGGAATCCTTCACTTCTATTCCTCTGACAATTCTTAGCATAGTAAATGTCTATATAAATTTGTAAAACAAAACAAAATTAAAAAGATGTGCCTACACAAAACTTCCTTCCCTTTTGGTCCCATATCTGGGCAAGTAAATAGGAAATTCCTTCCCTTGCTCTCTCTCTGTCACAGGGCAGATCAGATACTACAAACCTTGTCCCAGATGTGGAAACTCCACACAGACAGAACCTCCTAGCCAGTATTCAAACCAAGCCAATGTACCACTCCCTTCCTAAGGTCATTCCAAATCAGCTTGTGCAAACTGTCCTCCCCTTCAACGACACTGGTGTGAATGGTAAGTGTCTTTTAAAATATGTTTGGTGAATGTGATGTCACAAACCACTAATTAAGTGAGTCTTATTCCTTCACATAGTGGCCACAAGACTCTGGAATTGGGTGAAACTCCGAGCAGGTATGGATTATGTGCTGTGGGAGCCTTTGCTTTCTTTGCATCTATACAACAGCACAACTTCAATAATAACAAAGATCTACATGTTCTTTGCTTACCATTGCCCCAGTTTTTTATGCAATAAGCCAAGATATGCATTTTCCACACATTGAAAGTAGAAGAAATGCAAAAGGTTATATATTAGATAGCATATGGCAGAGATTTGAAGAAACAAGTAGCTATGCATAGGGGGAAGTCAAGATAATTAAGATCAAAAGTCTTGGAAACAGCAAAAATGTTACAGAACCCAATGCAATGTAGAGTGGTCCCTCACGCACTATCATCTGGGAATTTGTTAGAAATGCAAATCCATGGACTCAAATGAATCAGAATCCTGGGTAAAGAGCCTAGCAATCTGTGTTTTAACAAGGTCTCCTGATGATTCTGATGCCTGCTACAGATTTAGAACTACTGTTTCAAGTGACATAAAAAGCAATTGATTGACCCAGAATTGCAAATAGTAAAGCTCTTGCAGATAAGAAGTTTATGAGCAGTCTCCCTAGGCAGCCTTTCAAAATGAGATAGATCTAGTAAATACTGTCAAAGAAAATAAATTATGAAAATGAAACATTAAAAAGAAAGATCACCCACCATAAAAGAAAATGAATATCTATATATAAAAGGTCAAATGAAGTTAAGAAGTAAAAGTGGTAAGGATATTTATGTGCAATTGCACTTAGTGTGGAAGTTTCTAAACAGGGATTTGTGAAAGTGAATCTAAGTGATTCTTAAAAGGAGGAAAGGTTTAATAGTGTAATCAGCATGAAAGTAGAATTTTTTAAATTAAAATGTTTTAAAGTATTTTAAAATAAATCTATCTGTCTCAGTACAAATAATGGATCCTAAATTATATATATATATATATATATAATCATATATATACACACACACACACACACACACACATATATACACACACATATATATTTGCTATTTCCACTGGCACTATCCTGGTGCAAGTTAATATCTCTCTCACCTGAATACCTGAATTCCAGCAATGGTATCCTAACTGTCCATATGGCTTGTACACTTACCATCCTTTAATCCATGCAACAGTCAGTATGAACTAAATAAACCATAGTGTATAACTATCTCAAGTTATTACGCACCCATCCCAAATTTCATCATTACAAATAATTAAAAATTAGAACTTCTACATGCTAAATGTATATGCTAAAATGTCCAAAGTGATCCAGATCCTGCCTACTTTTCTGATCTTATCTAATGATCTCTAACTTGCTTTCCCCTTCCTTAATTCTATGCCAAGTAACAGAAACCAAAGTCTGTTCTCTGACAGGGAAAATGTGTTAACTGTCTCCCTCCAGGATTTAGATGCCATGAACACTGCTCATCAGTCAATGTGGCTTAATGCCACATTTGCAAAAAACTTTAGTTAGAGCCCTCCCTGGTATCACAATGGGTTAAAACACAGCACTAGAAAGCTAGCCACAGCCCAGACACTTCAGCACAAGTTCCATCCCCAATCAGGGAGCTGACCTACAGGGTGTGGCAGACCTCTCCTGACCCGCCCGCTGCTCCCCTCAGCAGTGTACTTTGTCGTTCTGCCTGTTCCATTCCCCCACTCTGTCTCTGGTGAATCCTCTCACCGCCCCTGCACCTGTGGCCTCTATCCCAGTTTTATATGCACAAATACATAAGTCTTAAAAAAAAGAGAGAGAGAGAGAACTTGCTTGTTACTCAGTCCAACATAACACCAGCCACTGTGTATTGTATTACTATTTTCTTTGTAATAATTACAATGACCATAAATTCATTTTATTTTTTGTCCTTTATTTATTGTGCCATAGCCTTACATCAATAAAAGATCTAATCTATGTCAGCCAGGACCTGGTGCGTCTGTGGAACCATTTCCTGAAAGCATAACATTATTTTATGATGATTGGCCAAAATATATAAAGGATTATCTTAGCACTATCCACTCTTTATTCACATGTAAAAAAATCCCCCATTGGATTGAAAGTTGCTTGAGAATAGAGTTTGAAGTTTAGGCATATCCAAGATGATCAGAACAATCTTCTCAAGAGATGTTGTGTTGGCATGTGGATTAATTAAAGCTAAGGTCAATTAAGACCTGAAGCCTCAAAAGAAGTTTTCAACATAACTTAACTACCTGTAAAACTGAAAATTGGGAGTATATCCAGATATGGTAATACTTTTAGAAATAACCTTTTATTGGAGAAAACTATTGATATGGCGGGCACCCACATAATTACAGAGCATCTGGTTCATCACAAGAGTCTCTGTTCACACTCCCTGAAGCCTCAACCCCCAATCCTGTTCCTTAGTTCAGGAGGAGAAAAACCTTGTTTTGTTCCATTTACTTTGGAATTTACATTCATGTAGATTCTTCATAAATATTCAAATAAATTTGTTCTTTTTTCCTACTAATCTGCTTGAGAAGAAACCAGCAGGGAAGGTGAAATTTCAGGATGATTTTCTTTTCTGTCCTCCAGACCCAAAAATATATGAAAATAAAAGTATCCATAAATTGATCATCACAAAAAATGCTTAACTTTATCCAATGAGCACATTTACTGGTCAATAAAGTAACTTGAAGACTATGTGTTATCATTTGGGGAGTTTTAAATAAACCCAATTATTTAAGAAGCAACATGTATTATTTTTCTTCCAGAATATTTGTCTTTGTGAAATAAAATGCAGTAAATGTTTAAGGCACTAGTCCCACTACTCACTTGTTTACCAGATCTAATAGTTATGCATACTTTTGTTTAAAATTTTGCCAAATTTGGCAAATACAGTCTGTAGGCCAAACCTCACCCATCACCTGCTTTTGTACAGCCTGAGAGTTTATAAAGGATTTTACATTTTCTAATGATTGAAAAGAAGATTGAATAGAAAATGAATAAGTGGATGTGTAGTTAAGATGGATAAATATATAAGGAATTATTTTTTTTTGCCATTTTGCCTAAGGGTAATGGCACTAGGGATTTACATCCTTATCAAGAAGTAAATTTCATAAATTTAAGAAATTCAAGATTCCCTTATAGTCCTTAGACATGGATATTTCCTTATGAAAAGTAATCCTAAATTTCCCCACATCAATAAAATTATTCCACATGAAACAAAGCTAAATGCTGAGAAATAGAAGCTTGATTTCTCCATTATGAATTGCATTCATATATGTGAAAAGTTCAATACCTCCCTGTATTGAATTACTTCTAATTACAAAGTACTTGAATACAAGAACTCAAATGGGCTGATGAATCACTGATTATCTTGAAAAATGGTCAGAGTCTGAGGGTTAATTTGCTCCACAGAAAAATAATTGTGTGAGGCCTGAAACCTATCATTTCATTTACTGTGGTTATTATTTCCCATCATTAAAGCTATAAATAAATTAATTTATTAGTAAACAGTGACTTTTACTCCTTCTTTCTTTTTTCAGGTTGACAATGATTAGTGAGTTATCTTTCAGAAAACACTAAGCTTATTTTTGATGGAAGAGATGAAGAAAGCAGAGAATTAAATGATACAAGAGAGTATCAAAAAGGACGTCAACATAGTGAAGAAAATATAGGCATGTTGATTTTCTATCTGATATCAAGATGCTGTGTAGTATCATCATTCAGATTTGTGTATATATAAAGTACTTCAGGAGTGATCTTTTTATTTCTGCAGCATATTTAGTCTTGGATTTGATGTTATTATTTCTAAGAGATACTTAGTGAAAGTCTTAATTTTTCTAGATAAGATAAATACAGTTGACTTGGTCCAGTCTGTGGACCAAATGTAATGACCATTTGCTCATGTTAGCATCTCTATGTTCACACTCTCTCTTATTGGTCAAAAATATATACATTCTCATTATTGATGAGAAGTCTGTGCCCAGAAGTGTATACAACGCTAAATAATAAATATGGCTATCATATCAGCAACTATCCTGGGATTTAAAGATAGACAGACAGATAGACAAATAAAGTTCCTGTTCTTCCTAATGGGGTGAATATTCTTGACTTTTATGTTGTGCTTCTCTGAATAGGTAAGCTTCAAATATTGCATTATTCTAAATGATCATTTTTTTTGAATTTATTGTGATGAAAGAGATGAATCCAAATGTGTAGCAAATTTAATTCTCCCAATAAGTAGAAACAAAGCAAAACATAAACCTCATCTTTCTTTCCAAAGGTTATCCTGAAGCATATGGACTTTGTCAGACGTCTTTGGGGCATGTAAAGGATTCAGATCATTAAAATTTCAGTTGGTGTGGATATACCTTATTTCAAAGAGGTCAAATTATTTCTAAAAACAACCATAGTGTGAACTAGAATTCACAAAGATTTACTGCTCCAAGTCGGTTTCAGACCACAGAGCTGTGAGACTAAAAATAAGGATTTACTGATTTGTTCAATATCACACAGCTAGTAATCCCATGGCTCTGGGCCAGGTCTCAAATGTAAAGAAACAAATTATCAATCTAGAATCACTTTAGTATTCATGGATATTTTTAAAAGTATTTGATTCAATGAACTGTACACTTAAGCATGGTATGAACTGGCTAGTGTAGGTACAAGGAGACTCAAATCTCCATTCCAAAGTCACTATATTTATGTCTTTGACCCATAATTTTTTTTTTGATATGCAGACTCTGAATGCTAACCTCAGAGAGGCTTGAGAATGTTGATGTAGGCATGGATAAGAAAGACTAAAACTGGTGTATTTATTCCCTAATTCAGTGGAGAAAAATAATTTAGATAAAAGCAACTTAGCCAGCAAAACTTCTTTTTCAATAAAAAGTATTGCATGCATTCACAGAAAAGGGAAGCAGAAAGATTTATATAAGGGTTGCTGAGTTGAATGAATAGGTATACTAAACATTTCCTTTGACAGTTATTTGAAAACTTTTTTCTCATTGTACTGCGTTGACTAAATGTTCTAACTATGTCTAATTTTTCTTTCTTGGAAAAGTTAACATCAGAAAACATCAGATCACTGATTGTATTGAAACAACACTAGATCTGTCCATTGGAAATAAATGCTTAACTCTGATGGTGTTGGCTATCACACAAAGCCTGCTTTGTTTTGACGCTTCCACTTTAAAAGCTATGGGGAGAAAGCCTCTATTCTTGTTAAGTTTCCGACCTATAGACATAAAACTCTTAAACTTCCTGACTTTAACTACTTTTGTATATTTAAGGACTAAGCAACACTGACTCTTTATTCTCTTCAAACCAAATTCTCTCTAGAGAAGGGCATGAAAACTACAGACTTTGTAGAGAGATTGACCAAGATTAAACTTTAAAAGATAACAGAAACATCCCCAAGATGTTCAAAACATGTTTTCTCAAGACATGTCACTTTAGCATGCGGATTACTTTGAGCTAAGGAAAACCAAGGCCTTTTTTTTTTTTTTAAGATTTACTTATTTATGTGGACAGAACTGGGGTACAGGCCAGAGGTGCAAGGGCAGTGAGAGGATTCACCCGAGACATAGTGGAAAGCAGAACAGGCCAACTGATGAAGTACACTACTGAGGGGAGCAGCAGGCTGGTCAGGAGAGGTCTGCCAGGCCATGTGGGTCACCACCCAGGCAGGCGGGTATCGAACTCATATGGAAGTGGCTTTAGTGTCTTAGTGCTGTGCTTTAACCTGCTGCACCACCAGGGATGGCCACCTTTCAGTCTTTTAAGAAAAATTCCTTTTCCTTATCTAGAAGAATGAAAACTGGAGAAAATTCCAGAATTTTAAGATTTTTTTTTTTAACCAGAAGTAAGGGTTCTGTTGGACACACCTCTGTATATGGCAGGACAAACATCTAATTACAAACTATATGCTCTTAACCACAGAAGTCACTCTTTCCTTGTCATGTAGGACCCCCCCTCTCCCACCTTCTCTTTCTTTAAAGCCCCAGTCCCCTCTTAACACAGTAGTTATATAGAGATTTCACATATATATATATATATATATATACACACACATACATAATTATATATATATATATATTAATCTATGCATGTATGTGTGTATATATACATACATATATGTATATATCTTCATTTTGTCACATTTGCTTTAGAAAATCCATCCATGTAGATTATTCATACATGAGTAATTAAAAATTACTTCTATTCTAGTGTTTTCTTCTATTAATCTATCTGATGTTAACTGACTTCACCAGCTGGGAAGAACTCAGAGGAAAGAGAAAATTTCTTCTCTGCTCTGAAAAACGCAAAATTAAAGACTAACTGGTTTTCAATCTTGATTTCCTAAATCTAGCTGCACTCAGAAAGTTATTAGAAAAATAGTAGGGTATACAAATTAGTCAATGGTACAAAGTAGCATAACAAGCTAATAATGAAAACTTGAGCTAAAGTTCTGGTTTTCTGCCACCAACATTGATAATAATTCCTCATGTCAGTAAAATATTAAGTACTAGTAGGAGGCAATGTAAGTGATGGCTGGTATTTTTATAGCACTTTATAGTTCATAAAGATAATTTAATGTATTTTATTAATTTTCTTAAAAAGTGTAGAAGGCAGTTGAAATATATCAATGATCAAAATCTAATTTTACAACTGAGGAAGAAAAGGAATAAAGTAGGCAATGTGACAAATACCTCATAGGAAGCGCACAAACAAGATTTCTTCTTATTTCACTTCAGTATAATGTCTAAATTAAATGTCTATTAGGCATGGACCTGCAAGCACTTATATTGAAAGTGAATCTGCCTTTCCTAAAATTATGCAAGAACCATTTTCAACATATTGTTGATGTTTTTTGCCCCTGTGCAGCAAGGTCACAGAACCCACAGAGTCAACGGAAAAAAGAATTTGCTTCTCTTTTAAGTCCAGGACTTTCCACCTGACTAAATTTTAGTTTGAGGTTGAAAAGATTGAAATTGATGGTTTCTTGATATTTTAGATGTAGGTTTTGTTTATTATTGTTATCCCTAAAAAGAATTCTCACTTCCTAAAGTCATTTCTAGTACTGAAAAAAGCTATCAATGGACATGAAACTGGACTTGTGCTTCTTGTACATTTTAGGACTTTGGACAACTGCCTACTTTCTTGAAGTTTTTTTTTTTTTCCTCTTTAAAAAAATCATGTAAAGCTCTTCCTGGTGGTGCAGCGGGTTAAAGCACAACACTAAGGCACTAAAGCCACTTCCATATGAGTTCGATCCCCGCCTGCCCCAGAGGAGACCACATTGTGTGGCAGACCTCTCCTGACCTGCCCGCTGCTCCCCTCAGCAGTGTACTTCATCAGTCAGCCTGTTCTGCTTCCCTCTCTGTCTCTGGTGAATCCTTTCACTACCCCTGCACGTCTGGCCTGTACCCAGTTCTGTATGCATAAATAAATGAATCTTAAAAAAAAAATCATGCAAGTGGACTTTGTAAAGATTTTAGAGGAGGAGATGTATGAGAAATGATTGTTTATAATTAGTGTAATAATCATGATGGTGAGGTTGAAGAGACGAAGGTAAAGAATGCACAGTAGATACATAGAGCTGGGAAAGTACAAAGTATTACTTCTATTCTGTTATTTTTTTCTTAACATTACTAGATTTGCCTTCATAGTGACCTTCACTAAAACTTGAAGGTGCATTTGTCTCTTAGATTTGGAAATTAGGATCCAATATGGGAATCAACAGGAGTCAAGTATAGCATAAAAAATGTAGAAAGAGAGGTACAAAACCAAACATATTATACAGAAAACATATGAACTCTTCCTCAAACAATTCATAATGGCTCTGTTAAAGTAAAATCATTTATAAATGACTATAATTTCTCAAGAGTTATCAAGATTGGTAATGTCCATTAACTTCCAGCCAATGGTTTTTAAGTATCATTGTATAAAATAAAATGAATTTAAATAGCAGCTAAATCGCTAAAGAAATCTGTTAACAGGGAATTTTCTTATGTTAATCACAGCCAATACAGTATTTTAAAAAGTCATTTGTTCTCCTCAACTAGAGGAATAGGAATATGTTCTGCTTTATAATTTAAATATCTCTGAAATACATTTTCAAATATTTAGAGCCAAAGGTTTATTTACATTACTTATTGTATAAAATATTCCAAAATTGTTGGTGAATTAAAAGGAAAATTAATAAATTATCACATGTGATAAGTGGACTTCTAAGATGGCTTCCAATGACACCAACCTCTTATCAGTTATCTTTACCTATTAAAATCTGTCTCTTTCACAATGTTTGTATATGAGTAAATGTGACTTTTTTTGAAGCATTTGTTTTACAGATGGCAAGTTAAGTTGATTTTGAAATATTACTGGGGGAGAAATATATATTATGTTTGAATATAAAAGGTAATGAAGAATTAAGTTAAAGGACACATTCCATTTGGAAAGTTAGTATGCAATTGACTAAATTAAGAAATAAATGCAAACTTATTCCAAATAAATGAAAAGAAAATGATGAGATGTGAGGTTCTTATTTCCATTTTGGTAAATCCCATTATGTTTTCCCTTAACAGCTATTTCACTTTTCTTGAAATTCTTCTATATCTATTGAATAGTAATTGACTTTACATAAGCAACTGTCCACAAACCATACAATATATTTAACAAACTCAGACCATGTTCAGAAAATTGAAGTGACAGAAATAGGAATACTTCTATAAATCAATATACAACATGAATGTCCTATAGTATTTTATTAATTTTTTTAAAGATTTATTTATTTATTTATGCATACAGAACTGGGGTGCAGGCCAGAGGTTCATGGGCGGTGAGAGGATTCACCAGAGACAGAGTAGGAAGCAGAACAGGCAGACCAATGAAGTACACTGCTGAGGGGAGCAGCGGGCAGGTCAGGAAAGGTCTGCCACGCCATGTAGATCACCTTCCTGGTAAGGGATCAAACTCAAGCTGAAGAGGCTGTGGCTGGCTTCCCATTGCTGTCCTTAAACCCGTTACACTACCAGGGAGGGACCCCGAAAGCATTTTAACATGCCTATACTCTTCATATGTATATGTCATATTTAAAAAATAATATTCAGAATATCAACTATTAAGAACTCTGTTTTCACCCTTTTCCTAAGTTGTCATTACTGAATAGATTGTCTGAATAATGAGATGATTTCTAGCCACATTACTAATTGAGGTTATCATATGACTGTCATATAAAAGAGATTATTTTAAAATTATTGCATAACAGAGAAGGAAGAAACTGATTCAGAAAAAACACAAAATACAATTGATCTTAGCTACTAATGATGTTTTTCATGGGCACTTCATTTTGAAGTCACTGCAGTTGGTCTACGGCACTTCATCTATTCTCAGCAATGTCAGTAGATCAAATATACTTGAGTCCATAAAAGAAAAAAGACTTTATGAATCAAAGGTATTTAAGGCTGTTTCTTTTTATTCTCTGCCTTTTTAAAGATATGACAGATTGCAATAGTGAAGTTTTCCAATAATGAAAAATATTCATTACAAATCAGGTAGTAGTATTCATTAAACTAAGTCAAGGCCTTGAGAATCAGAAAAGTTGAATTATTGACAATAGTCACTGAGATTGAGTAGTGTCATAAATGATGAAAATCTACTGAGTCTTGGTCCTATGGCAAAACTCAACTAAGGATATGACCTTTATAGCTATTAGTTATCATAGCATATCATAGCCTGTGAGAGAGAAAAGCTGTTAGTGAGGAAAGGGGAAGGGAGAGGAGGGGAGGGGGATGTTCAATTTTGGCTCTGCTAAAAAGGATTGTTGCCACTATGCCCTTGTCTGTCTTGAGGATAATTTAGACCTCCTAGTTCCTGGAGACTTAAGTGCAGTACTGTATTTAAGTACTTAAGTACTGACTTCTATAGCTTCAGGCCCCATATTCCATTGCTATGGATGAACAGAATTCAGTGACAGTCTCTCTACCTGCGGCACTGACCTGTACAAAGAAGAGCCATCATTGAGCAATGTCACCAGTGTTCCTCCTTTGCAATTACTTTGTTCATGATTGGTCTCTGGCCTTCTTGTGAAATTTAATCATATGGGTCTCTTAACTTTACAGAGTATATCCACTTCAGAATGCCCCCTTCTACATGCTTTTTATACTTTCCTCCACCATCTATAATGTAATTCAGGTAGACCACTTTCACTCACTAAGGGTTATTACTTTCTCCAGGCTGGCAAGGGCCACCCGAGAACAAGTTTACACTATCACTTAATGACCTTTTTGGGGTATTAAACATCGTATCTTGAGATATAATTTAAAAATCACATGATAATTTATTATTAGTTTAAAGGATTTGGATAATATAACCAGGTTTAAAACATTGGAACTTATTCTGTACTGCATATTTAGTTGGAATAAGGCAGTGGGGGGGGGGGAACTGATTAAAATAGCTACATAGTAGAAAGTTACATACCATGTAATTGTATGTGGATTTGAGTCCTTACCAATAAGGAATTAATAAAGTTATAATAGAAAACCGTTATTATGATACAATAGTGGCTTTTGTGTTTGATGTTTATTTTAATTGGTTGACCATTAATGGGTATAGTGAACTTATCTACACTCACCTGAACCTCAGTAAAAGTTTATGCTTTGTAATAGCTGTGACTTTTTCTGCTAAGTCTTTAAATCCACTTAGTTTTGTCATTACATACAAATGATTTGGCTTTGATAAAATTAATTTTTATTCTATGAGTTTATTTGACTATAAAAGTTATCTTAAAATTTGAGAATTAGGGAGTAGATACTAGCCTAGGATTCAAGACCTGTTGCTGATAATTCATATGATGTTAGTAGTGCTTAATTTAGCGATTTTTTTAAAATCATACTACTGATTAAATTGCCTCATTGCTTTAGAAGCTATTCTTAATTTATAAGATGTCTAATAGTTTTTTTTTTTTTTT
>NW_004567102.1:14379493-14425132 GCF_000260355.1 Condylura cristata
CTGCCACACCATGTGGTCACCTCCCGGGCAGGAGGGAATCGAACTCATGCTGAAGCGGCTTTAGATTCTCAGTGCTGTGCTTTAACCCACTGCGCCACCAGGGAGGGCCTAATAGTGTTTTTAAAAATACTAGACATAGGCTTTAGTAGCATCGTTGGTAATGAGATTAAACAATTAAGTGATTGGAAAAGCATGTCTGAACATGCTGAATAAACTGCTGAAATAGTAATTAATACTTTGTTTATTTTCATAGTAATGTTAAAATATGAATATATAGTTATTTTTTGTCAACCTCACAGTTTTCATTTATTTGGCAACATAGCTTATCTTTATGCTAATATAAAAGATAAAGTTTGGTTTACCATTCTTATATACTTGTCTCAGTTCAAATACACTTTTTTTTAGTTACTAAGGAAAAAATTATGGATTTCACCTCTCTTTATTATTGGTATTAAGAAAGAAAAATTTACTGGTGACCAAGATGAGAATAAAATACTTGAAAATCTTAACAGCTCATGCTAGCAGATTAAAAAGGGCCAATGAATCCAATGTTAAAATCTCCTACATAACAATAGGCAGCACTAGTTTGCATTCCTGTTTTCTTACTACTAGCCTTTTGGCTATTTCACTAATTCCTAAGAAGAAGAGAAAAGAAGGTAAAAGATATATAGAATTTCACTATGACAAAGAATTATGACCTTTTTACTAGAAAGAGAATTGCACATATTTTAAAGTACATAAGAATTTCCTGAAGAGTTGGCTAAGAATCAAATTCTAAGGTCTGACCCAGAGACTCTAACTTGGCCAGAGACAGAAGGGTCCTGCACATCTGTGTTTCACCAAGAACCTGATGATATGAATGCTGGTGTTTCAAAAATTAACTACATAAGACAAGGTTTTTCCTACTACATTAATTATTCCCTAATTATCTTACTTATGAGTGGGATTAACTGACTATACCTCTATTTGGGTAGGCTAGACTACAAGGATTAATATTTTCTTAAATTATATCTAAACCAGATGCATTCATGTATTTTAATTTCAACAGACAAGCAAAACCATGTTCATCTCTATGTTAACATCTTTCCTATCAAAACATGCAACTGAATCATGGGATCTGATGAACATGAGACAGTATATTGAATCTGCATTGCATTGCAATTCTTCCTGATTTCAGATGGTCACTAGGGTGTCAGCAGTGAGGGGTGGGGGGAAATGAATGAATCTAGAGCAAAATGTATGTGTTATAGTTAATACAGCTTCATTTTGCATCATTTTTTTCCTATGAAAACTGGGTAATAACTTCCCTGCCTAGGATATTGAGATTAAAATGAGAAAATATGTGTGAATCATTTTGTAAGTAGTAAAATTATAAAAGATAGTGAGGGTGGAAAATATTTTTATTCATGGCACTGTTCCTATTGTAAAAGAGGCAGCTCTTCTGTTTAACAACTTAAGTTTAGGGACTAAAAACTTGCCTGAAAATTTAACAGAGTAGCAGGTAATAAAAATATGTCAGACTCTTTATCTGAGCAACTTTTGAGTATTTTATATCCAAAACAATTCCCTTCTATTTAGTTGAATAACTACTACAATGGGGGAAATTTTATTTTACTACTTTTCAGACTTGAAAAGTCTATAATTTTTCCATTGTTACATTTATTACTTGAGGAAAAAAGTAAGTATATGTTAATTTCATCAAGTTGGAAACATTATCACAATTTCAAAAAGGTAAACAAAGAATTCACAGATAATGTCTTAGTTCCTTAACCCAAACTAGGGCCCTTAGAATACTTTTAATTTTTGAGCAGCCTTAAATAAATTTTGCAGGCCAGTCAATATATATCTCAGGGCACAGAAAATGTTCTTTAGAAAAGTCTAGAAATTTGCCTTGCTTCACCTATGACACACTATTAGTTGGCAGCTCCAGCACCAAAACCACCCTAATACTTCAGTAAGTTAAATTAGAACTTAAGGGAAATACAATAGCTAAATACAAAATGTGATCCAAAAAAGTACAGTTATCTAGGGCTAAAAATATTTCAATTGTTCCTAAAATACAAAGCTTTGCTTTTAATTATTTATAGTGTTATAAGCAATAAGCCTGAAATCTGAAAGCTAACAAAATTCTCTCTTGTATGGCAAGATAGTGATGTGTTGATAGCTCTACTTCTTCAAGTTGTTTAACTGAATTATAACAGTGCATAACACTTCATGTAAAAAATAAAGTATACATAAAGTAAACACAAATGGGCCAAATGTATTCAATTGTCAAGCACCGGATTTTTTTTTCATTCAGCACTTCTGATGATCTGCTAAGCTAATGGCTTTGTGATTCCTTTCAAATTATATTCATTGTAAATTATATTAATATCTTCAGCTCCTTATTTTGAAAATGAGCATTTTCTGGAGACATGGTAACAGATGATGATGGGAATTTAAGCTTAAATTCAGTTCTCTAAGTATGATCACTGAGCACTGCACCAGTTACTGAGATATTAACAACAACAACAAAAGAATGATGGACATGGAATATTCATAAGGGTTAATTGCCCTGGAATATACTGAGATGAGCATTTTAAAGGAGAGGTGTTAGTAGTGAAGTAGTCTTATTAATTCTGGAAATATTTAAGCTTTGTCAGACCATTCTGTGGTATACGCCGAGCAGTCTTCATTTTTCACAGTAAAATACTTCTAAAAAGAGGCTGTATCACAAAGTGAAGTAAGAAGGCAAATACCAATTGAACAGAGCCAGTAAAAAAAGGACCATTTCACAATTTGTAATTTTCCTAGAGATAGGGCTTTTAGAACAGGCTTTACAGACAAATCTCTAACATCTTCATTTTTATTCTCCAAACCTCTGCTATATAACCACAGTAAAGTACTAGGAGCACACCATTCAAAAAAAGAAAATTTCCCACATAATTTTCAGAATAAGAGTTGTCTTTTGAGTTTTAGGTGTTTATGACTTCAGTGACACAAACAAAAGCTGTAAGATTTTACAAGTTAATAAATTGATTACAGGACATCCTTCTGAACATCCTTTCTGCTTCTAGACAAAGATATAAAATTCGGTGACATTTCAAGTTATATCCAAACAATCTAAATCTGATCAGTAATTGACAACTACTGAGTCTATTTTTTTTTTAAAGATTTATTTATTTGTGCATACAGAACTGTGGTACAGGCCAGAAGCTCGGGGGTGGCGAGAGGCTTCACCAGAGACAGAGCGGGGAGCAGAATCAACGAAGTACACTGCTGAGGGGAGCAGCGGGCGGGTCAGGAGAGGTCTGCCGTGCCATGTGGTCACCTCCGGGGCAGGCGGGAATCGAACTCATGGTGGAAGCGGCTTCAGATTCTCAGTGCTGTGCTTCAACCCGCTGCGCCACCAGGGAGGGCCCTATTTTTAATTCTATTAAAAATAACTGGAGGGCCCTCCCTAGTGGCGCAGGGGTTAAAGCACAGCACTGGGAAGCTAAAGCCACTTCAGCATGAATTCGATCCTCGCCCTGGAGGTGACCACATGGCTGCACAGACCTCTCCTGACTCTCCTGACTCTCCTGACGTGCCTACTGCTGCTGCCTCAGCAGTGCATTTCATAGGTCTGCCTGTTCTGCTCCCCACTTTCTCTCTGGTGAATCCTCTCACTGCACCTGCACCTCTGGCCTGTGCCCCAGTTCTGTATGCACAAATAAACAAATCTTAAAAAAAAAAAAAAACTAGAAAATTTCCAGGTATGATTTAGTTTACTTTTGAAATTCCAAATTTGCTAGATGAACATTCCTGTGAATTTCACTTCTAGAATTACTGTTACAGTTTGGACTCAATTGAAAATGCTACAGCAGAAAGATCAAGTTGGGGCTTTTGAGTCAGAAATTCCTGTATTTAAATTCTATTGTCCTTACATGGTGGCATAATCTTGAGGTCTACAGGAAAATATATATGTGAAATAAGTTTGATTACTTTACAGGTTTATAATATGATTTTTCCCACCTTTGGTTAATAACCATATTATCAGATACAGATTTGTACAATTATAAATTGTAACACTACATCAGATTACCAAAAAATTATAAATGGCCAACATATACTTAGTAAATTTCAGAGGAAAAATAAGTCAATGATTAATGTAAGGAATGTTTTTCTGAAATTCAACTAATTATTGTAACCCCACCCATATTAGAACCCATGCAAATTATTTTGAGCCCCAATCCTTATCCATAAAACAGCTATAATAATATTTACTGATGAGAGCTATTAACCTGTGTGAAAGAAGACTCTGTTAATTGTATATTGTTATAAAGTTAGTAAGTGCTCATTTTACCCATAATTTTTTAAAATGCATAGCAATTTATGTTTAGGTAAACTTTTGTATTTTTATTTACTTAAAATCCATAAAAAATTTTTATCCTCTTAGTGATTTTGTGGAACTACATGAGTAGCAAAATATTAATATATTTTGGAAGAATGTATTTTACTATTAATAAAGTAGCTCTTTATACACAAATGTACTTTTAAAATAAAGTACACAAGTATGCACTTTTGTAGCTCACTCAATCTACCCCACAGTCTAAAGATATAAGGTAGACTGAATTTTCCAAAGAAACCATGATATAACTTGCATCCCACTTATTTCTTTACAACGAGATCTTGACACAGGCACACCAAGGGGAAAAGTTTAGCCCTAACTCCATGAACCTGAATAGACTGTAACTTCTTTGAATAAAACAGAAAAAGTACCACATGATTTCTGAGACTAGGTTATGAAAGGGAATACAGCTTTCTCTTTGTCTATCAAATTACTGAACTTGGAAATTTGACTGCCACGGTCTATCCTGACACCATCATACTGTGGGGAAAGCATGTGGAGAGAGTTTGTTGAGGCCCTATGCTTAGCATTACTAGCATTTTGGTTATCTTAGTCCAGCTGCTACTTATGTGTGAATAAGCCTTCAGATCAAGCCTTCAGCTAAGTAACCCCCACCATTAATTCTTGCAAGTGGAAATCCTTTACATTGCTGAATAGAAGCAAGCAATTTTTGGTTCATTCTGTTTGTTTCTTATTACCTCAGAATCTGTGGGCCTAATAAAAATGACTGTCATAAGTTGCTAACTTTTGATTACTTTGTTAGGCACCAAGAGTAACTAGAAGAGAGTATGGAAACACCAGAGTATCCTTCTAATGAATGTTATACAAATATACTACTTAAGTTACTAATAGAACCAGAATCTTTTAAATTGGCAAGGGCTGTGTTAGAAATAGGTGATAATTGGCCCTCCCTGGTGGCACAGCGGGTTATAGTGCAGCACTGCGAAGATGGTGGAGGCCAATTCAAAATGAGTTCGATCCCCAGCCCCAAAGGTGATCCACATGGCGCAGCATAACTCTTCTGTCTCGCCCACTGCTCCCCTCAGCAGTGTGCTTCATAGATCTGCCTGTTATGTTCCTCACTCAGTCTCTAGTGAATCCCCTCACCCCCTACATCTCTGGCCTGTAACCCAGTTCTGTATGCATAAATAAATAAATCTTAAAAAAAAAAAAGAAGTGATAATTGACTGGCCTAGCTATGAGTTATTAACACAAATTAAGAAAAGTGACTCTAAAGTAATCGAGTAGGACAAATTCGAAGTATCATATTTAAGTGCCCTCTCTGGACAGATTCAAAGAATACCTTATTAGTAAGAGGAAAAATTATGTTAACTCAAAATATCTTGCCCAAGTCTGTGTATTACTGACCATTGCTAGGAGGGTGTCTATGATGTGTAATATTCACCAGTAATGGGATATGACAGCAACCTTGTTTTGGTGGGTTAGGTGAAAGGTAATGTCAACTATTGTCATTTTTGTTGTGTTCTCAGGTATCTTAGCATTGGACTACAAGATAAAGCATAGAAGGGATTTGTTTATACAAATATTTCATCCTGCAGAGAAAAACTGGGCTATAACTCAGATATTGCAACAAGTCAGAACCACAAACAAAATGTACCATAAATTTCACATGAGACTTGCTAGCTCAATTTGATTGTGAAAACTAATAAGTCTGCTATTCTGTTCCACTACATAAAAAAAAAAAGCTTTAGATTATATGCACTTAGGTTTTTATTCAATATTTAACTCATTGTTACTTACTTTCAATATACAATTTACCTAAAATTATTTTTTACTAAGTATTTGTATTATATTATAAAACACATTGCAAGACATATCAATTACTTAGTATAATAATTGGGAAGGGAATACTTGGTTAAAGTTTAAATATTTTTTACTCTACCAATTTAAATATTAGTTCTAAGATATTTACAAATGAATTCTGATATATTTTTACAATCCAAAACCTAAACACAAAGTTAGAAACTGAAAATTTTCCTTCATTATGTAGAAGTTAATAACTATTTCTTATGCTAGGTACTAAGAGATACGGGGCTCATAAATATTCTATGAGATAAAAACTCAGAGTCTACATCCAGTCAAAAATACTGTGATTCTTCTGCTGCTTTCATGAATGATAATATCATACAGACGACTCTGGAATACTAATTTCTACCTGTTGATGCAGAAGTCACACTAAAATTTGGAAGAACCTTCAATTCTGTTTAACTGATTACTTAATCAAAATAGAACTCTGTGATTCTTAAATTACATGTAAGAAAATAACTTGTATATATTATTTAGTGAGCAACTAAAATCTTAAATATTGGGCCTATTTCTTTACTTAAGTGTATTAAATGCACAATTTCATTAGACAAAATTATCTATGTTAAAAAATAAAATAGGTTAATGAAGGAGAAGAAGGAAAAGCACAAAAACCAACTCAAAAATGGATAAAAGAATTGAACATAAGACCCGAATCCATAAAATATGCAGAAGAAAATAGAGGCAAAAAAAATTACATGACATACATATCAGTAACATCTTTTAAGACACATCTCCCAAGGCAAAAAGTCAAAGGAACAGATGAACAGCTAGGATTACATCAAACTAAAAAGCTTTTGCACAGCAAACGAGACATTAACCAAACAAACAGACATACTACTGATTGGGAGAAAAAAATTGTACACAATATAACTGATTAGCAACTGATCACAAAGACTTGAAAAGAACTCATATGACTCAACAAAGTAAAAAGTCCGGTCAAAAATGGGCAAAAAAGCTAAAAAGACATTTCTTGTTGGCAAGGGTATGGTGAAAAAGGTACTCTCCTACTCTGCTGGTAGAAATGCAAACTGGTCCAACCACTGTGTGGAGGTTCCTCAAACTACTAATAATGGAGCTACCATAGAACATAGCAATCTTACTCATAGGAATCTACCCAAATGACAAAAAAAAAAAAAACTATTTCAAAACTATTACGCAGCACAGTTTACAATAGGTCAGATATGAAAACAGTCCAAATGCCCCAAAATAGATGACTGGATCAAGAAGATGTGGTATACACACACAGAGACACACATACACATACACAGGAATATTACTCAGCCATCAAAAAGATAAACACTTGTCATTTGCAGTGACATTGATGGAGCTGGAAAGGATTGTATCTAGTGAAATAAGCCAAAAGGAAAAAATAAAAATAATGAATGGTTTCACTTATAGGAGGTACCTAGGGGAACCAAATAAGGGATCAACAGAAAAAAATATATATAAAAAAAATTTAGGAGGCAACTATAAATCAGAGCATTCTACAGGAGATGGGGAGGGAGAAAAGACTATAAAAAGATAAGTGAAAATGTAAGAAATTTAAAAATAAAATGATTAAATTATAAAACAAGCAGATCACATAAGACCATGACATAAGACCATGAAATAAGCTTCATTAGACTTAAAAGGATTGTAATTATACAGAATGTATTTCCTGAACACAATGAAATTAGCAATTAATAATGGAAGAAAATCTGGAATATGTGGAAATCAAATAACACTTTCTTAAATTAACAATAGGGAAAAAAGATATAACAAGAAAAGTGAAAAAAATACTTTGGTTGAATGAAAACAAAAATACTGTGTATCAAAATTCACGATGCATTGAAAGTGATTTATAGATGTAAACATCTACATTAAAAAAGAAATTTCTTAAACTTATAACCTATATAATGAACAAACCAGAAATAGAAACTTAAAAATTTATATATTTAAAGTTTAAGAATATGAATGAATCAATAGATGACGAATCAATATAAAAGGTGAGGAAACACAAATTAATAAAATCAATAACACTATTACTGACCTTACAAACATAAAAAGATCATAAAGGTGAGAGTGGAGTGCAATATTTTATAATATCCTCTGAAATGAGACAACTTTATGGATTTCTTATAGTTGCTGTAAGTGAAAAGGGCAAAATATAAGAAAATCTCAGAGTAACTAATTAGTCAATTTTCTATGGGCATTTGACAAAAAGATACTTTATCTATCTTGATTGAGAGAGGTGCAATAATGTTTTTCTTAAAATATAAATGAACCTGTTTAGAAGTGGAACTGGCTCCTGTTTGAAGCAATTATAACACATGAATTGCAATGACCCAAATTCTGAGGTCATCCATTTTTTTCAAATAATTTAAGAGTCAGCACTTTTAGCTACTGTTATATCTAGTATGCTTATGTGTCCATTTCATACTCAAGGGTAAAAGCCTGTTCCCATGGAAATAACATTAATACTATTTCTACCTGAGGACTTTAGAGTACTTCAGTTTACCAGAGAGAAGTCCCATTAAAATTCTGACTTGCCTTGATCTTGATTAAACTATTTTCTAAAAGCTATGATGGAGTGTTTAATTAAGAAATCAAGAATATATTTGTCAACTTGTCACAAGCTGCTTTCTCTCAAGATTACCTGTATCTACTGCTAGGAGCTCTTCTTATAAGCTCAGCAGATGTAAATGCGCTGAACTCAGTTACCAGCCAGTTCTTGTTAAATTCTAGAAAGGGGTTTCTACCCTTCTCCCTCAAGCAACATGAGTGAGTTCACCCAGGAGAGTTGCTGCTGCAATTGCTTCCCTCATGGGGATTAGGGGTTATGGGTTAAAGCATATCTTATCAGATACCAGATCAGTACCAGGCTCTTGAGGACCCCAGTAAGGAGTGAAATGAAGACTCAAGATGCTCATAGGAGAGCCTTGGAGTTCAGATTTACTTGAAGGTGAAAGAACAAGAGTCAGAATTCCAAGGAGACATTTCTGGGTATAAGAGATCCTTTGGACTCCAAAGGAACAGATTGATTTGAGTTGTGTTTAGGGAGGACACAGGAGTGGTCTGCTTGCTCTAGCCTGTTTGCTCCCTCTGGTATGTTCTGAATGTTCCTCTATTGGCATCTTTGCAGTTGGTGATTATGCTTCAACATTCATCAAATGTGCAGAAAATTGCAGCTAAATCCTTCCCAGAAGTGAGGATTTTTACAATATAAAGAGTGATTAAGTACTCTGGTTACTTTTCCCTGCTCATGCTCCTTGCTTTGACCTGAACTGGCCTGATTCTAAAAACTGCTACTTCTTCCTTTGGTGACCACAGAATCCTAATGTGCTGCAAAGATACCTAGAAAACACAATGTTCCAATAATTATATAGCCTAAGCAAACAGATGCACTGAAACCTCAGTGTTAATGGCACCAGGTTTCCTTGACCCTGGGCTCCATAAACAAATGTCTGTGCCCAAACCTTCCTCACTCTCAGCCTCCTAAATATTGGCTAGTCTGAAAAATAATCAAAAACCATCATGGTTAGTTAAGATTCATAATAAATTATCTATAGTTAAGGGATGAATCGTGTCCCCTACCCCCTCAAATTGTGTTGAAGTCCTAACACACAGTACCTGAAAATGTGAGCTCATTTTGAAATAGAGTTAAATGTCCACATTAATGTAAACTCATCAGAAAAAAGGGCTAATTTAATGTGATTGTAGTCTTACAAACGAAGGAAACTTACACACACACAGAGAAAATATAATGTGGAGATAAGGAAGAGATTGAAGTGACAAACCTATAAACCAACAAATTCTAAAGATGGCCAGCAAACTATCACCACTGATGTATAGAAAATACAGTAAGCATGGTTTTGACTGAAATAAAAGTGTTAATGATCATTGGACAAAGAGTAGGTTAGATAATGAAAGTGAGGGTTATAACATTGGAAGCAATAACCCAGGTTTTACTGTTTGAAACCTGTCTCAAGGGCCTTCCCTGGTGGAGCAGCAGGTTAAAGCACAGCACTAAGAAGCTAAAGCCACTTCAGCATGAATTCAATTACCACCCTGGAAGTGACCTACATGGTGCGGCAGACCTCTCCTGACATACCCCTGCTCCCCTCAGCAGTGTATTTCATCAGTCAGCCTGCTCTGCTCCCCACTCTCTCTTGTGAATCCTCTCACTGCCCCTGCACTTCTGGCCTGTACCCCAGTTCTGTATGCATAAATAAATACATCTTTAAAAAAAAAAAAAGAAAACTGTCTCAAAATGTTCAAGCTTGGATTTAACTTATATGGGTAGAAATAATGAATAGTTAATATTAAAAATGTAATTATGGCCCTCCCTGGTGGCACAGCGGGCTAAAGCACACCACTGAGAATCTAAAGCCATTTCCTAATGAGTTCGATTCCCGCCTGCCCCAGAGGTGACCACATGGCATGGCAGACCTCTCCTGGCCCCCCCGCTGCTCCCCTCAGCAGTGTACTTCGTCCATCTACCTGTTCTGTTCCCCACTCTGTCTCTGGTGAGGCCTCTCGCTGCCCCTGAACCTCTGGCCTGCACCTCAGTTCTGTATGCACAAATAAATAAATCTTTAAAAAAATGTAATTATTCTTGATAAGAAGGCTCTGATTTATTATGTTTAAATTTTATTTTTTATTTATGCATACAAGAGCTTGGGTGAAGGCCAGAGGTGTGAATGTGAGAGGATTAACCAGAGACAGAGTGGAGAGCAGAACAGGTACACTGACTGAAATACGATGCTGAAGAGAGCAGTGAGCAAGACAGGAAAGGACTGATGCAAGATATGTGTCACCTTCCTGGCCAGGATCCAAACTCCTGCTGCAGTGGCTGGAATAGCTTCATAGTGCTGAGTCGCCAGGCAGGCCCTGGCATGAAATTGTGAAAGCGCACAAAACTGAATTGTAGTATCTAAGAATAGACATTTATGTGATAAAAATTTTAAATAAATGGAAAACATGAGTGTGTAAATCAGCATAGCAATTACTGTGGGAGGACAAAAGGAATAATATAGTTAAGAATAGGCATGAAGAACAAATAGGTAACCATAAAACTATACTTCTTGGTCTGGGTGGTGATTATAAGAGAAGGGGCTTTAAATAATTAAGCTATACATTTGCTTGTATGGTTTTTTGTAGCTGCTTTAGTTTACAATAAAAATTGATAAAATTTCATTGTTATTCTCTACTATTTTCATAAAAATAATAAAATTTATAGAAAGGATGAGTTGCCTTGTGACCCACCTTTTAAAATTTTAAAAGACTGAGGTAACATACAGGATCCATAGTGTTAAAAGGGATGCGTAGTGTTCTCTAGCTGTATAAACAGCAGATACAGCCTCATTTCCAATTCTCACATCAGTGCTTTCCCTCCTACCTGCTGCTCCCTATCACTGCCTTACCTGGATGTACAAGGAAAGTGTTTTCTGCTGGCTCATATATGAAAATGCCTCCAAGCATTGGAGAACACACTGGGCATCCACATGTTGAGGCCAGTCACCCGCCACTGATCCCACTGGCAACTGAAACACTAGAGAGCATTCCAATCGTTCAGAACCCAGCTCATCTTCACAAACTAGTAGAAAACAAGCATCTCTTTTAATCTGTGTAATTTTTGAAGTGGGACCCTGTTATTTATGTAAAATGGCAACCTTGTTGAGAAAGCTATTTCCACAAGTCAGAAGATGAACGAAAATTTTTAAGGGTTTGCAAGGAAAACGTAAGAGTGAGATATGTTGGCAAATGCTAAGTAGTTTCAGTTTAGCAGCAGGGAAACTTATTTTTATTTTCAGGTTTTTATAAAAGAGAGCAACAGCCTATGGTAATTATTGCAATTACTCGTTATACCCCCCATATTTAAATGCAGACGCTCAATATGCACCCATCTTTTCTGGATCTACATACCATAGGGTTGTCAACTTTCTTACATCTGCCAATTATCAAAGACAATATCTAAAGAGAGCTCAACTTCTAAAGCTGAGAGTCCATTCTGAGTCAGTAGAAAATGCAAGATTCCCCCATCAGTGGATTATCACTTAGGGTGACTGACTTTTGCCTTACATTTCTTCTCTTGTCCATAATAATCTCTACGGTTGGAAACAAAAAGGTATCCCATAAATTTATATACTGGAGGGCCCTCCCTGGTGGTGCAGTGGGTTAAAACACAGCATTAAGAAACTAACGACACTTCAGCATGAGTTCCATCTCCACCAGCCCTGGAGGTTACCCACATGGTGCGGCAGACCTCTCCTGACCTGCCCACTGCTCCCCTCAGCAGTGTACTTCATTGATCTGCCTGTTATGCCCCCCACTCTGTCTCTGGTGAATCCTCTTACCATCCCTGCACCTCTGGTCTGTACCCCAACTCTGTATGCATAAATAAATCTTTTTTAAAAATTATATACTTGTTTGCTTTCATTAAATAGGATAAATAGGAAAAATCTGAAGAACAAAAAAACAGTAATAATCTTGTCTTTTTAAATCAGTTACTGAGAATTCCAGTGAGTTTCTGAAGAGTCGTTCAATATAAGAAATGGCACTGTGTTGTCGAAGGGCCCCACTCCAGTGTCACCAATTATACCCTTTATGCAAAATAACAGGCATATATCAATAACTTTGAACTGAATCGTGATTCTCATTGTCATCTAAATACCTTTATTTCTAAATAAAATTTGAAGAAGAAATAAAAGTATTTCTCACTACCAAAGCTTCTATTAAATGAATAAATACTTCTCTTTTGTTTCTTTAGCATTTTCTTTTACTCCTTCCTTTCCAAATGTTGTTTTATTTTAAAAAAATATCAAACCTAAAATATCTAATATTATAAAACATTTATAAACCTGTTCAGGAAACATGTTATAGGTTAATTCTTTTTAATTCCTTTCATATTTCCTCTGTCACTTTCCAAATTTGAATTTTCAGTACTCATAAACTATATCTTCTGATGCACTCCTGTCTCCAATCTCCATCAATATGCTAGGTATTTTCAAATCATTCTTTACAGATCTTACAGTAACATATCTTAAAATTTTACAATTGGAGAAAAGTTTAAAAAATGTTTACATGGTTAAGTATGAAGCACCAGTAAGTTATCTCCCCATATAAACAAATTTTGCAATGACAGAAATTGTCTAATGTAATTATTATAGAATTTTGTATTCTATTGAAGTCTTTCAACTTCTATAGGAAGTCTTGGATAGTAAACAGTAGTTAACTTTGGTCTTTTCCATCATTTGAAAGACCTCACAAATTAGCTTTCATAAAAGAAAAAGAGTTCTTATATAAACGAATATTCACCAACATAAATGTTTAACCAGTGTTTATCAACTGGTGATATATTGGTAGGCTATATTTTTGAAAAGAACCATAGGAAAACATACTCAGCAACTTTTTCTTTTTTAGATTAATGATTTTTGTAGAAACTAGAAAATGAAACATAAAAAAAAATGTTAAAAGAATATGTTAAAAATAGAAAAAAAGGCCCTTCCTGGTGGCGCAGCGGGTTAAAGCACAGCACTGAGAAGCTTAAGCCACTTCCGCATGAGTTCGGATCCCCGCCTGCCCCGGAGGTGACCACATGGCGTGGCAGACCTCTCCTGACCCGCCCGCTGCTCCCCTCAGCAGTGTACTTCGTCCATCTGCCTGTTCTGCTCCCCACTCTGTCTCCGGTGAAGTCTTTCGCCACCCCTGAGTCTCTGGCCTGTACCCCAGTTCTGTATGCACAAATAAATAAATCTTAAAAAAAAAAAAAAACAGATGAAGTCTTTCCTGGAGGTCCCCACTCAGATTTAATGCCTATTGTACTTTCAACCTCTCCCAAATGTGTAATTCTAAACTAATCAGTCTCGAGTTTCTGATCAGCACCGTGAAGGTCAGCTGTACGGGAAAATTCCTCTACCTTCCCCTGAGGATCAGTTGCTTTGGCTGAAATAATCTTTTTGGTTCCCAATAGTAGCTTGTCTCAGTCTTTTTCTGTCACAAAATATTTTCCATTTTGAGTGGTAACCCATTACAGTATGTAGATGGGGTGCTGCCCTATTTATGAATTGCTCGATAAAGCCTATGAAATGAAATCCCTAAATTTATGGGTTTTGTATTTTAACAAATTTACTTTGGTTATTATAATTAACAGGCTGCTGTCTTATCAAAATATGGTTAGTGTAACTAAAACAGTTGTTCCTGTATTTGTGGGTATCAAGAATACTACTAAGAAGCTATTGGAGGACACTCTCTGGTGGTGTGATGGGTTAAAGTACAGCATTATAAAGCTGTCAAGCCACTGCAGCACGAGTTCAATCCTTGCCAAGGCCGGTGGCTAAATATGGCATAGTAGACCTCTCCTGACCGGACCAATGCTCCTCTCAGTCAAGCCACCTGTTCTGTTTCCCACTCTGTCCCTGGTGAATCCTTTCACCCCACACCTCTGACATCTACCCCAGTACTTGTGTGCATCAATAAATAAATCTTGGGGGGAGAACAAAGATGCTATTGGCAATTAGATGTCCTTCTACGCTAGGAACTACCATTTACATGAAATTTCAGAGGGTAGTGGAATTTTCTTAAACTTCCCTTTCTTTTTTCATCAGAAAAGTATTTTGATTTGTTTTCCTACAGTTAATCATGCTATTTTGAGGTTATTAATTATAGCAGAACTTCTACTTCATAACTGCAAATTAAACAGGACTGAGATCCATTCGCATTGTGATATATAGAGACAAAAGGCAGTTAGACCCTAGAAAATCCACTTGTATGATGCACTTCTCTCTTCTACTATGTTTGGTAATTCACCAATTATTTCAATATTATCAAAAATTGCAGTACACAATATGTGAGAATCTGAGTATAATGCAAAGTGAGATAAACAGAATGTATTCTGAATACAAGGTGATTATTTCTAGGCCATGTTTTCCTTGTAAAGTAATGTTACTTGATGTATACTCATTTAGATAATACGATACCACAAAATAAACACACCAGGGGGTAGGAAAGAAATGTCAATACTGAAGGTCATGGAAAAGAATAGATTATATTACACAGAGTTAAGTATCTTTAAAAAAATAGATAACATCTGTGCTTGATGTTTTGGAAGATAAAATAATATACAGGAAGATATATTCATCACTAATTCTGACAATAAAAGAATGTAAAAAGGACATAAAAATGCAAATGCAAACAATCTCTCCAATGGAAGATGGCTTATTGAAGACACAAATCTAGTGCCAATGGGTCATATCTTATAGAAAACATAATAAAACGGCAACAAAGTAAATTAATGATTCTTTTTATAAAAGTAGCATTAACAGATGATTAGGAAAAAGATATGCTAATTAAAATGGCAAATGTGTTGGGATATATTACAAGAAGTTCTGAAGTAAAGCAATGATTAAAAATGATGGTCCTTTAACCACTCACTAGAAAAAATTTCTTGGTGATGAGTAAAAACCAGAAAATCTGACTAATAAGTGACAACATTTGCAATCCACACAGAACTGCCTTTAAATGTCTTTTTAAATATATATATATGTGTGTGTGTGTGTGTGTGTGTGTGTGTTTATTTGTTTATGTATAAAGAACTGGGGTACAGGCCAGAGGTGCAGAGGCAGTGAGAGGCTTCACCAGAGACAATGGGGAACAGAACAGGCTGACTGATGAAGTACACCACTGAGAGGAGCAGCAGGTGGGTCCGGAGAGGTCTGCTGCACCATGTGGGTCACCTCCAAGGTGGGGGGTGGGGATTGAACTCATGCTGAAGTGGTTTTAGCTTCTTAATGCTGTGCGTTAACCCGCTGCTCCACCAGGGAGGGTCCTAACTGTCTTTTTAAAGTACAGATTAGATATACAACTGTTGATAGTTAAACATTACTGATAAATAAATGCATGTTTACAGTTGAAGGATGGGAAAATGAAGAAAGGGGAGTACAGTTTATTGAAATGTACCTTGCCATCAACAGTGGGCTAAGCAGGGGTGTTGAGTTTGCTGGTTATTCATTATTAACTATCCCCATGCCTAGTGTAATGCTGGACTTCATGTAACCTCCACCATCCAATGAACCAATGCATGACTAAAGGATGTACAAAAGTAAGGGCTGTGGAGCTAATTGTTCAGAGTTTTGGCACTGGAGTTTTGTTGTTGTTTTAATATTTATTTACATTATATTTCATTTTGTACATTTTTTTCATCTCAGCTCCAATCCCTGTGGACTTCCCACCACCACTTCACCCATGTGCCATCAACATAATCCTGTGTGCTCTTCCCACCCCAATTTTGACCCTGTTCCCCTCTAGAATGTCTCTGGCATTGGAACTTTTTTTTTAAGATTTATTTATGTATGCATACAAAGCTGAGGTACAGGCCAGAGGTGCAGAGGATTCATCAGAGACAGAGTGGGGAGCAGAATAGGCAGATCAACGAAGTACACTGCTGAGGGGATCAGCGGACAGGTGAGGAGAGGTCTGTGCGCCATGCGGATCATCTCCCGGGCAGGGATCGAACTCATGCGGATGTGGCTTTCGCTTCTTAATGCTGTGCTTTAACCAGCTGCACCACCAGGGAGGGCCCGGCACTAGAACTTTTAATCCAACAGGATGATGGATTCATTGCCACAGTCAGAGATAATTCCATCAGTAAAATCTTCCAGCACTATGTACTTATTTTTGTCAACCACAATCCTGAGCAGCTCAAAATGGGTTTTTTGCTTTAAAATTATTGCATTTTTTCTACACATATAGCTCGGTATTTTTACATCCATATCATATTCATGTATATGATTATTGGTGAAGAAACATTGTTAAAGGGTCTTGTTCACAAACACTGTAGATGCCATGTGGCCCTAAGTACTCTTGCAACTGGAGATGTCCCCACAATCTAGGCAGAATCAGCACTAGTCTCAAGGAAACAGTTAGCTGAAATATTTCGATCCGTTACCAGTATTAAGAAAACCATTTCGGATTTGGATGATGCAAAAAATTGTAGTAACAGGGATTTCCTTTTCTCTTGTCCATTGTTTAGGAAGAGGACCTGAAAAGTGAATTCAATACCCACTTTCCTGCACTGAAAATCACTTGTGTGTGTATGTGTGTCTATGTCTGTGTGTGTATATGTGTATGTATATATACATATATATACACATATACACACACATAGTCCAAAGCTCTTTCACAGAAAAGTTCTTTCACTGAAAAGTCCTGCATTGAAAAAATATGCACGCACACACACGCGCGTGTGTGTGTGTGTGTGTGTGTGAGAGAGAGAGAGAGAGAGAGAGAGACTGTCCAAAATCCTCTCCTATGAAATCAGAACTAGGAATCTAGGAATACTGGAAATCAGTGAAACCTGCTTCCCTGAAAATTACAATTATAAAGAAAGTTTTCCAAAGCATAAGACTTTCTGCATTTGTAAAATTCTAAAGAAAGAAAGAATTATCTTTACATTATATCCAAAACCCTGCAAGAGCATTTAGGAAAGATTTTTTTTCCCAGAAAACACAGTCTTATTTCAGACTGCTCACACAGCCTTCGTGTCTATAAGTTGATGCAAGCATTGCAAAAGGAATTTCTAGGATCAGGTTAGAAAAGGACTAAAAATCAAAGGAATACAATCATAATAGAAATAGAAATTAAAGGGGTACAAATATCTCCTTGTATTTAGAATGTTTATATTCTAATATTCAATTACTTAGAAATTCTAAAGCCCATTCTATTGTTTCATATAAAAGAAAAAGAAACATGTAACTGATGTTTTCCACGTGAAACCAGTTTGCCAGTGCAGAAATGTCACAGTAAGAGTGACAGCGTGAGATTCTTTTGTATAGGGGCCGGATTGGGGAACTTTTGCAGAGCTATCATTCTTCTGGACTAATACAAGAGACCTCCAGAGTCTGTCTCCCAAGAGATTATGGACCTCATGGGTGCACCTTGGCAGCCATCATTTTCTTTTTTCTGCTCCTGATGCTGATTTTGCAGGTACCTCATCAAAATGCTGCCAAAATAGATCATATACCTCTTCCTGTGATGCAAGCTTATGTCTTGCTACTCCTCTATTCTACACCTTCATCCATTTACTCTTGAATTTCATTAGCCTCTCTATAAGTGACTGAGAAAGGAATATCGTCTAGATTGTAAATTCTCACAAATATACTACAGATGTAATTTTTTTAGCCTTTTCCAGCACTTCCTCCTAAGGACTCAGGAATGCATCAGGGGAGGACTTGATTGTCACACATACAGCTCCATAGTCAACACTAGTTCTCTTACTAATGGTCTATTAGGACAAAGATTAGCCTGGACCATACCAACCTGTGGTTTCCATTCTGGCTTAGAAGAAATTCTCTCCAAAATTCCCTCAAAAGATATATGATGAGGGGATTCACTCTGAAAGTTTTCTAGACATCCCTGGGCAGGACCACATTCATGAGAGTGTAGATTGACCAATTACTTCAAAATACTTTTTTCAATGTATTTACTTCCTTATATATGGGTTCAAATGGAAACAATACCTACATGACCATATTATCGAGCTCCCTTAGAATTTTAAATTATATAATTTATATGCACAATGTAATCCTAGCTGCATTAACCAGTTGAATTTATAGAAAAGAAAAAGAGTTCTAATACCATTCTACATAAAAATCAGAACAAATCATACAAACTTACTATGAAGCATGACAATTAGCCTAAAGGTAAGAACAAAAATTCTTTTCATTTTTAGACAAAGATTAATGTGATAGCCAACCAAATTTACTAAATTGTTCCTGACTAGTATAAAAGAGGGTCACATTGACACACAGGGACATTGTCCTGAAAGAATCAGAAAATACCCTTTATTGCCAGACAACTTAAGAATAATAAAACTTGTATTACTCAGCAGGGTATGATAGGCAACACCTAATTGCTTTATTTCTGTAGCAGAATTGACAGTTGAGATGTCAGATCTATTATTGGAATCCTAAATAAAAACAAATCACAAGTTTCTATAGCAGTTTGACAAGAAAAACAAAACATAGTTTTGAGCTTATCACCAATACTTTTCTCCTTTTAAATTTTTTAGCTTATATGAGAACTTAGTTTTACCAGTCATACATATGGAATAACATTTCTAGAAACCATAATGTTTTAGAAAAAAATTATAGTATAGAAGGACTTCCTTTTACTTTTTAATTTTCTCTAGTTCTTTCCCTTAATCTCTCCACTCCTTTTTTCCGTTCTTCTTTTCCGATTACTTCTACCTTGTCCAAAATGAACACACACAAAAAAAATATATTAAAGATGACAAAGTTGCATAATTGAAATTGCCCAGAGGGCTCTCCCTGGTGGTGCAGCAAGGACGCAGCAAGATGGCCGCAGCCGCTTCAGTGTAAATTCGATCTCTGGCCTGGAGGTGACCCACATGGCGCAGCAGACTTCCTCTGTCTCGCCTGTGTTCCCCTCAGCAGTGTACTTCATCGATCTGCCTGTTCTGCTCCCCACTCTGTCGCTGGTGAATCCTCTCACCGCCCCTGCGCCTCTGGCCTGTACCCCAGTTCTGTATGTATAAATAAATATTGAAAAAGAAAAAAATAGCCCAGAAATAGAAAAAGTAAGAAGTAGATACAGGTTCAGAGTCTAAGAAGAAATAAACACACATTGTCCTGTTTTTCCTACAGAGTGTAGCTTAACAACTGGACATGTTCTGGAAAGTAATAGATGATTTGATAGAGAATTGAAGAAACTGATGTACCTTAGGATCACTGATGTGTTTATATACGTATTTTTAAATTTTTTATCTATTCTCCAATATCCCGGGGCTTCCACACGCAACGTACTAAAACCTAAAACCTTCTATTAGTGTTAACGGAGAACTTAATCTACAACAATTAGTTCAAATTTGAGGAGCTGGCAAAGGGGTCCCTTAATATTCAGGGAATGTGGGGGAAATCAGTATTTTTTCGTTTCTTCATTCTTTGTGCCCCAGCTCACCATCTTTTGGAGGTAGCAGAATCTACAGCAACAGCAACACAGACCCACGGGAATCTGGATCACTGAGAGAGAGAAAGCTTCTCTATCAGAGCAAAGCAGTCCCAAGAAGGGGGTGAACCACACTCCTTGTTCTCTCCCTCTTTTTTTACAAATCCTTCGCCATTAGCCATCACTCCTGGTGCAGGAAAAGGCATGCCACACCTGTGAGTGCGCAGTCTGTCATATATAGGCTCCTCCAGGGAACTGCTAGGAGATCAGAGAGAAAATTCCCTGGCAATCAGGCAGTGAACAAGCTGGGCTTTGGATCGGCCCCCTGCGGTGGCATGCAGGCTGCTAGTGTTCACCAAAAATTTGGGCTCTAAGTTTTTTAGCAAGGCTACTTAAAAGCTAAAAGCAGTAGATGATACTACAATTAGCTAACATAATTCTAAAGCTGCTTTTATTCTGAAGTCAACTATTTTTCTTAAATGTGCCCTCAGCCAGATGGTTGACTTCTAAGTACTGATGACGTCGATTCTGGTCATTTTTATAAGATCTTTTTTGTCTTTATTCGGTGGAGAAATTTTGGATATTCTTCCTCTCACTTTAACAAAGATCATATATATATACTTACATTTGTCTTGTATAACATTTTTACTTCCTATATTTAGGTTTTCTCCGGAGCTTCTTTCTTCTCTTTCCTAACTTCCATCCCTTACATTAAAATCTGGCTTAAAAGTTCCATGTGCTGGCTCTCTCTGGTGGTGCAATGGGTTAGGATTGCAGGCTGGCTGCAGACGCTTCAGTGCGAGTTCGATCCCTTGCCCTGGAGGTGACCCACATGTTGCAGCAGACCTCTCCTGACTCACCTGCTGCTCCCCTCAGCAGTGTACTTCATCCATCTGCCTGTTCTGCTCCCCACTCTGTCTTTGGTGAATCCACTCACTGCCCCTGCACCTCTGACCTGTACCCAGTTCTGCATGAATAAATAAATCTTTAAAAAAAAAAAGAATAAAAAAAATTAAAGTTACATGCGCTTTTTTTGACTTCTAGAAGTTACCCCTAACTTACCAAAAAAAAAAAAAAAAAGACTTTTTTCCTGAAAGTTTTAAATATTTATTACATCCCTACAAAAGTGACAAATATAACCCAAGTATATTAAACTGCCCTTGCCAGCTGACTCTAGGCACAACCTGCCAGAGCTATTCCATTAAAATCCTTTTTCCTGGGAGCCCCCCCAGGGCAACTAATCAGAACTATTCCCGAGCTATGTAGTCACCTGGGTCTCGGCCAGTGCTGGCCTCTGCCAACCTCTTTGGTATTATTTCCCACTGATGTTTTTTCATTCACGGCATTGGGCCACATGAGCCTTGCCATTTGATGGCCAAATTCATTCAGTTCTTCATTCCCCAAGGCCTCTGCACTCTTGTTCTCACTGCTCAAATCCATTTCCTCCATCCCACTGCTGCCTCATTAAATGGTTCCATTACCTGATATAATGCAGAGGTCTCACAATAGTTTGAGATAGAAAAAATTTCCCTGCTCATTACACTTAGAAACTAGTACCATTAAAAATCTAAGATGTTCCTGCAGATGAGACTGAGAGCTCTGGCTTGTTCAGTTATGTTCTGTATGAAATTGCCTATTTCATGGTTACTTGACTTTGTGGATTATTGTTATCAGCTTCAGATTTTTGAAAAGCTTTTGTTTAAAATTAAAACAACTGCTTTCCTTTGTTCTTTGTTACTAGGATCAATGTCCACTCCTAGGGTATATCTAATTTTAGCTTCTTGCAATTCAAATGAGCATTTTAAGACTTTAATCTTTAGAATTCTGTGATGAATTAAGGAATGTATCCTGTTAGGATACTGCTTAGTTTTTACTTTTAAAGACTAGAGCTGTTTTTTTGTTTTTTTTTTTTTTTTTTTTTTTTTTACTATAAATCTTAGCTCTGGAGCTAGGGGGAAGAAAAAAGGTGCCTGAAATACTTTTCTGTTGTGAATCTACACTAACAATAATAAACCTGGATAGGAGATTCATAGCCACATTTAGAGAATATAACTCTTGCTATATAAGCATGAGAAATATAAATTCTTCATTGTTTAGAGTTATCTCTCTATTTTCTTAGTAGCCTTAAAACATTAATTTTAAAGGCCAATGGGAATGTCTAGAATGCTCCTAGATACAGAAGAGATTCCAAAGTTAGTCTTAGCAAGCTGTAGGCAATCATCAAACTGAATTACCTGAAGGGATACAGGAAGGGGGCAGGTGCTGGCCAATTACCATAACCTAATTGTAGTAGGACACCTGGTAGATAGGATGCTAAGGTTTTTATTAGATTGGAAAAGAACTGCCATTTGGGGAATTTAAGCAAAACTACTAGGGAAGAAACTGAAATTAGCCTTTGGGGAAGTCTCTTATATTCTAAGAAGATCTTTTTAGTCCCTACTCATTATTTTGGAGACATCTTTATATACAGTGGAGAAACCAAAATATAGATATTTTCGAGTAAGCTTAACGATATAAATTGAAGAGCTTTGACAAAACTATAATGCATTAGTTATAAGTTTGTTTTTCGAAATCGGGATGGTAACTTCCAATTGCCCTCCCTAGCGGTGCAGAAAGTTAAAGCATAGCACTAAAAAGCTAAAACCACTTCAGCATGAGTTCGATCCCCGCCCCCACATGGCATGGCAGAACACTCCTGGCCCACCCACTGCTCCCCTCAGCAGTGTACTTCATCAGTCGGCCTGTTCTGCTCCCCACTTTGTCTCTGATGAATCCCCTCATCGTCCCTACACCTCTGACCTGTACCCCAGTTCTGTATGCATAAATAACTTTTCAAAAAATATAATTTTCTTGTTCTTGATGAGTTCAGTGATTCTTATTCAAAATAATTACTCACTGAAAATCAGGAATAGACACTGAATGAATGTAAAAAGAAACTTCAATGACTTGATACTGAAGAAGATAACTGCAATGTAGTGATGAAGTAGGCCTAGATTTGTAAAATGTACTGCAACGATTATTCTCTCTGCGTCAGTGTGAACTATCTCACAGTGATGGACAGGGCTTGGGTTTCTGTGTCAATCATAAACAAGTTAATTTTGAGGCAGAAAATAAAATTAATATTGGACTAAGGAAGGAAATTTCTTTACATTGGTATTGGGAACAGTTAATCTCAGGATTAGACATGTTAGAAGATTCTAGAATATTGAGTCCTTCTAACCTTTGACTGAATGTAAATCAGGGCAGAAAGAGAACTTTTTAGAGAACTGTGACTGAGTGGGACTTAATGCCCTCCTTTGCTTGACTGACAGGCTTCCCCCTGAGTCTAGGTCCTTTCTCCTTTTTTCAGAGCATTTACTTTAAAAACTTGTAACTATAAATTCTTTCTGTGAACCTGTGAAGTGTAAATTTCTTTTTTTTTTTTTTAAATCTTTTACTTGTTGTACATCCCAGGACTGCCTTTCTTGAGGATCTGGGAGTTATTCTTTCGCAATTGATTCATTGAGGAAAACATCTCCTCTTTCATGAAGATAGGAGAAAATTTACATTATCTTTGATAGGTAAACTAATTATCTTATAATCCACACCCCCATCAATCTCAAAAACTCTCCCTTCCCACCCATTGTCTCTGTGGATTCTAATTCTAGTGGCATTTTGGGCTTTCTCTCCTCTGTTATTATTGCTTTAAATAAAGTTGCCCTTCCCTGTTGAATTTAGTCCACTGTAGTTTTGCTTTAATCGATCTGGTCCTTTAGATGCTAGGAATTATACTACTTGAATTATCAAGTAGTGCTTGCAATGCTCTTGAAGTGTTTACTTTGCTTTGTAGGGACTGGATGTTATTTTACAGGGACAGAAGGGTGATGCTGGCCACAACCATTGTCCATATGTCTCCAGGGTGCTGCTGACTCTAGCAGAATCAGATCCACCCTGCACTCAATTTTATTAAAGTATTTAGGAATTTGGTAAAAGGTAATTTGGGTACTGAAAGGCACAATCTTTAAACTTACTTTTGCAAATACTTGCTTTTACTTAGCAAATCTGAAATCAAAACATTCTCTCAAAATGTGTGGTCCCTGCATGAAAACTCTTAGATTGATGGAAATGTTGAATATGTATTTTTCCCAAATGTTTGCATTCCTCAAACTTACTAAACTATAATGAGGTGAATTTTATTATATACAATATATACAGTAATAAAGCAGAAATTTATTTTTCAAATTAACAAAAAGCTAGAAAAACAGCAATAAAACAAAAATTTTAGGTCTCCATCGGTTCTATTTGTTCATGTTAATAGAAGCAATTCAAATATAATCAATGTGATTTTTCTCTCATAAAGTATTTTAGCTAGTTGGTAAACAACTAACTTATAAGAACTAATTACAATTTTTATCTCTTCTAATTCTGTGTAAGTTATAAATAGCACCTAAGATATTTAATTGAAAATATACAGTTCTATTTTAACAAAAATTCTCTATGATATGGAAACATAATGAAATGCAATCATGGTGTTTCTGAGAGATACTGGCTTCTCTAGCAAAACAGTGGTAAATCTGTAACTTTTCATTGTTTTCACTCAATTCCATATTTTGTAAGTTATGCAAATATTTTTAAAAAACAGTGATCTTTAAAAGTATTTATCAGTACTTGCCCATTCAGAATTAACAAAACAAGTTATTATTTCTCTGTCCTACCTTTAGCAAACAATTTCTTTTCTTTGTCATCTTTCACTTGTAAATAAAGGTAGTGTCATAGGAAAGACATTCCTACTTAAGAGTCTTATTGGGATTTATGCATTTTGCTAGCTTATGTAGCAAGGTCTAGGTGAACTATGTTATGTAATTTCCTTTATTTCTGTACTATGTAAAAGTTAAAGGTACAATTTATTCAATTGCATAAACTACTCATGTGCTTGATTATTATAAGACATAATAGCTCCAAAATTTTAAAAACAGATACAGAAAAATAATTTAGAAGATTGAATTAAATTACATTATAAAATGATTTATATTTAATTTAATATTTGTTATTTTGCTTGTTAGTATCATAGAAAAAGTATAACATAGCAATTTATTTTGCAGGAAGTATCTTAGAATTCTAGACATGGAAGACTTAAGTTTCTTATAGTTATACAGGAATAATTAAAACATGAAATTGTAAGTATAGCATAATGTGTTAAAGAAGACGTATGGGGCTTACAAGGAATGACCACAGGGTTGTGAGCACCGCATTAAATGGAAAACATCTGACAACAACTGAAAGAAGAAAAGACATAAGATAGGAAGACAAGGCAGAAAAAAAATGACAAATTTGCTTGGTGTGGGCACAAATGGTAGAACTAAAAGAAATGAGTGTGAATTTATAGAGTAGCAGATGGCAGCTCAATCAGTGCAAGCAATTTTAACAGCACTTTCCAGAAATGGATATAATTTGTCTCAAATATTGGTAAATATTCATAAATTTCCCAATGCTAAAGGTGTTCAAGCAAAATTTGCACTGCTACTTTTTGTGATATACAGCAAAAGATTCTAACATTGAATTGTGGATAAAAGAACTTTATGCCAACTCAGCATTCTATCAATAACAACCTCACTGGCAAATTTGCTCATGATCAATTTCTCAAGTGCCCTCTAACTGTTCTTCTATCCTGAGACCTTAACAAGAAGGCCTTTGGCTTCCATGCTTCATCTGGGGAATAAATGAGCTCAAGTAGCTGGAATGGCAGCAAATAAGTCTCGACTCTTTGGATAAGTTCTGTGGCTTTAAAAAGTTTCCATGCCTCTAATCATTGAGTAGTGCTCTGTAAATGAACTAGTGTGGTACTGATAGATTCAGTGGTTAAGTCTGTGTTTTTATTTTGTTTTTTTTTTTTTTATTTGTTAAGTAGCAGAATTGGATGTTGAGTCCTATATAAACTTTTGATGGCATTAGTGCCTCATCAGATGACTACTGGTCATATATTAGCCCAGTGGGTTTGAACGTCAGGCTCACTCTACCCAGATCTTAAACAAGACTCAAGCTTCCTCCTCTCTCACTAGTTTGTATTTCCTTTCCTTATTCTATTCCTTTCCTCCCTTTTCTTCCTTTTAGAAAAGAAAAGTTAAAAAAAATTTAAAAAAGAAAAGCATTTAACTTTCCACAGCATTCCACTCCCAATTCTTTCCTTTCTTCTCAATTCTTGCTGTTGCCTTCACATTTCTTCATACCATTTCCAAATTTATTTCCTTTCTTTCCACCTTCCTTCTTGGAAAAATTACTAATCATTTTCATATACTTAGGGCTATAAAGAGAAATAAAACATGGCTATAACAGGAATTAGAGTGCACTTTCTATTCTCTATGCCTTTATATAAGGAAGAAGTTAAGAAGGGTATTGGCATATGGATGGAGGGTGAATTGAACATACGTGCAAGAAAGAAGAAAAATGTAACTCCATTAAATATATATGTAAATATATATGCAAATATATATATACATATTTACTGTGGAAAGAAGCATGTTCGCAGACTCAGACAACAAGGTACTAGTCCATCTTTGTGCAAAAAGCTATTTCTTATCCCAAAATGGCCCTATAAAATTATCCTTTACAGGAGGTTCAGCATTATGTACTTCTTTAGAATAAGTTTGATGTTGAAAATACAAGATAATACATTCTGGTACTTGGCTAAGCAAGTCGGTTTAGGTCATAACAGATAACTTATTGCCTGCCTGTCTGTTTTTAACTTTTAGAGGAGGAACATTAGAGCTTTTTAAGATGACCTGTTTTCATTAAAATCACTAAGCAAGGAAATTGAACTATTTCTTCCTGCACTGAAGAAATAATTAAGTTGCTAGATGTAGCCTTGAGCAAAAGGACAAGTGTTAAGCTGCTCTGGTTCTCTGGCTATTTTCAGCACAACAGAGGATGACAGAATAAATAAAAGCCCAGTAGGTGGTTAAAGTTCATCAAGGAGAAACCTGTACTCTTGGGAACTTTAAGTATTTGTCATTTTTTTAGTAATAAAATATTATGCACCTTACATTCAGTACTCATTAAGATCTGAGGCACCTTCCTCCCAATTTTTCACGTTTCCATTTCCTTTCCTTCACTGCTATTAATGTCCTATTCAAACTCATTTATCTTTATTATCTCACCATTCTATAAAATCTTTTTCATTACCAACAAAGCTTTAGTCATAAAACCATTGAAATACTTCATCCTAGACATAAAATTTTTACTGACTAGTTGAATGGTTAAAGCTCAGCACTGTGAAGCAATCTGTAACCCCTGCAGCATGAGTTCGATCCCTGGTCAGGGAGCTGACTCACATGGCACAGCAGACTTCTTCTGTCTCACCCACTGCTCCCCTCAGCAGTTTACTTCAACCAATCCGCTTGTTCTGCTCTCCACTCTGTCTCTGGTGAATCCTCTTACCCCCACACTTCTGGCCTGTACCCCAGTTCTTGTATGCAAAAATAAACAAATCTTTTTTAAAAAACCCTTTATAATATCTGTGTGCCACATCCCATCAGAGCAAATATTTATTATTTTTGGAAACTACCAGTCATTGTGCTACATCACAGGTGATATATGATAGAAAGCATACACAGTAGCTCTTGCCGGTTAATGTAAGCAGCGTACATTAAATCAAATAAATAAAAAACAATTAAGGAAAAGTACTCTCTGAGTTTTTAATAGGTAAATTAGGCTTACTCAAGAAGGTTTTCCTAAGTAATATCTTATCTGAGAGCTCAAAAATGTGTATGAATAACTCAGAGACAGAAGGAAAGGACAGCATTCCCTGCACAATGATTCATCAAACTGTTGTGTCACTTTGGGTACAAAATCTATTCCTTTAGAAGCTGTCTAACTTAGTGTAAAGAGTCTGTTGTATTTGTCAGGAAGTCTGGTTCCAGCTGTGCTGATATGAACATGCTTAGACCTCAATCTTGTCATTTGTTCCTTATAAAATTATGGACATGGTCAAGATCTGTCATTTTTTTTCACCCATTACCCCTAATCCAATCATCTGGGAAGCTTTTACAAAATACCATATTGGGCTTTACATCAGATCAATAAAATCTAAGTATGTGGAGTTGGTTGTAGGCATCATATTTAAAAAACTTTCTAGCATTTGCTATTGAGCAACAAAGGGTGAGAATTAGTAGATGACATAAATAAATAGCTCCATGATGGATGAGGTCCTTTTTGGTCCTGGCAATTTGTAATTCCATGAATAGCCTAACTACCCCTTGTACTATTTCACTTGTGAAGATATATTATTGAATATTTATTATGAATTTGACAGGGAACCAAACAGCAAAGGCATGAAGATAAGCTTTTACTCCTGATCAGGATAACTTACAGAACAGAAGAAACCAGCAACTTTCTTTTTAACATTGTGGTGGAATCCTATTACTCACACTTACAGCACATTTTTCACTACACTGTATCAGAGAAGATGCTGGAGTTTCTTACACCTAGATGTATGTGCACTTTACATTATTGTTCTGCTGCCCAGAAATAAGGTAGAGAACATTCCTTCTTCAAGTCTTCATATATTAAAACCATGTGTATTTGATCAGTGATAGATTTATGCTCATTATGCACAATAATGTGAGAAATGTAACCCCAAATTGGCTACTTTGAGTTGGCAGGAATGTAAAGGTCATTTGACCTAATTCTCTCACCAATGAATAGATTAATAAAGTGGTTTGTCCTAGATCATACTATGGTTCATTATTATTGACAGATCTCAGCTGAGTAATCATTCCACTAGTGTCACTGTCCAGGACTCTGAGGAAGGTAATACATCTTTTACTTAACTACTAGAAGATTTAGAATGGTGACTTCCTTGCTTGATGTCATGCTACTTTTTTTATAAATGTAATAAATACAACTCAGCATTATTTGAAAAGACCAATTCTTCCCAGCCATTCATTTGACTTTGATTATTCAGTCCCTATAAGTTTAAATAGAATAACATTTCAATTCAAAGTGGCAATATTAAAGATAATTGCGAAAATAATCAGAACTATCCAGTTAATTCCAATCCTTTGCAACTGAACTGCACTCCCAGGTACTGTCAATCTGCTATGATTATGCGTTTGGGGTAGGGATTACCAGTGTTGGTAAATGGAAGTGAGTAAGCTCATTACTCACAGTGGTGTATCAAAATAGACAACTTTAAGAATTATAGTCAATGAAAATTAGATAGAGAGAGAGAGTATCACCCCTTGGCTAGTTGTGAAAATAGAAGAATCCAAAAAGAAAGGTATGAAGAAGAAATTTAACATGAAGCAAGTGAAATGAGACTATAATCTTGTAACTTTAATTGGCAAAAATTTGATTCTAGAAGCCCTCACAATGGCCTAAAAAATTGGATGAACATTTGAAAATTCCTGAATGCCTGATGGAAGAAAAATTGAAGTATTCCATGTGTGTACATCTTAAACCATAAACTAGAATGATTACTTTTCATGCTTAGAGGGGCTTTGGGGCCATAATAACAAGAGCAGAATATTTGGAAGCCCTCTCCACCTTCCAAGTTTGTGTTCTCTGACAAGGGTTAGCAAAATGTACACCAAGTCTGGTGAAACCTAGAGGAGAAGCTGTGTGAATCTGGTCAGTTCAATGGGTGTCAGGAGATACTGCTCACTTACCTCCCTTGCAGTATGAGACAGCTACAGGCGTGTCACAGTTCTCAATCACTTAGTTATAACCTTATTAACTTCCCTAGCAGCTGGAGAAATACCTCTTTGTGAGACAGTTCATGTATTAGTGATTAAATGTCTTAATCTGTCACTTTTCATGTTTCACGTTTCATAAACCTGAACACATGTGAAAGGCAGAAGGAAAAATACTTAACATATATGATATAAAGCTTAACAGTGATGAGGATAGGATTATTTCATGATTTATATTTAATCTCTAATAAAGAAGAGGGGAAAATGATATTTATTTCAAAAATAGGGTCCATAGTTCCTACTAAGCAAGTAAGGAAAACAGAAGTTATATACAACCATTTGCAGATCATATGTGTGCATACACATGTGTGCATGCATAGGTCATGTGAAGCCTTAGGAATGAGGAAATACTCATTTTTAACTAAGACAAATGTTAGCCCTAAAATGTTAAAATCCCAGCTTCACCATTTTATTTGATGCCTGGATAGGTTACTGAGAGCTGTGATTGTCAGTTTCCTCTTCATAATACAAGGGCAGTAGTAATGTGTACCTTTAATGGTTCATGGAAGGATAAAATTATTCAAAAAAATACATAGAACAATAGCTGACATATAAAAAGATGAAATAAATGGTATATATATTTTTAATTTTCAGAGTGATTTCAAAATTAACTTTGCTAAGGAAATCAGCCTTTAAGCAAATATATATTAATTTGTGTCCACTGGGTAAGAGATTTATATATTTGCAATGTCCTTCATGCTATTTTGTTATGTCTCCTTTGGTAAATTTGGGCAAGGAAAGAATCAAATCTCCTCTTCCTATGTTATAAATTAGCAGGAGATCTCTACTGCTTCACTACCCAGAAGATTCTGTTGTGTAGTTAGGGCAAGAAGGGAAATGCCTTAAAAAAATTAGATAGCCAGCTATTTCCAGGGTCCTAAAAAATACCTGCCAGAGCTGACAAAGCCTGGGAAGAGCCAAGGAATGCCCAGAAGGGAGAAGACAGACCCCCACCCCAACTGACAGAGAGGGTCAATAAAGCCTGAGAAGAACAAGAAGTGTGAAAGGGAAGAAGGCAGACCCCAACCCCAACCTGATGCTGGCTGATAAAATTATATCCCAGAACTGCAGAAAAAGGAGAAATGGCTTAGAACCTCCTGCCTGGTCTGATAAACCAACACACCAGGAGCACCTGCGCAATACACCCCAGAATGAAACAAGATGAGCAGCCATATGGGCCCATTTTATACAGCAGTCCATTTGGCACAGTTGTTCTACATGATTCTGAAGTTCAGACTGCTTCCTGGGTGCACTGTCTCTAAATCAATGTTGCTTTGCTTAGACATGGTTTTGAATTTTTTCATGGCCATAGTCAAGAAATAAGGAGCCACAAAAGCTGGTAAAAATTCTATAATGTAAAAGAAAGAGAAAACTTCATTTTCCACTCTCATATTTCTGTAATCCAGAGTTCCTTACACATCTTTTAACTTTGCTTCAACATCTTTAACAGTCAAATGGAGGAAAAAACACATGTTGTAAGACAGATTCCTCTCTTTTCTCCACAGCTGAATTCTGTTGGTGAATATAGAATTGTTGACAGAATGGACTCTTGAATTATGACACCACACTCTATATTTGAAGGAAATTTTCTCACTAATAGCAACAGCTATGAGAGTAAATTGAAATCTGTTTCAATTACTATATCATAGAATCTCAAGACTAAATTACACTGATTGTTAGAATAAGAGAAAATACGAAGGCATTAATCATACAATACTTCCTGCAAAATTTGCACCTGAAGTATGGAAGCTCTGCTGGATTTCCTTATGTTGCTATCATCTTTCACCCAGTGTGTGGTCAGTGCATCACTAGGAGCCAGAATTTTTACTACGCTAATTGCACAGCCGGTGACATGAATGTCAATGTAGGAAAAGGATCAGAATAACATTCCAAAGTGTTACGTTGTACAAAGTGTTGATTAGTGTAAAACTAAATCTTGAGAGTTTGATTATGAGAAGATGCCTGTTAATTTTACTTAACATCATCCTGTTTTTGTGTTCATCTACATTTGACAGACATTTTTTTTAAGGATTTTTTATTTATGCATTCAAAACTGGGGTACAGGCCAGAGGTGTGGGGGCAGTGAGAAGATTCACCAAAGACAGCGTGAGGAGCAGAACAGACAGACACAGGAAGCACACTGCTGAGGGGAGCAGTGGGCTAGACAGGAGAGGTCTGTTGTGTCATGTGGGTCACCTCCGGGGTCGGGGGTCAAACTCACACTGAAGTAGCTTCAGCTAGCTTACAGTGCTGCATCCTAACCCATTGCACCACCAGGGAGAGCCACTGACAGAAGTCTTAATAAATCCCTTACTCATTTTTTCTTGTTGTTTAACTGTTATTTTAAAAGATACAACCATTTTTAAAAAAGATTTATTTACTTATGCATACAAGAACTGGGGTACAAGCCACAGGTTGTGGGGGGAGTGGTGAGAAGGTTTACCAGACACAGAGTAGAAGGCAGAACAAGCAGATATACTCAAATCCACTGCTGAGGGGAGCCACAGGCAGATAGGAGAGGTCTGCTGACCATGTGGTCATCTCCCTGGCCAGGGCTGGAAGGGAACTCATGCTGAGTGGTGACAGACAGTTCTTCCTGCTGCAATCCAACCCATTGTACCAGCAGGGAGGGCCTGATACAGGCCATTTTGTGATAAGTCTTAATGCACTTCCTTAAACTCCCTTAGTGCCTCAGCCTCCTTGAGTCAAGGGAACCTCCTTGAGACTGGCTCCCTTCTGAAGTGGCCATGCTGGATGGACTGTGGTGGAGTCTTCTCAGCCCTCTATCTAAGGCCAGTCATATGCCCTGGGAATGCCAGACTTAGATCCTTGACTGTTGGAAACAGCCAGGTCCAATCTGTTCATGTCCATAGTTCCTGCTTCCTCCTTCTACTTCAAATGTGGGTGACATACCACATTGTAGGAGAGGATTTGATATTCTGAGTTTCTACAGAAAGAGCTGAATGATGCATCTGCTTTATGTACCGCTATTTGTAATGACCCTAAGTGATGAAGATGTCACAGGCACCGACATCATAATGACCCAGACTATTTTAGAGCTGTGAACAACTGAGTTAGAGCAACTTAAGTTCTTAGAAAAGCAACCAGTTCTGGATGAAAACACTGTTAAACAGACCCACAGAAGGCAAGGATAGATAAAATCAGGCTGTGCAGGAGAGACATGGCTTAAATTAAAATTAACAGGTGGCACTGATAATATGTCTCTGAAAATGGTATAAACACAGGCACAAAAGTAATTCAATTTGAGACACTATGCACTCTGTACTCGTGGTCCTGTAATCGTTGCCAGGTTTTGGTGAAAGCCACCAGAGGCTTTTGCTTTGAGAAGTGACCTTCCTCTCCCTTTAAACTCTCTGGAACCCAGCCACACCCATGCCCTCTCCAGTTTCCTAAATCCAGCCGACTGAGGGACCCACTTCCCTTCCCTCTTTTACTGCCAACTGGATTGTACATTTATATTTTTGTAATATGAATTCCCCACAGTCAGTTCATTTGTGGCTATATGCATTTGGCTAGAGCTGTGAGTACAGCCTATCTTCTTCAGTAAAAATGAATACTTCTGAGATCCAAACCACAAATAACAGTATTCAGAAATATGAGGAGATTAGCTCCCACACAGTGTAAACTCACTAATGGAAATCAAAAACATAAGAAGCTGAGCAAATAAATTATCCTTCCTTCCCTGCATAGATGCCTGAAATCACAGTCCATTTCTCCTTGCCATGTCCGAGTACCCCTATGCCAGAAGCCCCTTGCTAACCAAGGCTACGTGTCTGTGCAGCCTGCCTGGAGAGGGAAGTGACTCTGCCTTCCCTCGCTTTAGCTCCATCATCGCCTGGCTTGCCTTTTCCCATGGGTGCTGCACTGAGCTGGGTTTCACCTTCGAAATTGCTGCATTATTACTTTGATCCTTGCCTCAGGCTCTCTTTTCTAGAGAAACGGAGCTATGACAGTTATATTTTTCTTGTAATTTGAGATAAGGAGCCTTATCGCTTTATTCCTTTTGTCTTCCTCAATAGAATTGTTACTTTGGGGGATTAAGGGTGCTAACTGTACACCTCCTAAATTAAAGTGACCTGATACATTGTTCTGAGCACATTAAACAAATAACTTGATAAGAGCTGGGGGAAAAAAACAAATAATGAAATGCTTACTTTTACCTTATCAAGAGACCAATATGATTCAGAGTAAAGCAATGCATCTATTTATAAATATACTTAAGAGAAAAGAAAAATACAATTAGTTTAACAAAGCTTATGCCTTTCTCTTTTCAAAGAAACCCTGGAAGAGACTAGCACTCAGAGTTCAGCAAAAGGATAATTGTTGAGGAAAGGATAATCATTTGTAGTGCATGAAATGCACTCAGAAATGGTAGAAAATAAATGTGATTCTTGAGTACAGTAAAGTTTTTTTTTATAAGAGATACTGAATTCTACTTAATAACTCAAAAGCAGAAGTTTCTTTGCTTATTTATATATTTATTCCTGTTTGTCTCTAGTTTGTTTCTTGAAAAATAGATATAATGATATATACAACCCCCTCTCCCTCTTTCAACTCTACTTTTTGAAGAAAGCAGGAAATCTGCACATGGTCTTTCACCTCCCATCCCCTCACCCCAACAGCCTAAAATATGGCAACCAATGACCTTTTAAATACATCATACATATGATTTCAAATGAAAGAATGAAATATAGTTTGACTATCAGTGTCCTTGGTTAACTGAACACACAGAACCTCAGAGAAGAGCGAGAAGAAACCCTCAGATATTCAGGTCCACTCTGCTGCTTAGTTTCCTAGTATGCAGCGGCTGCTGAATGAGAAATGAGTCTGAAATATGGAAGAAAATGCCACCATAAAATATGTCAATTTGGCATAAGGATTTTGAACTAAAGATGCTCAAAAAAAAAAATAGCATAGCAAGAAGGTCGTTTTAATTTCCCCTTTCTTCCTGAAAATGGGAGATGAGAACTCCCATGGGAAAGAAGGCCTTCCTGAACCAGAAGAGAAAAAAATCTCTCTTTCATTGGGAGTCAAATTCAAGAGAATTCTGTATAAACAGATCTTACAACAATTCTTCAGCATCCTTTTACCTAGGAGGTTGCATTATCAGGAAAACCCTTAATGTTGTTTAAAGCTGTTAGTGAAGGTTTAGGTCCACATTCCAGCCAACTGGTTAAACCCTAAAGGCACATCTACAGAAAGGTCACTTAGTGACTTGGAATTACTTGGGGTTCACTAACTTCCATTTGCCTATTGAAATCTTTGCCCACAGTGGTGGTGATGGGGACACTCAGGGGCGACTTTGTGAGTTCCACAGAAGCATGATTTGGCCATCAAGATACACTTCTGCCCAGTCAAGGTTCTAGACATTCAACCCTGCTCCAGCCTGTAGAAATATCAGAAGTCCTATAAAAGTCTTAGCTACCGGCCCTCCCTGGTGGCGCAGCGGGTTAAAGCACTGCACTGAGAAACTAAAGCCACTTCCGCATGAGTTCGATCCCTGCCTGCCCCGGAGGTGACCACATGGCGTGGTAGACCTCTCCTGACCCGCCCGCTGCTCCCCTCAGCAGTGTACTTCGTCGATCTGCCTCTTCTGCTCCCCACTCTGTCTCTGGTGAATCCTCTCACCCTCCACATCTCTGGCCTGTACCCCAGTTCTGTACGAATAAATAAATAAATCTTTAAAAAAAAAAAAGTCTTAGCTACCTTTGAGAAGGAAACAATGCTTGGAGAGCTAGGTCCATGTTCCTTGCTGGATTTAAATAATACAACTTCCTTTACCACAAATTCCCAAGTTGGTCTATACTACTGGCTGATACATGCTAAGCAAAAAATCCTTAGGTTCAGAAACACTCCCTGGATATTTTAGCCACTTTCTAGACTTGTCTCTTTGTTCATCATAGTATAAAGGAAATATGGCTTCAGCATATTAGGGAGGCCTCTGTGCCATGTAAAACATAAGTAAGTGCATAAGATTTCTCTCATTAAAATCTACTTCATGACAGTTTAATTTTCAGGTACAGTAGAAAAATCCTAAGACAGAAAAGGTACAATTTTTCCTCCCCTGCAATTTCTACCTCTCTCCAACTTCTCCCCAGTACATTTTGATTCCTGCTTAGTTACTGCTTGGGGGCAGAATCATTGGCAACATCTGCTACTGTGAGCAATTGGAGGCCCCTGCAGCAGATTCGCATAGAAGAGGAGGCAATCAGCTGACGCAAGATGCAGCAATCAACAACATGTACTTTTCCAAAAAAGATTATTTCACTGAAGATTATTTCATGGTACCAGACTGACTAGAGGAATACAGTGATATAAAATGGAATTGTCAACCAATGTGTGTTTTCACATAAAAATGATAAGTGTTTCTGACCCTTTCAATAAATATTTGGCCCTCATGATATAGCAGCAGTTAAGACTCCTTCCTTTGAAATGTTTTCTTCCTCTGTCCTTAGAGAGATGCTTATCTCCTACACATTTCTCCTTTGTCAGCATTCATCTCATCTGGCGAATGCTGGTTTTCTCTGGAGTTCTACTCTAGACCCTGTTTCAACAAAAGAGACAAAGTGCCTGATACCATCTATACAGACCACAAATAACATCTAGCTCCCTTCTCTTCCCTGCGGTTGTCTTCCCTCTCAGTTCTTGGGTGGTTTATTTAACAACAACATTCAGCCATCTCCATAAAGAGACTGAAAATCTGTCTCCACTCTGAAAAACACTACAAAGGCCCAGCCAACACAGACTAATGTCTTCTGTCACTTTCACACACTCTTCTCCAATAAAGTCCTCCTAACCTAACTAAGTATATGGTCAAATGTTGTGTGTAGCATTATTGATGTCAATTTATCATGAACTCATATGGCCAAGATGAGAGATCAAGAGGATGGCTTGGAAGCTATTTTATCATATGCAGAACAAATATTTTGAAGGCATTGTGTTGGATGTAAAGATGCAGATGGGGCTGAGGGGTAGAGAAGGGAGAGAGGACATGCACTCAAAAAATAATAGGAGGTGAGTGAATTTTAAGCTGGTAATCAAGTTTCTGGCCCAAGTGACTGAGTGAAAAGTGAGACATGTCTTTGAGATAGCTCTAGAGTCATGGTTGTGGTCAGTGGTTGAACTTGACTTGGATCCTAGCAATGGGAAGCTCGTTTATAATCCTACCTTCTGCTTCCTCCCATTTGCACACTGGAGAGTGTTTTAGAGAAGCAGCCTTGAGAGAACAATGTGCTCTTAATACCTCTGTACAGTCTATATTACTGAACCAAAGTAAACCCTCTTTCTGTCTAAACTTTTTTACTCTCAAGAACTGGGGCCAAGATATTTTCATTTTGTGACCATGCAAGACATGCTCCCTCATAAGGTCTCTAGCTTTCAAATCTGCTGCTTACTAAAGTGGAGTGACCTGACTCTCTTGGTCTCTTCTAGTTCTCCAAGTACTGAACCACATTTCAGCTTTCAATTGGGGACTTCTCAAAGGCGTGGTTCAGTCAGATTTAATTTTAAGAAGCCCATGAGGCAACCATGTGGAGGTGTCCTGTCAGGGGCTGGATGTACACACCAGAACTAGGGGAGAGACCAGAATAAAAGCACTTGGTATGTTTTCCTAGGGTGTGAATCAGAGCAGAATAAGAATACTGGGCCTCTGACACCAGGTCCTCACTTACTTCTTGAACTGGGCTTGACATTTTGTTTAAAACTTCTGGAACCTAACCAGGTATCATTTGGGGAGTAAGCAGAGGAAGAGAAGGGGTTGCATAGTTTGTTGGCAAAGTGGTGAGACATTCTTGGCATTATTTTAAAAATGTGAACCATTAAACAAGTCTTACATTAGAAGTGATATATAGGGAGGTTAGGAGTTGTGTGCTTGAGCTCCTTTATGGGGCATATCCCTCAGCTACCAGCATAGTTTCTGTCTCTTCTTGGCACAGGTCTGCAAGCCTGTCCTGTTTTCCTCTAGGGGATTGAGAGCTTTGGCATTTCCTCCTGAGTGCTTTATGACTCAGAAAGGGCATTATTCAGAGAGAGAGCCAATGAGTACAGTAACAGAAAGGCAAATGATTAACAACTTACTTCTTTTTACCCATTCATGCTAATTTTTACTAGTTTTCAATCCTTGAAAAGCCATTTTTTTTAATAAAATACAAGAATTTCTTACTTAAAGCACTGAAAATGATAAACTGTTACCTTCCACAAGTTCAACTAATCTCCTCCAGACTGGAGAATAAGTAGACTTTTCCCCTCACCACTGACCATGGTGTGAAGAATAGCCACATAATTGCAACAGACTGAAAACTATCATTTTTTTTTCACAAAATTTCAGTAAGACTATTTATTAGGTCAAAGCCTTTGAAAGTTTTGTTGCACATTTTAGTGAGGAGATCAGAGAGATATAAATACAAAAGAGAATAAAAATGACACTTGCACAAATCCATGGGGTTGATGGGAGAATGATGAACATGAATTCCCTCCTCACTCACCTTGAAGGACAAGGGTCTCTGGTTCTAGTCCACCCCCATCACTAGTGAGTCAATCTATTGCTACGCATCAATTTTTCTAGTTATTTTTCTTGACACATCTGTGTCACAGCCCCATTTTTTACATATTTTTTTTCTGCCTGAAATGCCAACCCTCTGATTGATAAAATCCATGTCACCCTTTTAACCCTCACTCAAATTTCTTCTTTGCACTGAAACTTTCCACGACTTCTGTGCTTTTGCACGCACCTCTGTATTCTGTAGCAATAGTAACTCATCAAATCTCTTATAATTTTAAGAAATGTATATGGCTAATGGCTACATTTCAGTCTTTCTTCAGTTTGTAATCAGCTTGCTACTGCAATCTTTACTATGTGTACATGGGCATGTTTAGACAAGTCTTCCTTTCTACACATGTGAGCACCATGAGAAAAAGAGGAAAATTTTTCCCAACTTTGTTTTCTTGTACTGTCAGCTTCTAGGACCTATTATGGAGATTGTGATGAAATTGTTACTCAAGTAGGTTTATTACATAACATTTCAAATTAGGTAATTTGGCCTTTTGTATGAGCAGCTCACTTATTTTTTTACTAATTTCTCTTGATTGGTTAATTGTATATTCCTAACTATGTATACTTGGGAAGGAAACCTTCTGAGCCCACATAAGAAGCAATTGAACTTGATGAATGTTGAGAACACTAATTAATTAATCATATAATTTTTGTCTCAATTATAAAATGGACTAAAAATACTTTGAAGTTTCTTTGTGCTGTACATTTTTTTATGAAAAAAAAGAGTAAAACTCTCAGTTTAAATAGTATTTATTTGTTTATTTAATTTTATTAGTTTCCTTTCATATGCCAGGTATTACATATAGTATTTCTTGTTGTGACTGTTGGGGCATGTGAAATCAAATAAGACATTATTCAACGCCCTAGATATTTGCAAACTAGCACAGATCCAGACATGTAAAAATAAGCATGAAAGGTCAAATAAATCAAGCGATAAACAGAGGTAGAGCAGTGCTGTGAAAAGGTAAATGGGAAAAAAATAGCTCAAACTAAGAGAACAGAATGTATTTCATGGAGAGGTGAATGTATTTCATTTAGAAGCTATTTACCAAAACAGGCCCTGATTTTTATCCATTTATAGCCACTATTGACTCACTTTGGATTCTCTCTTTGAGATTTCATTTTTTCCCCTTCAATAGTAACCTGTTTCCTTGTGTTTCATACATTCCATCATTTCACAGACTAATACAACTTCGCATATCATTTTAACTTCTTTCTTATTTAACTACTGTGAAGTTAGGTACTATTAAGCACTACTTGGAAGAATGTACAGAACTCACATCAAGTTAATTCCCTACAGCAATGCTATTAATCTAGCATCTCTGACTTCAAGATCCTGTGTGACAGCTGCTTAGAGCATAATCTCAAAAAGTAATATTGCAGACTTCACTCACCTGTTTTGTAAACTATGTCAGTTTTCCTGTGAGTTGCTGAAGATGCTAGTAAAACTAATTGCTTTAAGATAACTCAATCTCACCATAAGTAAACATTACACAATATCAATATAGAATAAAAATTAGCTATGTCAACAGCCATTCCCTTGTCAATCATAATTATGATATTAATAGACTCACCTCTTTGTAGATTACCTAAAATTGCTGTTCTGCAAAAAAAAGTATTAAAAATGGATTTTCTATACTAATACCCAACGCAGCTAATATATTTAAATCATTTTGTATCTGTGAGTTATCAGTAAATGTTTTAGGATGTCTCAAATCCTTACAAATTCTTCCTTATATCCTTGACATTCTCCCATGTCACATAATGTAACTTAAAATCCTTTTTCTTGTAATCATGGATTTAGGAACTCTAATTCTAGGAATGTTTATTTTTAGAATAAAATAAAATCTAAATATTCATAAGTAATAAATTTAATGATGAGATGTAATCACTAAATAAAGTCTACAAAGATTTTATGAGTATAATTACTTGTAAGTTCAGACTGTTTCATAAGATTAATTTTTGTTTCCAATTATCATACACATTATTTAATCCATTTTATAAACTTTGAACAACTTGAGGTAGAAAGGGAAAAAAAGATACAGTTTATGATTTATCTATAATACTTTAAACCAGCTTCATGTACTATTTACCTCGCTGGTGGCACCTCAGTTAGCTGGGGAAGAAGATAATGAAACAAGTGCTATGTTTTCCTCTACTTTTTCATGGAGCAGAAAGAAGGAAATGTGGAAGATACCATATGGCTTTCCCAGAGAGAAAGCAGAATATGTGGCCTTACCATGGCTGAGAAAACTTCTTGATAGGCCTGATAAGACCAGTCACTGAGATAACTATGTCTGCGTCTGATGATAACAGCCAACATTTATTGGATACTAACACTTTGTAAACATTGTGCCATGCACTGCACATGCATTCTTCAACTCATTTTCATTTTATTTTACACATGAGATAAAGGAGAACTTCCAGAGAAATCATGTTACCTCTAGTGTCATAAAGCTAATAAGCACCTGTAATAAAGTGTTATATTTTTGAAGTTTTTGGAAACATTGCATACATTATTTATGTTTTTAAAAACTGTGGCAGTAATGATTTCCACATGAGGAATCCAGGATCTAGAAACTTAGCTATGTGGTATATATCCAGAATACCACAAAGGCATCATTATTCACTAATCAAATTAAACTATTTCTTCAGTATTTTATCACATTAAAGTCAATTCTCTAAATTATGTCTAAAAGTAATATAAAAATAATATCAGCTCACTTCCAGCTACTTGATTCTTCCTTTTCAAATGGTTCAATGGTCGCAGGTACTTCCACCTCCCTGGTGAAGATAAGGAAAGGCATTAGATCCAATGTATTGTCTTTCAAAAAAGCCAGAAAAGGAAAGTGGGGCAATTTTAAATCCCTAGATGTTTTAACAACTTAATATAAAGAAAATATGATGCAGTTTGTAGCCTAATATTCCCACCTTCCATGCCATCTCACCTATTTTCTTAAGAAAGTAGTAACATTAAAAACTCAGTGTTGGCCCTCCCTTGTGGCGCAGCTGGGTGGAGCGCAGCACTGAGAGGCTAAAGCCACTTCTGCATGAGTTCAATTCCTGCCTGCCCCAGAGGAGACCACATGGTGTGGCAGACCTCTCCTGACCCACCTGCTGCTCCCCTCAGCAGTGTACTTCGTCGATCTGCCTGTTCTGCTCCCCACTCTGTCCCTGGTGAATCCTCTCACCCTCCACATCTCTGGCCTATACCCCAGTTCTGTATGAATAAATAAAATAAATCTTTTAAAAAAAGATAAGATACAGAAAGAAAGATAGACTGGGACCCAGTAATTATGACCTTTCATATTCCTCCAGTCATAACAATATTACTGAGGAAGAAAAAACATTCTACTATCTATGAATCATTATTCTTTTTTAAGGATGCATTCATTTATACATACAAGAATTGGGGTACACACGGGTACACACCAGGAATGTGGGGGTGAGGAGATTCACCAGAGACAGAATGGGAAGCAGAACAGGCAGATCGACAGAAATACACTGCTGAAGAGAGCAGTGGGTGGAACAGGAGAGGTCTGCTGTGCCATGTGGTTCACTTCCCTGATTGGGGATCGAACTTGTGCTGCAGTGGCTGTGGATAGCTTAATAGGGCTATGCTTTAACACCTTGCACCACCAGGAAGTCCCCTGAATCGTTATTCTTACTGTAAACTATATAAGACTGTGAGTTTCTACAAATGACCTGAATTGAGACCAATAGATATTATATATAAAAGTAAATCTGAGGATGAATTAAAATATCAAAAATTTCCCAGCTAGCCTAAAGTTAAATAAAGAAAATTAAAATTTAAATAGCTCAATATACTGTTCAATCCCTTTGGCATAACTTTCAGGAAAAATCATGACCTAGAAAACTAGAATCAACTTATGGCATTAGTTGAAAGTAGAGAAAATGAGCATCCCTCTTAATTCTTGATGATTCATATTCATCTTAAATCAATATCTTGAGATATTCTAAAATAGGAACTAAACATACATTAAATTATCATCTTAACATAATTTGTCTCAACATAAATTTTCTCATAATGTAGCTGAAAATTAATGTTACACATGATTTGATCTTTTGCACTTTATATTCTGAAAAATAATTTGACTGCATATGTGTCAAAACTGCATATTTGACTGAAATACTGCAAAGACAATATGAAGGACAAAAAGTAAGGGCATGGCTATCTGGTACACACTTTCTGTGTGTCAGTGTAGATTTTGATCCCAGATGGTACATGCTCTCATCCCCACATGAACCCAACATTTTCTCTAATGAAAGAGCTCTCAGAATAATGTCTCCTTTGCCTGTATGCTCTCTCCTATCAAGGTTACTATGTATATCAAATCACGGATAGGTGAGTCAAGTCAAATTCAGTTCATCCCCTTTTCCGGAAGGTCAACAAATGCTCTCCCAAACAGGAGAAAGAGAATGAAAGTTAATGTGTACTTTTTGATTTTTAGGATATAGATCATTGATTTTACTTGAAAATGATGGATTCTAACTACAGAAGTGTTTATTCTAACTATAAGAAAGAAATAGTTACATTACAGAAATACATGGTATCCGATTGTTTGACCAACCTGGGACTCCAAAGACAATAAACTGCCCATCTTAATTTTATGGATGAGTCAATAAAAGACTGGTAATGTGAAAGGTTATGGAGAGGGCCTCAAATTGACTAGCAGGGACTAAAATGAGAATTTCCTGACCACAGAGTGGTGCAGCTTTCATTGCCTTACTCCCAAGCTCACTTCCTCAGGAGCACTGTCCCTGTAAGAACATGGTTAGATCTCCTGAAAACTACTGCGTTCCTTGGATGAGTGAACATACATTAAGTGCCCTTGCTCATCCAGAACAATGAAACTGCTATGATATTCTATGTGTGTCTAGGTGTGTGTGTGTAAATAAAATCAACATAATCAAATCAATATGCTAATGACATAGAAGTAAAAAGACAACTCAGTATCACAGAATAAGGAATCCAAAAATAGATCTCAATATATATGGTAATTTAATAGATGATGAAGATGACATCTTAATTTGGGGGGAAGATAAATTATAGTACAACTGACTCTGACTGTCTATACTATAGCCTATGGAAGAAAATATATGTTGTTTCCTGTACCTGTTAGGTTTATTTTTTTTTTTAATGATTTTTTTTAAAAGATTTTATTTATTTGTGCATACAGAACTAGGGTACAGGTCAGAGGCTCAGGGGCGGCGAGAGGCCCCACCAGAGACAGAGTGGACAACAGAACAGGCAGATGGTCAAAGTACACTGCTGAGGGGAGCAGCGGGCGGGCCAGGAGAGGTCTGCCACACCATGTGGTCACCTCCGGGGCTGGCGGGAATTGAACTCATGCGGAAGCGGCTTCAGATTCTCAGTGCTGTGCTTTAACCCGCTGCGCCACCAGGGAGGGCCTGTTAGGTTTATTTTCAGACTTAAGTAACAAAAAATATATTGTGATAGAGTAATTTAATCACATGGAGGGTTTTGGTTGTTTTTTTTTTCACATAAATCTAGTAGAGTGCAATTCAATTGTTCAGCCTTCTATCTTTCTGCTCCCCCATCCTAAGTATATTGTCTCCTCATTACAAGATGGCAATTTATTTTACAGACAGAAAGAAACAAGTAGATGGGGGGAAGATGTCTCATGGATTTTTCAAAATCTGTTTTAAAAGACTTTTTTTGTATCAGAAAAGTATGCCTTCCCCTAAAGACTTGCCTGTAAGCCTATCCAGTGTCAGAACATCCCCAAAATTCAAAACAGTGTAAGATATCAAATATTACTTTCTTCGAGTCTGGTAACAGAGAAATGCCAGGAAGGCAGAATTTGGGGCATCATTGTAAAATAAATCAACTCATACAATTTGCTAAGTATAAACAAATAATTTTAGATACATAAGGAATTAAATATAAGTTAACAGAAAGGCTTAAAAAATTAAGGAGACTACATATCCATCAAGGGGTGGAAAAGAAATTCTTAAACAAAAATGGAAAACTATAGATAATAAAAGAAAGAAATACTCATGTAATAACATACTTTAATAAATATCATAGTAAACAAGCAAACATTAATAAGATACCTGTTAATTAGTTGCCCAACATAGAGACACAAAAACACTAAACACAGATTTCTTTCAAATTTAAAAGAGATGAAAAGCCCAAAAGAATAAATAGGCAAAAGTTGTTATTTGGATAATTCATAGTGAAGAGAAAAATATTATATAATACTCAGCTTTCCTAGTTGTCAGCAAAATGTAAATTAGATTAACAATAAACCATCTTTTTATATTTACTGGACCCATAAACCTTTTGTAAAGAGAGAGAAAGATCTTTTAAGGTGACGTTCAGCAGAAGTATATGCTTTTCCCTGGTGTAGAAATGTCGAACTTTATATCCTTTTCAGGAAGCAATCTGGCAGTCTCTTTTAAAATCTAAAATGAATACATTTTTCACCTTAGCAAGATTCCTGGAACATATCCATAAAAATGAATGCACTGGTATATAACGATGAACCATAAGAATATTAATTGCAATATTATTTATAGTGGCAAAACATTGGAGGAAAGTTTTGATATCAATCACAAGGAAAATTGTCAGCTAAATTATGTTACATTCACATTCTCAAAAATATATAGATCACTGTTAAAAGATATTAAAATTTTATCAAGTGATTTGAAGATTTTTAATGATTTTCTTTGTATGAGAGTAAAAGTAAAAAATACATGTATGATCCCCCCATTTTGGGTAATAACAATAATAAATAGAAATGTACATTCAAATATGATAGGTATTGGTGAGTGTACATGCATATGTTTGTATATAATTACAAAACCAAAGAGGAAATAAGTAAGAAAATATGTTAGTTTGTGAACATTTGACAGGGACTAGGGGTCATCTATGTGGAAGGTATGAAGAGATGTAAAAAGAAAAAAATAACACGATTCTTAGCAATTGTGTTATTGCAGACACAAATAAAGCAGATACAATCTCCTTTAACCGTTCATGTAAAATATTTATTTATGTAAATATTTGTGAATGCATTTGTATTAAAATATCAACTGGTCACTTTGGTATAGAACAACGGTTTGTGGCCTTGCCTACAATGTCGTGTGTTGTTCCAGGTAAAGTCATCAACATTAACACCTAAAATGGTAAAGGATCAAATCATTAGTAAATGGAAAAATTT
>NW_004567102.1:14426257-14470700 GCF_000260355.1 Condylura cristata
ACACATGGGCCTCTCTGGTGGCCAAAGGGGTTAAAGCTCTGCACTATGATGCTTTCGCAGCCACTGCAGCATTAATTCCATCCCCCACCAGGGAGATGACTGCATGGCACAGCAGACCTCTCCTGACCCTCCTGATGTTCCCCTTAATAGTGTGCTAAAGCAGATCTGCCTGTTCTGCTCCCCATTCTGCCTCTGGTGAATCCTTTCCTCTCACACCCCGTACCTCTGGCCTGTACCCTAGCCCTTGTATGCATAAATAAACAAATCTTTAAAAAAATTGATAACATGGTACCTTGATATTTCAAGGGACTATGATATCAACAGACAAGAACAATTCTCCAGAATTCAATCAAAGAAATGGAAGCTTTTTATCTTCCTATAAAAGAGGGCATTTAAAATCATCAATTACCATCAGAGAAATGCAATCAAAACCAGCACCTGTGAGAAAGGCCTATATCGAAAACACCAGAAACAAGTGTTGGTGAAGATGTGGACAGAAAAGAGCCCTAGTACACTATGGATAGGAATGAAAGCTGGCTCAGCCCCTGTGGAAAAACAATATGGAAGTTTCTCAAAATATTAAAATTAGATCTACTGTAATATGTAGCAATTGACTCTTAAGTATCGAACTAAAGAATAAAAAACCCCACAAATTCGAACTAAATTTGAAAGAATATATGCACTCCTATGTTCATTTCATCACTTTTATTTATAGTAGCCAACCTGTGAAAATGTCCTACACTAAAGCAGAAAGTTTCCCTGGTATGCTTAGTTTCTGCTACTTTCCCAGACCTGCTTGGGGAAGTCTGCGCTTGCATTCTGCTGCTCGCTGGAGCAGAAAGTGCCTGCAGTGTGCTGCTGGCCCACAGTAGTAGCTACAGCTAACCTGACCCCTTTCCAAACAATAAAGATGTATGCTATGATGGGTGGGATGCCAAGTTTCCTCACACCACCTGTATAAAACCTCACCATTCCTGTAATTTGGGGCTCAGCCTTTTGGGACTGATCTCACTGAGTCTGCCCATGTGACAAGTAAAGCTCTCTCTCCACCTTTCTGAGTGCCTTTTGATTTCTCTGGGAAATCGCCATAACAAGCCCAATAACAGAAGAGTAGATTTTAAAAATTAGGTGTAAACACACAATGGTATACTAAGTATTCAGTGTTCCATTGTGTTTATGTATATATGTTTGTTTAAAAAAAAAAACTTCAACTTCAAATCTTGCTATTTGCAATATGTATGGAAATGGAGGGGGACATGCTAAGAGAAATAAGTCAAAAAGGGAAAGACATACAGGATGATTTCACTATATGTAAAATATAAGTTAAAGCATACAACACCTTGATATTTCAAGGGAATATGACAGGACAGACAAGAACAATTTTCTAGAATCCAATCAAAGAAATGGAATTTTTTTATCTCCCTATAAAAGAGAGATATAAAAGGAAAAGACAAAACTAAGCCAGCCAAACCCTAGGAATTTGATTGTAGAATTCAGTTACAAAATGGTCAGTGCTGAGAGGGGCCACAGTAGACAATAGTGGAAAACTAATGGTGCTTTGGTGGTGGGTAAAGTACAGGAAATAATCTGAACTCGAATGCCCTATGCCCCTGGATGATACCTAGTGTTGTGAAATAAAGTTACCTCAGTAAAAAATTATGTCAGGCTCTCCCTGATGGCACAACGGGTTAAAGCACCACGTTATGAAGGTCACAAGTTCAATCCTCGGCCAGGGAGCTGATCCACATGGTGCAACAGACCTCTCCTGACCCGCCCGCTGCTCCATCAACAATGTACTTCGTAGATCTGCCTGTTCAGGTCCACAATCTGTCTCTGGTGAAGCCTCACTACCCCTGTATCTCTGGCCTGTACCCTGGTTTTGTAAGCTTAAATAATCTTTTTTTTAAAAAGTCATAAAAAAAGCAAAACCTTAGATTCTGAAAAGAGTATGGTAGTTAGCAGAAGGAAAAGGGAGAAAGGAGCAGGTAAAATGTACAGGTGGTCAATTGCATGTTATTGACTGAAAAGTAGAATTGTAGTGATGATGATTATAATGAAGTATGAGTAGATGTCAAAAAATAAAATTTTACACGTGACACTTTTTAAAAAGAAAGGAAATGGCCAAACTAAATAAAAACAAACTCTTAGATTATTTTTAAAAATGGTAGGCACTTTAGGATGGAGGAACAGGTTAAATGGGGAAATGGAGTTCACTGTATGGAAGTGCATGGAAAATGGATTTGTGGTGGGAATATTAATACAGCATATACAGATGTAAATTATAATGCATATACCTGAAAGCTACACAATCTTATAAATTTACTTCAATATAAGTATATAAATAAATAAAAGAACCAGAGATACAATAATTACAAGGAAAATGCTTGAGTTCAACCTTGAATTAAATAAATAAATGATAAAAATAACTATGGGACAATAGAAAAAAATGAGCAGTGATTTGATGCTTAGTAATACTAAGACATTATTGTTAACTTTTAAGTAATATAACTGCACAGCATTATGACTAGTTTAAAAAGATTGCTTTTTAAAGACATGCTATAAGTATTTGCAAGAGAAATTTCTAGATACTAAAAATTTGACTCAAAATCATACAGAAATAGTATTTGGGAGTTCAACATATTATTTTCTTTTTTGTAAACAGTAGAGTTTTTCCAAAATATCATTTTGGGTAAATCACCTCTTGACTCTCCTGTGCAGCTCCAGCAAGTGTCCATATCCCTCATTTCCAGCGTAACAAATCACTGACTAAACTATCTAGACTAGTATTACCATTTCTTTCCCTTCAATCTCCCTACAAGCTACCACCACCCACTTTTTCACTCTGGCTACAACACTTCAACTTCACTTTCCACCCTTAGCAAAAACTGGCATCTACTTAATATCAGTGGTGCTTTTTAGTTCCTTTAAGCTTACCTTTTGCCTCATTTATCCTGTTATTCATTCACTTTAATAATAAAACTCATCCCCTTCTGATTGCTTATTGTCTCTTTCCTCTAAGAGACTACAAATTACCTAACAGCAGAAATCTCTGTCCAAATTCATTGCAGTTTTCTGCACATAGCCATGCCTAGTTCAGAATATTACCTTGAAACATTTATTAAATGAATTGCTAGATTCACTATTTGTTGAGATTAAATGGCTTTTCCTATGTGCATATTTTGTTCTTTGTTCCAGTATCCATGGAAAATTATTTTTACTTGTACTCAAAATACCTGACTGAAATCCAGTAACAGCTTTAAAGGAAAAGCACAATTTATTTAAAGGATAAACTAGGGCAGTATTCTAAATTGCAAGCACATAATCCACATAAGTGGATTGGTGCAGTTAATTTACAATACTTTTAATGAAATACAATACAGTAGAAAATATCAATGTGTTACTTTATAAGGTATAAGCATTTACTGTAATTTTAAAAATTAATATGACTATTGCATGTACATATATGTGAATATTTGCTTCTGTCTGCATGTATTGTACACAGGGCTAATATCCAAATGTATCTTTATTTTCTGCAGGTCTTAAAGCAAAGCATGTAAAAGATCTCCACTTTAAAGATTCAAGCAACCACAGTCAATAAAATAAGAACGATTTTTTTAGCCAGAAAGTTTACTCTCAGTGATTGCAAATAACCCATGAAGAAGCAGTCAATTCCTCTAGATATGGATTTTAATAAAAGCAATAGATTTTAAAGCAAGCTGATAGATGTAGGTGGCATTCCTGTTTAAAAACCCACATGGAAGATTCGACATGCAATTTCCCTAAAAGTACCTTGCCTTTAAAGAGATGCATCTCATAGGTAAAGTCAACTATAGAGGAGAAACCATTTGCTAGACTGTATCAAATTGCCAAAGAGGATTTCTTTCTGGGATATATTTTTAGACCCCTTCCAAGAAGCAATTTCCATATTTCATTGCTAAGCTTTTCAATGTATGTCAAGTTTGTCTGCCCCACATTCTAACACAGCCTAGTCTGATAGCTTCCTGTTTACTAAATCATAATTCAGGGGTCATTTCTTACATTCTCAAGCCCCGTATCTATGAACATATCAACTGATCCATTACCATTTCTCTTCCAGTACCAACTTTCAGTTCTGACAGCATTCTTTCACTCTTCTTTAGTTCTACAGTTACGTTAGGCTCCCCTCTCCAGGGTTCCAGAGATAGATGAGTGACACAGAAGGATGACTGGACAAAGAGAAGACACACCTAATTTCCTTAGACAGAGTACTATGCCCTTTTTGCTAAGATCTGTGCCTTAAGTACTTTAAGAACACAAAAGAATCATAAACGACACTGCCTAGCAAGGTACTCATACAGCCATAGGAAGTGTGGGAGGGGTTGAGGAGGGAGGGTTATGGAAGAGGGAGAACTGATGAGTGAAGTTAGGTCCAAGTGAAAGGAAAAGTGATGGTTGACAACATGGATGGAACTAGAAAGTATCATACTAAGCAAAATAAGCCAGAAAGACAGAAACAAATGCTGGAGGGTTTCAATTATACAGGGAATATAAAGAAGCCAAACAAAGAGGACAAACCTTGAAAGCTGACCATAAATATGAGGCATCCAGGAGGGATAGAGGAAGAGAGCAGAGAGGGATGAAAACTGGAGGGGGGTGAGCGCAAAGGACTATGACTAAGAACAGCAGAAGGGCAGTGAGGTAGGGAGGGAGCAATGGGGAGAGGAATCTAATGGAGTGTTTCTGGAGCTTTGGTGGTGTGTGTAGTGAAATAATACACATTTATAGAGTTGTAAAACTATACCCATAAGACATATACTGTGCAGTAGTCAACTTTACCTCAATAGATATTCTTTAAAATTAGGAAGAAAAAAAAAATTGATGGTCCATGAGAAATACCTTGATGTTATCTGTCCAAAAAAAAGTTGTCTCCAGGCTAAGAATGAGACAAATCTATAGTGTGTCTATATCCTGGGAACATGATTGGTAATGACTTAGTTAAAATGTCATCTTGTTCCTTCCTTGGGGCTCCTTAGGCCTCTGCTTTATACCACTGCAGCATTTTCTATGGGTTGATCCAATGGCCAGAAAAATCTGACATGAATTCCTTTTGGAGAACATCTCTTTTGGTAAGTGAATATGAAAAACAATTTAATTAGCTTGTTCATATATTTAATACCATCATACACAAACCAAATTGACAATGTTATGAAAACTTCTAATTCAGAAATCAAGATCAGTATGCCGTATTTTATGATAAAATGTTATAAAATCCATGATGTATGTGGAAATTATTTTTTTAAAGATTTATTTATTTGTGGATACAGAACTGGAGTACAGAGCAGAGATGCAGGGATGATGACAATATTTACCAGAGACAGAGTGGGGAGAAGAACAGACTGACTGACTGAAACACTGCCTAAGGGAGCAGCAGGCAAGACAGGAGAGGTCTGCCGTACCATGTTGGTTACCTCAGGGGCTGGGGATTGAACTTACACTGAAAGGCTGCAGCTAACTTGCAGTACTGTGTCCTAATCCATTGTGTCACCAGGGAAGGCCATTTTTTTAAAAAACAACATTTATTTATTCATACAGAACTGGGGTACAGGCCAGAGGTATAGGGGTGGTGAGAGGATTCACCAGAGACAGAGTGGGGAGCAGAACAGGCCGACTGACCAGGTACACTGCTGAGGGGAGCAGCGGGCGGGTCAGAAGAGGTCTGCCACACCATGTGGGTCACCTCCAGGGTGGGGATGGAACTCATGCTGAAGTGGCTTTAGCTTCTTAGTGCTGTGCTTTAATCGGTGTGCCACCAGGGAAGGCCCCAGACATTATTTTTATGTGGACCAATTAAAAAGATTAGAATTTCACTTAGTCTACATATTTTTATAACATACATTTCATGGTAATTTGAAATCTATGAGGTAAAGTAAAATCATCAGAAAAGATTTACGGTGAAATCACCATTTTATCTTATCAAAGGGAAATAATTTTCTTGATATTTGCATTGTCTACAAAGTTTTCCCATATGTACAAACTCATTTAATACCTTTGCATTGCTGATTTCTGAACATGGAAGACTGACTGGTATTAAAACAAATTTACAACTTTGTTTTACTGCTGAAATTTGTATTAGCATACCCTTTCTCATGCAAGTTTCTGAATGTCAAAGGCCTGATTTCCTTTGAGCATAGCAGAGATTCTTCTCATTATACAAAAGGAGTCATACCCAGTGAACTAATAAGCAATAATAATAAAATCACAAGGATGAACACTACAAAGAACTATGTCAGCATTTTACGAAGCAAAAATATAAGAGGGTCCTCTCTGGTGGTGCAAAAGATTAAAATGCAGCACTTTGAAGCTGTCCACAGCCACTGCAGCACAAGTTGCCCAGGCCGGGCAGCTGACCCACATGGGGCAGCAGACCTCTCCTCTCTTTCTCACTGCTCCCCACAGCAGTGTGTTTCCCTGATTTCCTTTTTCTGTTCCCCATTCTGTCTCTGATGACCTGCATATCTCTGACCTGCACCCCAGCTCTTATATGCATAAATAAATACATCTGTTTAAAAAGTAAAATATATATATACAAAGAAACATTTTTATTTTAAAAAAAAAAGTTCCTTGTTTAAGAATTTTTTAAGTAACAAAACTAGTGTATACTCACCAAGAGGAACACTAAATAATTGTATGTCCCTCATGACATGTTTGATTTAGACTTCTGTTTCTATGTGAGTTCCTTTCCTGATTTCTATGAGATACTGTTAACTTCAAAATACCAACATGCATTATATCATCCATTTTTTAGTTTATGTTTTGTAAAGAACTCATTTATTAATATAAACCATGCTCTTAGGCTTTTTTGTGTACCACAGGTCTCTCTAAAATTCCTGAGCACCTCAGACATACACATGTCACAATAATAAGTGAAGTTCAATTGGCATTTGAGGGTTAAAAGTACCTTATTTATCCTTCACAATACATAGAAACAATATTGTGGACTCTAGGGGTGTCCACAGTAATAGGTTTAATGGGTTTAATGAAGAGTGTCCTAGAGTGAGAATCAAGAAAGCATCACATTCTCTTGTAAATTTTAGCACAAAGTAGTTCTGGGAATTCAGGCAAATCAAACTCTTTATTGTGATTTCCTTACCTATAAATAGCAAGTATTAGGCTAATTGGGCTTGTTGACCAGGGTTTTTTCCAGCTTCTGCAAGCTGTGATTCTGAGTCAAATGATTTCTGTGGCATATTCAATTTCATCTTAACCATAAAAATGATAAAACCAAGGATCTTATTTAACTCTTTGGTGGTAAAGAACATGGTATAGAAACTTGCCCAAAAAAATACTAGAATTCTAATGAAAGTTAGAGAAAATCAGAAAATTTTCATAGTTTTCACATGATTTTTTGCCTGTTATTTTACCCACATACAGAATATATAATGTGAAATTTGACTTGAATGTTTTGCTGCTATTTAAATGTATCTAAGATGGTATCTACATAAAGTACATGATGACCATAATGCTCCAGTATTGTGCTTTGCAGCAATAAATGTAATCTCTCTGCTTTGCAGCAATAAATGTAACTCCAGAGTAAACACCTATTGCCTTACATGTTGAAAATTATTGTTATAACCTTCATGACACCAGTATAGTCAGAAATGATGGGTTTTGTCAACATGTAGGACAACTCCAAGGTTCTTTTGATAGAACTGAACTGAAAAATTTCATTTAAGTCATACCTGACATGTTAATGAAAATAATGCCTGGCCTATTCTATATTAATTGGGAAAAGGTTATACTGTATTTCAACAAATATTACAAGCTGTCAGCTAAAAAAAAAAAAAACACTTATTGTATGTAGTCTTGAAATATACAAAACATCAATTAAAGACAACTTTATCTACTCCTACTCTACTTTCTTATTTTTCTGGTACACAACTCTGTGATTTAATGACAAGCCATACTCTTTGAAACATTTTAAATGTCAAACTCAATCAACAGTACAAAGAATCCAAGTTTCATTACTTTAGTGATCACAAACTGAACTATCAATGAACTAAATATATGTTTATATAGAGTCTGATCTCTTCACCAGGACTACTCCTCACTGAAACTGACTGCTAGATTAGGTCATGATTTCAGGAATGCTCAAATGTCAACAGCATCAAATGAATAAATTGTAACATACCTTAATAAAACATTACTATATAATAACAATATGTTTAAAAGAAAAATCACTCATTCAGTCAATAGCTAACATAATGGCTATTGACATGTTGCATATACCTTTCAGATTACCCTAAAGCAACAAGTCTAGCCTGCACTGGCATAACTTTTACATACAAATGAACCTAACTACTCAGATGTTATCCAGGCAGCTAACATTTAAAGGTCCCCAAAGTGAACTTACTCCCTTCCAAATGATCTCCCTTCATATAGCTTCCAAACTTATTAATAACATCACCATCTGCCAGTGGTTTTACTTAGAAACCTTGGAAACCACTTTTTAAGGATTAAACCACCTTTAATCTTTACTCTTGACATTTTTCCATAACCACTTTTAAATATTCTATCTCCAAATAATCTTTTTCAATTTTGCTCCTTAACCACCATCCCCCAAATCACAGTCTTTCACAGGACATTTTATTAACATTGCCATAACATTCAATTTAAAGGCATTGATGTTTTTGAAATGTATAAATTAATATATTTCTCTTCTTTCACATAAGGAGCTATAATTAAAACAACTCTTTTTACAATGAGTCTTAGAAATGAATAAATATGGTTGTGATGGTTAATTTTATATGCCAATTTGATTGGCTTAAGGAATACTCTGATAGCTGGTAATTAATTATTTCTGAGTGAGAAATCTTCCCAAATTCCCTCTTCCCCTCCCCCAGTCAAAATTAAATATGTGAAAAGTTGACATCAGTGTAGCAATTTCAAAATGGAGCCAGGACAGTCAGATCAGAAGAATTATCTTGCATGGACCATGCCAAATTATCTTGCATGGACCATGGCATGATTATCCCAAAAGGATGCATAAAAGTCAACTTTATTGTGAAGCTCCTTCACCCAACCATTTTCTCGTCCTTTCCTCTCCATAAAACTAACCTCTGCCCTTTGCTCCACTTTCAAACATGATTCCGAATTTCTACCTGGATTTGTGCTCCCTGAATCAGAATTCTTTGATTAAAAAAAAAAAAAACTTTTCCTTTTTAATGGGTTGCAGACTGACAGGTTTTTAGAATATTTTATTCTTTTTTTTGCAATGTTCAAACCTGACATGTCTTTCTTAGACATGTCTTTCTATGTCATTAGTTGAATGTGTGGCTGCTGTGGGGGAAAGACCCTAAGATTCTCAGTAAAAATTAGTGACCACAAAGTTTCCCTAGTTAGCCTTAAATCTTTCCCTTTCCTCAAAAGGGATATTATACACATATCTCATATTGTGAACCCCAAAGTATATCTCTTTAAGAGCACATTGCTGGCTAGAAAAACTGGGCCTTCTGTATTTTTTCTAAGTTTTCACTGTAAAGTTAAACATCCCACATTTAGTCCACCTGCCTCTTCTCATATTTTTTCACAGCCAAATCTTAACATTCTACCTGGAAACTCCTTTAGCAAGAGCCTGAAATCAATGGGCAATATTTTCTATCATTTACATTATTTCAGGCAATAATTCCTTTGTTTTGCAAATATATAACCTCTCCAGCCTAAAATAGTGTTCACACTGTTCTTCAAATTTTCAACAATCTTCTCTCCTCAAGTTTTCTCTAGTAAGCACTTTGAAATTCCTCCAGATTTTTCTGTCACCAGTCCCTAAGTGAATGCCACAGAAGTTCTCTATTACAATAGTACTGTTGTTTTAAGGCAGCATCCCAAATTCTATTCCAAGTATCTATTGCTACATAATCAAATACATCAGTCACTTAGAAGTGACTTTTTCTCACAAAGCTGTTATTTTGACAGAGCTTAGAAAGAAGGATTTCTCAACTTCATGTTATACATGTTATACTGCAAAGTTGACTGCAAATGACTGGGGGCAAGACAATATTTGGACTCTGCAGGGATCTCTCTCCTTTGATATGGCCTCATGTTTTGTCAGAGGGCTGCTCTACAGGATCTTTCCAGCCTGACACTTAAAGTAACTTAATTCCTTCTAAGACTGTGCAGGGCTCTGAGAACAGGTATGCAAGAGATAGAGCAGCATCCTGCCTGTCCTTTTATGAGTATCCTTTGTTACACAGGGTCATTTTCAATTTAATAAGGAGAGTGATTCTACAAGAATCTGTCAATAGGCGAGGATCATGGGGCTGAAACCTGACCAAGGAGCTGACTACCACAACACCTTTTCTACTCCTACACCCCACACAGAAATCTTTAACTTAGCAGTTACTACACAGAATGATAAACACTCATCATTTTATTTTCTCCTTTATGCCAACAACCCTTTAAGAGGGTCATCTTAGTCACAGTTTACATACTACTCATATGTACTTATTGATGGCACCACATTTTTTTTAATTGAATAGGACAGATTTATTAGGAAATGGAGAAAAGAGTTGCAGCAGCTAATAGCAGCCACACAATTAAGGATCTCATGCTGCTGATGAAATTCTGGTCACCCTCTTCTTTTCTTTTTTTTTTAAAGATATATTTATTTATACATACAGAAATGGGTACAAGCCAGAGACGGGCAGGGAGGTCAGAGGATTCACCAGAGGCAGAGCAGGGAGCAGAACAGGCAGATCAATGAAGTACACAGCTGAGGGGAGCAGCGGGCGGGCCAGGAGAGGTCTGCTATGCCATGTGAATCTCCTGAGGGGCTGGAGATCGAATTCACAATAAAGCAGCTGTGGGCAGCTCACAGTGATCCATCCCCACCCATTGCACCACCAGGGAGGGCCACCCTTTTCTTCTTATTATTATTGTTACATATTTAGTCACTCAAACAATATTTTTTTTAAAGATTTATTTATTTATTCATACAGAACTGGGGTACAGGCCAGAGATGCGGAGGGTGAGAGGATTCACCAGAGACAGAGTGGGGAGCAGAACAGGCAGATCGACGAAGTACACTGCTGAGGGGAGCAGCGGGCGGGTCAGGAGAGGTCTGGCTCGCCATGTGGTCTCCTCCGGGGCAGGCGGCAGGCGGGAATCGAACTCATACGGAAGTGGCTTCAGATTCTCAGTGCTGTGCTTTAACCAGCTGCGCCACCAGGGAGGGCCACTCAAACAATATTTGTAAAATATTTGCTAAATTATAGAGGTCAAAATAGCTATTTTATCAATCATTACATGTATATTAAGAATTACACAAGATGGTATGCAATGCTGTATAATTACAGCAGTCAGGAAAGAAATCATGTTGTGTGAAGGAGTCATTCTGAGGTCTTTTGGGGGGTTAAAAATAGCTAAAATCTGAAAGTCAAATCAATCTGAAGTATAGGTCACCTATTTCTAAAGTAGCCAGCTCTTCACTTATAGCATTCAAAAACCATTTATCCTAAATTTTCCCCAAATAAACACAAATGAAAATTTGTTTTCAAACCCACTTCCACAAGTCACTTCTTTTTTTAACAACTTTGTCAGGTCTTCATTGCATTTTTCCCTTTCAAAAACATAGGGTCAGATATAAGAATCAAAGATTTCAAATGAGGACCCTCCCTGGTGGTGCAAGGGGTTAAAGAGCAGCACTCTGAAGCTGTCTGAAGCCACTGCAGCAAGAGTTTGATCCCAGCCAACAAGGTGACCCACATGGCACAGCAGACCTCTCCTGACCTGCCCACTGCTCCCCTCAGCTGTGTATTTCAGTCAATCTGCCTGTTCTACTCCCCACTCTGTCCCTGGTGAATCTTCTTGACCTCACATCTCTGACCTGTACCCCAATTCTTGTATACATTAATAAATAAATAAATCTTTAAAAATAAATATCAAATGACATTCTTGAAACAGAAATGTTACTATCTATTTTAATGATATTTCCCTTTCCTTATACATACCTTGAAAAAAAGAAGACATAAACTTTAAAGTGCAAAAGAGACAAGGTCACTCTTGAGATTTAATCTCACCTTTATCTACAGTGTTCTCAGCTCATGTTTGGCTTCTAAATATATACAGACATAGAAATTTTAATGTATTTCTCAGTTACAATTAGTTGCAAGGTATCTTGTAAGTCATTACTAATCAATAATTATTTATTGAACAATTGTTGAGTTTTATCTGCCATCATCTTGCCAAGACTCCAGATAAATTCCTCATATTTTCAGTATCCTAATTACCCATCAATAATAGCAATGATGTTTATTTGTAATAGGTGTTGACATTATTGTCAATGCTATTAAGCACAGGCAGAATCCAAACAGCTGTGTTTCATAATTTACTCCTTATAATGTGTATAACAATATTTATAGGGTAAATATAAATTAATTAAACAAGATCTATACTTGATTTACAATGTTCAATGTGACCAGACTTAGACATTTCATTAAATTAAAATCACTGTTGCCTAAAATAGTGCCTCTACAAGAATATTTTCCTGAATGTTTCATAGCGGTCTCTGTCATAACTTGATGTTAATAAGAATTAAATACTGATATGCATAACCATAGAAATAAAGCATGCAGTTACCAAAAGCATAAATTCAACCTTCACATGAAAAGAATCAGTGTTCTAGTTCCACTCAGGTGACAGAAATTGCCAAGTATCATTGCTCTTTCTGTAAAAACCAAAACCAAAAAAAAAATCAGGTAATCTTTTAAAAACTGTCATTATTATTAACTATTAAAGTGTATGATAAGCAAAGAACAGTGGAAATTTTATTCTTGGATTTAATATCCTAGTCTAGGTATTAGTATTTAGTGAAAGTTATAAGACTTTACTATAATAGGAAAAATGAGTTACATATTTAAAAAAGTATAAATTGGCATGAGAAATAGAAAAGAGGCCAATTCAAATCTGATTCATGTTAATCAAAATTCAAATTTGATTCTTGTCCATCAAAAATTCTCCCCCATAGGACTTTCATAGAGAAAACAGTAAGATGGGAAATGGGACTGGGCTGAAAAAAGAAAAAAAAAAAGTCTTACAATGATGGAGATCCAAAGAACTGCAAACAGAGAGATTGTGATTACATCCCAAGGACATTTAATATTTGAGATGAATCAAACTAAGTAAGACTCCACCCCAGGTCCAACACAATTCAATTCAACAAAAGGGACTATTCCTTCACCCTGAACTTGATGGTGAAAATGGTGCGTATTTATGGGGAAAGCATTATCTATTTCCACCTATAATGTTTTATAAACAATATTTTATATGAAATTAAAAATAGGGGAAATATGAAGCCAAAATGTGCCCCATAGTAAGCAATAAGGCACTCAATAGAAACAGACCAACAAATGAACCCACAAAAGTACTTGAAATAAACATTAGAAGTGAGTTTAAATGTTAACAGGAAAAAAATAGACAAAGTAAGAAAGAAGTTGGAGTGCTTAAAAAAAATAGAAACTGGCCCTCCCTGGTGGCGCAGCGGGTTAAAGCACTGCACTGAGACGCTCAAGCCACTTCAGCATGAGTTCGATTCCCGCCTGCCCCGGAGGTGACCACATGGCGTGGCAGACCTCTCCTGACCCGCCCGTTGCTCCCCTCAGCAGTGTACTTCATGATCTGCCTGTTCTGCCCCCCACTCTGTCTCTGGTGAAGCCTCTTGCCTCCCCTGAGCCTCTGGCCTGTACCCCAGTTCTGTATGTACAAATAAATAAATCTTAAAAAAATAAAATAAAATAAAGAACAAAAAATGAGATCCTTTAAAAAAAAATAGAAACTACAAGATTGAAAAAATATGTAATATTTAAAATAGAGAACTTTACTGTAAGATGCACACAGACAAATGAAGGAACAAAGAATTAGTCACCTGTTAGAAGCAATAGACTAGTATATGTGTAATTGAAATCTCAGAGAGGACGAACATATTCAACGACTGAAATTTTTTACACAATTCTTGAAAGGTATCAACCACACAATCAAGAACCAAACAGAGTAAATAAAAGTATAACCTCAGGCCCTCCCTGGTGGCACAGCAGGTTAAAACACAGCACTAAGAAGCTAAAGTCCCTTCAGCATGTGCTCTATCCCTGCCCTGGAGGTGACCCACATGCGGCAGACTTCTGACTCACCCACTGCTCCCCTCAGCAGTTTCCTTCATCTGTGGGCCTGTTCTGCTCCCCATTCTGTTTCTGGTGAATCCTCTCACTGCCCTCCCTTGCACCTCTGGCCTGTACCCCAGTTATGCATGCATAAGTAAATAAATCTTAAAAAAAAATAGTATAACCACAACAAGGTTTATCATAATTGAACAACTAAAAACTAAAAGGAAATTAGAAATCCTTCAAGGTTATGAGCAAAACCAAGGTTATTATATTCATATGAAGACAAAATGAATTACACACAAATATTCTAATCCAGGTAGCATATTTTTCACAAAAGTATGATTAGTAACTATGAAACTAGGATTTTAGAAAGTAACAAACATGAATGAGAACCAGGTTTCTCATTGGAGGAGTTACAAATAAGAATTGAGGTAAGTTAGAATGAATATGGGCATACAGGATAGAAACTGGAGGAATGAGTATATATTAATTGTAATGTGTGTTATGTACATATACTATATATATATAATAGAATGTGTACATTATGTTTATATAAGATTCATATATATAAATATACAGAAATCAATATAGATATTTTTCTAGGTACCTATGTAAAATTGCTTTAAAGACCTAAAAGCAGTAATACCACAGGGAAAATATACAAAACTCGTGAATATATATTGTTTTCTAAACACCAATCTCTAATAAAATTACAGGATACTGGCAAAATGACTGATTCCAGGGCTAAGCAGGAAAAATACTAGTGTAGATGAGTATGGACTATCTCATGCTTCCAGATAGTATGCAAATGCTTAAAACTAATTATTGGAGCATGTAGAAAAAAGGTAGTAACAATTCTGAACAATCTCCAATGACCAAACCTGAGTAATTTGAACAAAAAATAAAAATAATAATAGTGGATTATAAATTACTGAAAAATATCCATGAGTCTATGCCAATATAAATATGCATTTGAATAAATAAACAAATGAGAGGGAAATAAGCAATTCTTCCTTACAGTAAAATTCCAATTCATAAATGCAGAATAAATTACAGAATTAAAAATCTGGCAAGCATCGCAGTAAAAATTTTGCAGCCAAGGAATGTTCAATGAACATCAAAAAGAGAACAGGATGAGAAAAGAATAACTGCATAATTTAACACTATCTGCCCTCAACCAAGTTGTGAAGTTAACATCCTCAGCAGTGGCACATATAGACATTATACACCGTCTATCAATATGCACTGACAAGGACATAGTATTGCTTTTGTGATATTCTTACAAGAGTGAATAACCTAAATTTGATGGTCAGGAAATATCAAAAAATATCACCCAAATCCAAATTGGGAAATATATGCAAAATAATTAGCCATTTCTCTTCAGACATATAAGTTCATGAATATATAAGGTATTATATGTTTGAAAGACAAAGACTGAGTGCTATTCTCAGAGATTGGAGACATGACCACTAATAACATATGGGGCCATTGCTTGGACATTTTGGACAATGAGAAACTGAATATAGTCCGTAGATCATTAATAGTAAGCATCAGTGTTAACTTCCTGGTTTTGCATTTGTTCTTTAGTTAAATGAACCATTAAACTTTGTACAAGAAATATTAGTTCTATTTTTGCAACCTGATATATAACTATTTCAAAGTAAAAAGTTATAAAAAAAACATTTTTGTAGTTATTCTTATAGTTGATATGCAACTGTAAAACAGGAAGACAGATCTTTTAATAAACATGATAAATTATATATTAAGTTATGCTATATACCTTATAGAAGTATTTGTCTTAGAGATTATTGTAGTAATGATTCTTTGTTCAAAATGTATTTCAAAGACTTTTTTGGAATTGCCACAAAAATAGATTATATGTCATTGAGAATATTAATTACTTTAATTAAAGTGCTAGGTATATACTTGGGTAGCCAAATGAGTATAGACACATAAGTAAGAGAAGATAGAAAGATAGAGAACATAGCACACTAATAAATATATATACATATATTACTTCCCCATCTTAGGTCCAATTTAATTAAATCTGTTTTTAAATATGATCATACAAAAAGAGTAAATCTTCCCACTGGGAATATTTAAAATAAAAACCATTGCAATAATTCTTAAAAGTCACAAAATGTGTTTTTTTTTTGCAATGATAGGTGTGCTGGCATTGGTACACAGACTTCTACAGAAACCAATTTAAACTGTGGTAACACCCATAAATTCTGCTGTTTATAAAATTAGCTTCATTCAAAGCATGGTCATAGACATTTTAAGGACCCTAGGGTACATTTTGAAAGTTGTAATTCAACAATGCTAGCCTAAAAGTACTCTACTGACTTGTTAAATAGAACTTGCCCTGCTATAATTGCTGTGAATGACATAAATCAGTATAACTGAAACCAGTTTACCTTAGTTGATTACACTTGAAAAGGACAGAAGAATTATGGGTAATAGGAGTAACTCTAAATGTCCTTATAAAAATCTACATTATGTCTTCATCTATCCAATAAAATGGGAATGGCTGGTTTTTGCATTTCAATTATGGCAGAAAAGCATTCTAGGGTATTAACAACCAACTGGTAATAACCTTTTTCATCTCATGGCATAACATTTTTTAATTTTACAGTAATAATCATGTATTAAGCCACTTTTCACCATTAGTTTTTCCCTCTTGCCCCCATCAATCTTGGTAATTATTATGTAAAAATGTACTTATAATTTCTCTATTGACTTAGTTGTGTGGAATATCAATTTACCATTATTTATATACTGGTGAACATAAACATAATTATTAATTAGATTAATTGTATTAATCCACCATAATTGTGCATTAGGAGAATATTACCATTCATTATTTTTCCTTTTCTGTACTGACTTTGTTCTGTGTAAATTATATCATATTTATCTTCCATATACTACCAAGAGCTTCAGCTGTCATTCGTGAGTGTTCACAATGCATTTACTCAGCATTCTTTATGATATAGATGAATTTGGAATTTTCTCTTTAAAAAAGTGTGGAGGGGACCCAGTGAAATATGGAGGACATGGTGATGAGAATTTATATCTCTAAAGCATCTATGGCATTGTGTACCAATATTACCTCAATAAAAAATAACAAATAAAATATGAAAGTAAGCTAGAAAAAAGTTAAATGTGCTTTTCAAAAAAGCTAAATGTGATCCATATATACACGATTTCAGGGGCAATCAAAAGTACTGGTGGACAGTTTAGAGAGTACCTTCTTTTCCTCTCTCTCCTACAGGATTTATTTCATACTTTTAGGTGCTAGCGGTTTCCTAGTTTCACTTTCTTTGTTTCCTAAGCTATAAGGACATCAGGCTGAACATACGCCCCATAGATCTGCAGCAAAAGTGGACTGAACATGCCTCAGAGATGAAAGATGGCTTCTGTCTAACAGGTCCATTTTGTCTCCTCTAAGATAATGTGAATTTCCCCCCAGAGTTTAAGTTTATCTTTATTTTCTAATTACTTTAGTTATTTACCTTTGTCTATGTCTCAGTTTTATTATCTTTTGAAGAGCCTGAGAAATAATTATACTGTAGTGTCTCAAGACTTTATAATTCTGAGTAAGGGCTAGCAGATATAAATGTGTACTTAGCTTTACACTGGCAAGAAGTTTATTTTAGAATTATGCATGTTTTAACTATTTCCATATAATATCTATCCCTTACTATCTATGCTGAATTTGCTGGCTTGTGAATTAGATTGAAGTAAAGTTTCTGGAAAAGCAAAAAGGAGCAAAAACAGTTATTAAACACCTTAAGTTCAAAAGTAAAAAATCACCATTCAAATTTATCTTGATTGTTAATATGTCTTATCTCACTTTTCCTATTAAAATCACTGTAAAGTATATTTCAACAAATGGCTAACACACTGTAGGACAGTCAAGTAGGCTCTAGACAGTTTAAGGGAAATGAAGGACTCAGGAAATGATTAATGGATGTCTGAGTTTGTTCTTCTCTCACCTACCACCTCTGACATGGACTATCGCACCTGATTAGTAATAGAATAACAGGTTCTCAATTTTAAGGTGTTAAGGTCTCATTGAGATGTTTACCAACAATTTTGAGCTTGCCTACTACACAATGTTTACCAATGGAAGACTAGGTATGAAGAAAGTGCTTTAATTGTGCCAAGTTCTAGGAGTTAATACACCATTCACAACAATCTGCTGTGGGAGAGAATGCATAAAACACTGATATTTTATCATAAAACTTACGCACTTAACATAAGGTAACCAGGGCCTCTGTCATTCAACAATTAAGATTAAAAGCAAACTAGAAAGTTACCTATATTTTAACTAATTTATTTAAAATTTAAGAATCCCTTTCACATTTGAAAGATTATATAAAAAGGAGAACCTTCCCAAATTAAAATGTTTTTAAACTTTTACTCATGCAATTGATTAATACTATTCAATTAATTTGTGTAGAATGATGTCTTACAGCAAATAAACAGTGATGTTCTGCATATATTAGACTGATAATTAATAACTAGTGTTTAGTTTTTTTCATGGACATGTTATGGAAAGACATTTTCTAATATAACTTCCAAATTTGGAACACTAAGCAAATAATGTAGTTATAAATTACCTTCCAAAGCAGATTTTCTCTGAATCTGAAAATTATTAATAATAGTAGCAGGGCACAGAGGTTAAATCCCTGGTGGTGCAAGAGTTAAGACATAGCCCTATGAAGCTATCACCAGCCACTACAGTCTGAGTTCAAAGGCTAGAAAGGTGACCTACATAGCATAGTAGACCTTTCTCCTGACCCACACACTGCTCCCCTCAGCAGTGTATTTCAGTAGATCTGCCTGTTCTGCTCTCCACTCTCTCTAGTGAATCCTTTCACACCCCATTTCTCCCCACCTCTGGCCTACAGTTCTTATATGCATAAATAAAATTAAATTTCAAAGAAGATTTTAGTTCAATTCACTGTAAATTCTTTAAGTGATTTAACAAATCACTGCAAATTCATGATTATGTTAAACTAAATTAAAATACAAAAAATAGATTTCAGGATGAAATTTAATATTATAACATATACAACTATTTATAAACATAAATAACTAAATATAAATTGTTATTGCAAATGGAATACTTCATTTGATCCTTTAATATAAAAAGGTAATTTTATCCTATGATTATTCATAGCAATATATGTGACAAATTAGATAAAATAGAAAAGAATGATTAGAATTAAGATATCACAAATTTAGCCCTGCCTGGTGGCGCAGCGGGTTGAAGCACTGCACTAAGAAGCTAAAGTTCCGCATGAGTTCGCTCCCCCGCCTGCCCCGGAGGTGACCACATGGCGTGGCAGACCTCTCCTGACCCACCCGCTGCTCCCCTCAGCAGTGTACTTGGTCCATCTGCCTGTTCTGCTCCCCGCTCTCTCTCTGGTGAATCTTCTCACCCTCCACATCTCTGGGCTGTACCCCAGTTCTGTATGAATAAATAAATAAATCTTTAAAAAATATATCACAAATTTGAAGGTATTTTAGATTATAAATTAGGTAAAATTTTGAAATTCTAGGAATGAGCTCTTAAACTCCAAAATAATAAAGTAAAAAAGAGAATGGCTAAAACCATTTTTGTATTTGCAAAGCTCTTAATTTGTGCGCATCACAATACCCCACCCCCAAGGAAGAACAGTAGTTTCCTCTGTCCCTTGAAAATCCTAGGTCACCCCCAAATCTGGTTACATGTCACTACATACTACTTTTCATTTTAAACACAAATTCCTACATATTTTTTTTAAAGATTTACTTATTTGTACACACAGAACTGGGGTACAGGTCAGAGATGCGGAGGGGGAGAGGTTTCACCAGAGACAGAGCGGGGAGCAGACAGGCAAATAGGCGAAGTACACTGCTTGGGGGAGCAGCGCGGGTCAGGAGAGGTCTGCCTCCCCATGTGGATCACCTCCGGGGCAGGCGGGAATCGAACTCATGCGAAAGTGGTTTAAGCTTCTTTGTGCTGTGCTTTACCCCGCTGTGCCAACAGGGAGAGCCCACTCCTACATATTTTTTAACACCCACTTATTTTTTAATTGGAAGGAGTATTAATTCCTGAGCAAAGAGGCTAATCAAGACCCATACATGAAGTCACTACCTTCAGGAAGAAGAGGAGAATCCACGATTTCTATACAGGCAAACCAACTTAGAAATACTAAAATTGAAAATTATTTTTTATGGGTATCTTGAACTCGGGAGTCAGGAATTCTATTTCTCTGGGAGCAGATAAGAAATACTTCTGAACTTCAACTTTTTCGTAATACAGGCCAATAATTTAATCTCCTATGGCTACCAAAGCACCCAAAGTTGGCTTTAGAAACAAAATTTACTTTCTAAGAATCCTTTTGTTTTACAGAAAGTGTACTTCCACGCCTGGAGCTGCTCTGTTTCCCGTCAGTTCTACTGTTTGTGCATCATGGAAGGGTAGTACCAAACCTGTCTTGGGCCCCCCATTCTTTTTTTTTATTTTTATTTTTTTTGCATAGAAGAAACGGGTGTGTTGGCTTGAGGTGCAGGGTGCAAGAGAATTCCCCAAAGACAGAGTGGGGAGGAGAACAGGGAGATCAACTGAGTACACTGCTGAGGGGAGCAGCATGCTATGGCATGTGGGTCAGCTCCCTGGCAGGCAATCAAACTCAGGACATCCCACTGGACCTTGAGGTGGGCTAACCAAGGAGGCCCTCAGATCCCACATTCTGCAGTCAGCATACATAGACACAGAAAGGCATTTCAACCATGAACTCACTCCATATAGAAATGAGATGCAATTCTAAAGACATCCTAGGCGGGCAACTTAAATTTTGGTTAAACACTTTTTAGATTTTTGTGTCCATGGACTTTGTGACTTTTTAAAAAAGATTTATTTATTACTTATGCATACAGAACTGGGGTATGGACCAGTGGTGTGGGATGGTGAGAAGATTCACCAGAGACAGAATGTGGAGCAGGACAGGCCGACTGATGAAATATACTGCTGAGGGGAGCAGCAGGGGGGTCAGGAGAGGTCTGACACACCATGTGGGTCACCTTTGGGGTTGGAATCGAACTCATGCTGAAGTGGCTTTAGCTTCTTAGCGCTGTGTTTTAACTCACAGCGCCACCAGGGAGAGCTGACTTTGTGAATTTTCCTATAGGCTCAGCCTACTTGGAGAATGACCTGCTGAGAATTACCTAATGTAACTAACTTACATCTTAACTGTAATAAAGCTGTCAATCCAATGAAGTAACTCAAGTAAACAGTGCCAGTCATGTTTTGGCAGACAGTGCTCTACAGTGTTGATTAAATGCAACAAGTTTCTCTCACATGAGCCTTGTATGTATTTGTTCTCCACTTCCTTTAGATGATCAGCTTTGGAAAACAGGGCACAGAAGATAACGCTGGCATTTGTAACTGGAAATTCAACATTAAATCTGAATCTTCCCCATTGCTGGAACACACTGACAGATTTCTCTTCACACCAAGCATTCGAGTACAAAGAGAACAGAGGAATCTACCTGCCAGGTTACCGCTAAGCTCAAAGTCTTTTGACTTTGTTTTCTGTAATTTACAAAGATAAAATTTGAGAAAAACACCCAAAATGTTATGTGCAGAGAATTGCTTATCTCACTGGCACTGCATACTAAAGAGGAAAGGTCCACCTAAATGGTAATGGTTTCAAGTCTCCATGAATCTAGCATTACCCACCCAGCCCTCTTCTTTGCCACACTCTTCTTTTTAGTCCTTTTAAAAGATCAGAATGGTTGGAATTGCCAATGGCTTCTATTTTCCTTTTTCCAGACAATTTTCTATTAGCCCTTTCTGCAAAGACTCCCAAACTGCAGCACCGTCTGCTCCCTTTTCTCACTTTCTGATTTCACTTGTTTACCTTTGGGCACATGGAAGTCACACACACTGCCAATGACCATTCCCTTTATTCTTACCCAAAAGGCAAAGATTACCCAGTGGAGCAGTGAAACATCAGTCATCAGAAAATAGTTAGGCCTATGCCAGGTTGCTCCTTGCTGCCAGACACTCCCCAAGTCAGCCCAGGAGAACCAGGCCCCTTCCACATCAGCCAGAATCGGGGTCACTTCCTATGCCTATTTGCTAACCTGGTGCGTTGGGTGTGAGAAACAAACACTTGATCAGAGACAATGCAGTCATGTAGTCATGAGGGTTTTTTTTTTTTCTTTATCCTTTTAGACCAATTCTAAATTATTACAAAACTATTCAAGTCAATTATTTCAAGTCTGAGTATCAGGTCTCCATGAGCAGTATAATTTTGTTCATATCTCCAACCTTCCATTGTCTGCCCACACCCCAGCACTCTTAAGATGCCCTGTTCCCTTCTTCTTCACACCTCTATGCTATGCCACTGTTCTCCTGACAAAAGGTCATTAGGTATCTTTTATGTGAGCCCTGGGGACCTTATCAAGGAGGGCTGCCCCATGTGGTCGAGCATCTGTTTACTTTTTCTTTTTTTTTTTTAAGTCAACACTGGAAAAGAGAGAAAAGCCAGGATCAAGTCACACACAGGAACAAAGCATAGCGACAGTGATTTGGAGGCTAGTCACCAGAAAGATGATGTCAGGGTGAAAGAATGCCCCAGATGGCAAAGCCCCTAAATGGATGGACAAGCATTCAGTAATTCTCTCATGGTTGGGTAGAATGTTCACTTGGCTGGCATTCACAGTGAAACTGTTTTGAGTAGATGCTCTCCAATGAATCCCAATCACTGTACTTGATTTTTTGTTCTAGATTAATGATGCATTTACTTCCTTTGTATTTCTGTCTGCTTTCGAAAACAAGTCCATGTTTCCAACCCAGAACGGTTTGCAGGTTGCACAGTAAATGTTGGCAATTGCATGCAGTCTGTAGCAACACCTGCTCTTCCGCTGGCCCTCAGCCTGAATTCACTATGGAGGTAAAGAGGTAGGTTCATCCTTGATTTCCTTGGAACAAGTTGGAAATGAGTTAACCACGACTCGCCGAGTAGGCTCCACAGTGAACACAACTCTAGGTTCAATGGCAGGAAAGCAGCATGCTTGGAATATCTTGGATTTCGTCATCTTCACCAGTGGCAATGCGTGAGAGGAGTGCACTCCGGGTAGTGTGCACGTCACACTGGAGTATGTGTAGCATGGAAACCACCAGAAGACACAGGTCAAGAGCCTGAATTCACAGGGGGCAAGTGTGAGGCACACTGGTGTTGTTGCTCAAGGAAGGTCCTTCAAACAGAGGTCCAGGGCTGGTTCTCAGCATCAGCAATCTCCCCTGTCGGCCAGTGCAGGTGGGGGCTTGGGGAGCTCTACAGCCATGGGCCACAGGCCACTACTCCATTCTGACTCATCTTTGGTTCTAGCAATATATTTAGTAGTGCTTGCTCTAGGAATTAAAATACATAGTTTTAGCCTACTCTATTGCAAGTAATGTTAAAATGGTAGGGTTACATGCAAAATTTGGGGAGCTTTCAAACTTGGTTTCTATTGACTGGAATTAGTTTATTTGTTCCTCATACTTTGTGTTTTCATTTTTTCATATATATTACAAGTGTACACATTATGAACATTAGAATGCAATGTTCAAACCTGGTGTTTTGAACATTTATATACCATTTAAAATTTTCAGTGATCTTCTCCTTCCTGTATATCTGAGTTATTATTTGGAGTCATTTCCCTTATATCCAAAGAAATTTTTTACCATTTTTGATAATGCATGTCTACTGACAATAAAAGAAATCATTTTTTATTTGAAAATATTTTATCTTACCTTAATTTTAAAAAGATTTAATAAGGTATAGAATTTTGTGCTAACTTTTTCTTTAGCACTTTGACGTTTTTGATCTTTTCTGATGAGAAGTCTGTTGCTATTGGAATTATTGTTCTTCTATAGGTATGACAATTTTTCTCAGATTGTATCGAAACTTTATCTTTGGATTTAGCAACTTGACCATGATGATCATATGTGTGATTTTACTTTTATCCCGCTTATTCTTTTCTTAAACTTTCTAGACCTCCAGTTAATAAATCTCACCAACATTCAAAGTATTTTTGCCATTAATTCTTCAAATAATTATTCTGTTCTTATCTCATTTTTTACTGTAATAGTAGATATTTTAGATTCACATTTTCAATATTTTAATGATATTCATATTGGATAATTTTTGCTGTGTTATCTTTAAGTTAAATAACTCTTCTGCTGGCTCAATTCTGTTTTTTATATCATTAAGTAGATTTTTCATTAAAATGAGCATACTTTGTAGCTCCAGAATTATCATTTGTTTCATTATTATAGTTATAGTTATTTTATGAGTTTCTCCATTTTTTTTATTATGAGGAATTTCCTATAAACCTTGAATATATATCTAATTTAAATAATTGTCATATCTTAGTTATCTCAGGGTTGACTTCTATTGAATGCTTTTATTCTTAGTTATTAGCCCCATTTTTTATATTTTTGTTATGTCTACAGCTTTTGGATGGCTTAAAAAATAACTATTGCATGTTGATTTTTCTCCAACCATAGTTAACTTGAATTAAATCACATCCTTGTGTTCACACGGTGGGTAGCAATTAAAATTTCTGCTTACTCTCTTCAGTATCCATTGCTCTCTTTTCACTGAGCACCTGGGTGTTATCTCTTCATGCGTATAATTAACCAGTCAGCCAATTAATTGGTGGGCTCAACTGCCCTATTACTTTCTACTTTCTAGAATTTACCATCCAAACTCCTGACCGTTCCTCCAGCACTTCAGTTTGTGCTTTTACAGCTCAAGTATACATGCTTGTGATTTTTTTGATACCCAAATTATAGTGAATCAGGAGTGTTCTCATATAAAACTCACAAAGTCACAAGTCTCTCCACACTAATTCCTTTTTCAAGTGCAAACTCCTCTACAGTTTCTGTTTAATTTTTATGCTATCCAGTGACTAGGAATAATTGGGTTTTATAATCAGTAGCTTTAGGAGGAATAGTCAGACCGACCAAGCTACTCTACCATTACTGAAATTGAAACTGAAATATTTTAAGTTTAAAGAAACTTTCCTAAAAAACATTAAGGTCACAAAATAAGTTTCTTTTTTTTCCTGGAAATTTTGTTAGTTGTGATGATGCATTTTCCCATCTTAAATCTCACAGGTAGTTCTAGTTTTTACTATTTCATGGTCTACTGACTTCAGCCTTTTCAATATACAGAATGTTCTAACCATAAAATCCTATTTGCCAACACAGAGGAAAATCACATTTATTAAATTTCTAATCTGCAGCAGGCACTGCACTAAGCATTTTGCAAGTCATTTCTTTTAACATATGCTGTGCAAAGTCCATGCTTGACTTGCAACCTGTAGCATTTCAATTTACTTCCAGATTGGGTGTGAGTGATAATAATAGTGATGACAGTGAATGTTCTTGCACCTGATCTCTTATTTGCCAAAATGCTGGGAATCCCATTCCTGCCAGTACAACCACAAGACATTTCAGAAATGTTCTTTTATATATCTAAAGATTTTTCCCTGATGTAGCCAGTCACTACACCGTGTCAGTGCTTAATGGCTTTGCATGCAACTCCCCTGCTATTCTAGGCACTAAATGTAGAGTAACTGGAGATACTGCATTGACATTGCTTCTTCTCTCTATACTTTACAGGTTAGTATTGTTTGCTCTTTGAAGCACTGATACTCCCTAATGATACTGACATTATTTTAAATTCTAGAACACAATGACCTCTCACTTTTTACAGCATCTCTAGTATTATTATTAATTACTTGATAAATGTTTTTTTCATTTCATGAAAAAACTTTGGACAGATTCCTTTATAACTAGCATAAAAAAATTATCATCGCAGGCCTTCCCTGGTGGTGCAATAGATTAAAGCACAGCATTATGAAGCTATCACAGCCACTGAAGCATGAGTTAGGTCCCCAGCCAGGGGGGTGACCCACAAGGCACACCAGAGCTCTCCTGACCTGCCTGCTGCTCCCCTCAACAGTGTATTTCTGTCAGTCTGCCTGTTCTGCTCCCCACACTGTCTCTGATGAGTCCTCTCACCTTCCACTCCCACATATGTGGCCTCTACCCCAGTTCTTGTATTCATAAATAAATCAATCTTAAAAAAATTTATCATCTCAGTACAAAGTAGCTTCTCCTGAGGAAAATTAATTAATATTATTAAAGTTAAGAGTCATCATTTCATGAGTCTCTGCATTACAAGTACATTTCTTGGGCACATTTGCAAAGTATGTTACCCCATCTAAACTTAGTGTTAAATAAGGTCCTTATATAAACATAACCTCTGGTATTAATATATGCATTCACTGAGAGGGTTCTTGAGTTCCTAGTTAGGTCAAAGCTCACCATAGGTACTTGTTATATACTAAAATTTTGAGTCAGTAACTCCAAAGAATAATTTATATTTGCAGTGATATAGGGGCTCGAGGGGAACTACAGGATCAGGTGCAGAAGCTATGATTTTGTCATTATGCAAATATCATAGCATTTGCATTATTTTCCAAACAGCACTTTTCCATTTTGCTGATACCGCATCTTCAGGATTGCATCTTGAAAGAGAAGCTAAGTCATCCATGACTTATTGCTTTTATAGTACTGTGGCAATGTGTGCTTACCGTAGAATTGAAAACTTTGGGTTCTCCTGCACCAGATCACAAAGTGTTTTTGTATCCTATAACATTGCCTCCAAGTACAACGGCAATTCTTTCCTTAAAAGCCTTGAAACCTGACATTGATTTGGCCTGCTTACAGATGAAAATCCTTTCAGCTTCCATTGCAGAATAGGGAGTTTTACCCATACTGATGATTTGTTCTGGCAAGTAATTTTCCTCCACAATCAGCTTATCTAGAATTTCCAAAAAGTTTCAGCTGCCTTTGCAGTAGCCTCAGACTCTCTACTCACTTTTACATTATGTAATGAACAACTATTTTTAAATCATTCAAACCACCCAGAGCTAGCAAACAATTCAACATTGTAACTGGGTTTGATCTTTTCCTACAACATTGCAAACAAACTTTTTGCTTTGGTTGTCATTGTCATGGTGCTGACAGGCAGACACTTTTATCAGGTCTTCAATCCAGGTCACTAAAAGTTTCTTAGTATTTGGGCCCTCCTTGGTGGTGCCACGGATTAAAGGACAGCACTATGAAGTTATCGCAGCCACTGCAGCATGAGTTTAATCCCCAAAAAGAAGGTGACTGACATGGTGCAGCAGACCTCTCCTGACCCATCTGCTGCTCCCCTCAGTAGTGTATTGCAGTAGATCTGCCTGTTCTGCTCCCCACTCCGTCTCTGGTGAATCCTCTCACCACCCTGCACCTCTGGCCTGTACCCCAGTTCTTGTATATGTAAATAAATAAATCTTTAAAAAAAAAGTTTCTTAGTATCTTGCATATCAATAGATTCATTCCAAGTTTTTGTTAGCCTTTTGCTTTTAATGAAGCCAATTCTTCAGCTCCTTGTGCTTTAAGATTTAGGTAGTGATGGTTAAATGGGTTTGATCTTTTCCTACAACATTGCAAACAAACTAGCAAGTTGTAATCATCAAATTTTCCACTTGTGCAGTCCTTAATCACTTTTAGTTATATTTCCTGATCAATCACGCATCATGGTGTCTGGTATCTTACTGGCAACATTAGCAGTAGATTTTGTACACCTAGGAGCTATGATGAACAAAAAAACTAAGATTAAGTCAAGCATAAGGGGTGGTATCAAGAGATACAGTAAACATGACATATGAGGCTGGTGTAAAAGTCTACAATATCTGTGCCTCCCTGGTGGCCTAAAGGTGAAGTCTCAGTACTATCACCACTATGGTGTGAATTTGATGCCCAACCAGGGAGCTAACCCACATATGACACCACAGACCTCTCCTCTCTAGCATGCTGCTCCCCTTAACAATGTATTTCAGTAAAAGCACCTGTTCTGCTCCCTACTTTGTTTCTGGTGAATCCTCTTACTCCCACTCACTGGCCTATGCCCCAGACCTTCTACATATACACACACAAAAATGTCTACAATATTTATGCCAGTTATGCCATCACTAGGAAACACAAATTTGGGGACTACTGTAACATATCTGATCCATCATTGACCAAAATGCCAACAAGTAGTTCATACTGTATCATTCAGGCTGCCTCTGGAAGCTGAGTGATTCTGAGACCAGTCCAAAAAGAATGGATCCCATGCTGTTTGCTTGTTCACACTCACTCTGTGTCAGAAGAATCCTGTATAAACTGGTCACATGCCTGTAAACCAGTTACTAGGGAATCAGGGAAAACATTTGATTCCCATCTTGAGAAAGCACACACACACAAAAAAAAGATTTATGAAATTGCCTCAAAGAACACAGTTTCAAAGGGATTGCAATGGGATTTTGTACTAGATGATCATCCTTTCTACTAGGTGATCAGCACCTAGGTATAAATTGGCATCATGAGTTCAGTCAGATGGCACTAACCAAGAAAGGTACCTGGCTTATTCATGAGGACTTATTTCTTATGCTTTCCTAAAAGAGCACTTCTGTATCACCCTATCTCTTCAGGGCAAAACAGCTTACGTAGAAACACATGAAGTCCTAAGACATATAGGTAAAAGAGATATTACTAGTAGAATTATGGTCCAGGAAGAAACCAGTGTCAACATACATGTTATTTACATTGGTTCCTAGGTCTCTGTTCTAAGAACATCCCTATAAAGTGAAATGCCTGCTTCAAGTGAGATCTAATTGTTTTCTGCCTGAAAATATTTTTCTCCAAAGAGGTGCACTAGCACCCCCTCACCAGTAGTAGCCTTAGAGTGGTGAAGATACAAGTAGGACGTGAGAGGCTGTCCAAGATGTGGGAGCACTGGAGTCGGAGATGGAGCTGACCACCAGGCTGTTTCAGGATGACTATAAGATGGTAGAAGCCAACATGAAGCAGGAGGCATCAGAAAAGTGACTGAAGGAGACTAGAGCCAAGATCAGCACACCGCAGGCAGGCGGGACGGCCTTGAAGACTCTGGCCATAACGGCCACACCAGCCTCTCCCAACCACCGATCTGCCCACAGCTGCTGAGACCCACATCACTGGGCCACTGCAAGGGACACTCAGATCATAAGACACCAGCAGCTTCCTCTGCCAGTGGACACATCTTCACCAGGACAAGGAAGCCAAAGAGGTAGATGCCACCCTCTCTGCAGGGTTCCAGGAGTAATGGGAATCATCCCCCCCGGACAAGAACTCCCCCTGGTGGTGTATACCAGGAGGAAGTTGGCCCCTTCCTGGACTTCACCATTCAGAGCTCTCGCACCCATACAGCCCACTGTGAAGAGAAGCATGCCTACCATTGAGACTGTCACCTTGCAAACGCTGCCAACACAAAGTGTGGCAGCACCAACCTCTGTTCCCTGTGAGGGCTGTCCTGCAACTGTCCCTATGCATCCGGCTTGGAGAGTCAGAGCCAAGAGCGACTACAACTTCTCCCAGTGCCCTCACCTACCCCAGGCCAAGGTCACCCTGTGTGCAACTTCTTCACCTGCATCTGCTGCTTGTAGCAAATACACATACTGCAAGGCGGATGTGGCAGGACCCTGAGAGAGTGTTCTAGGAGATGACCTGGCCAAACAGCTTCTTCCCCTAGGAGGTGCAGACCTGGCCAGGCCTCTGAGCATTAAGAATTTATTTGCTTAATGTTGGTGTGTTTTTTTGTTTGGTTTGGTTTGGGTTGGCTTGGGTTGGGTTTTCTTTTGTTTGTACTCGTTGAGTCAATCCAAAGATCCCTGAGACTCTTTTATTATATAAAATTTTTCTTGGGCCTCCCTTGTGGCACAGTAGGTCAAGTCTCAGCACTATGAAGCCACCAGCAGCCACTGCAACATGCATTCAATCCCCAGCCAGGATGCTGATCCACATGGCACAGCAGACCTCTCTTGTTTCACCTACTGCTCCCCTCAGTACCTCTGTCTGTTCTTCTCTCCACTCAGTCTCTGGTGAATCCTCTCACCCTCCACCCCACACACACATACACATGCACACACCTCTGGCCTACACTCCAGCTCTTGTATGCATAAATAAAATTTAAAAATAAATATCTAAATAATACATTTTTTCTTTCACTGAACTGCAATGGTACTGTCCCTTGACTCAGTGTGTTACTTCTAGCAGTTTGCCCCCTGCTAGCCATATTGTCAGACATCATTGATCCTTAACTTCATTCAATATTGTAACAGATTTCTTATATTCATTTTTGCATGTAAGAAATGTATGGAAAATGGCAGACAGAAGTATTGTCAGTTTGTTAAAATGGGGATTAGAAGCACATGTGAAGAAAAATACAACTACAGGCACTGACACATACTCATCGCTCAGAACACAGTAAGAGCTCTGCTTCCTTGACCACATCACCAACAGTGAGGCATGGACTCACCAGTGTCCAATGTCCACAGGTGACCACTAAAGGCCCCACCACTTTGCCTACCAACCTTGTGCATTATCCTATTGTGCTTGCTTTTCCATTGTCAAAAATGACTTTCTCACTTTGTTTTCTGTTCCCAAGCCAACCTGCAACCCCACATTCCACCCCCTCATCTTGGTCTCTCAAATGTTTTTAGTCTCCAATTAAGAAAATGGAAACACCACAACTTATAGCTATGCACCTAACAACCATGTTTCATTTCTAGTGGCTCTGCTATCATACCAAAAGTGTGAATGAGAGCAGTGTTTCTGATCCACCCAAAGGCTCACACTTCCTCTCAGATTGGAATCCCATTCTTTTCTCGGGAAGTCCCTCCTTGAATGCTCTCCCTTATATACTGTAGAACCAGTTTCTCAGTCTCTAATGGATCATTCCCAGCTTAACCAAAAAGAAAGAAAAAACATAAACAAAAACAAAACCTTTGTATCACAAAATCTCTTTTTTTTCAAAACACCTGATCAATAAATGTAATTAAAAAATGTTCTTTTGGGGTAAACTTAGCCCCATTTCTGTCAATTTCATATGACGTATTTTGTCTTCCTTGCTACATCTGCCTCTGCTTAATATATTAATATTGGGGTGTGCCTAACGCTATCCCACAGCTCTTGCTTCTCTGAATAATTATACATCTAAGGAAGCCTTCATTATTTCTGTACTGCTCTTCATTGTTTCTGTAGGGCTCTTCTGTCCTATACACATATGAAGAGCCTCAAATTACTATCTGTAGCATTTATCTACCTTTATTTCATGATTTTAAATTTGCCTTCTTCTACATAGAAATAACCCAAATGCCCAAAATTAGATGACTGGATTAAAAAGATGTGGTACATATATACAATGGAATATTACTCAGCAACAACAACAAAAATAAACACATGCCTTTTGCAGCAACATGGATGGAGCTGGAAAAGATCATGCTTAGTGACATATCCAGAAAGGAAAGGAAAAAATGTGAGTGAATGGTTTCACTCATAGCAGGAATATAAAGGACCAGGCGAGAAAATAATAATAATAATGATGAACAGCTATACACCAGAGACATTTTGTGGGGGTGGAGTGGGGAATGGGATCAAAAACAGTGTGGGGAGGGAAATGCACTGGAGTATGGTGATGGTACATGGGTGATTTGATGATGGAAAGCCCACAGGAGTTACAACTGAGATGGAATATGCACAAAATGATCTAAAAATCAACTATTATATTATTTTTTAATTGCCTTCTTCTATCTTAATATAATCCAAGTGAACGCTCACTCTCTACCGCCAATAACCAATCTTATCTTTTTCAAAACTCTCAACTTTAGTCAGAATTTTCTCACACTTAGTAATGCAAGTCAAATAAGCAGAAGCTATCCTGGCTTCTTCTTTCATTTCAATTGCATGACAGGTACTTGGCCAACTGTATCCCATAAAAGCTTCATCTTGAGCAAACTAAAAGTAGGGATTAATTTAGATTAAAATAGGGCTGATTCATATTTCTGGCCTCTTTTCCAGGGCATCCTCTAGTTTAAACCTTCTTAAAATTGCTATCATGACATGAGTAAGATTTAGCAAATGAAAATCACAAGGACTATCACACTGATTGATAGTCCATTTCTCCCATCTTAGGCTTACTGCAGTATCTATTATTAATACTCTGATATATTGATACTCCTTGGAAGGATCATCTATGCAGATTAGATGGTCCTGCCCATATTACTTGTTCTGGGAAATGAAATGAAGGGGGGTAGCTGATCACCCGCAAGAGCAGAGCATTCCACTCACATTACATTTTATGTACACAGGCACAAACACACACCTCTTCTTACATTTTATAGGCATTCACATTGTTTCTAGGTTATTTTGTGTTGTGGGTGGCTGAAGGCATTTTTTTGCCTCAACAATATCATAATAAACTTGAAATATAATCTGGGGTATAACTTCTGTTTATTTGGTTCTTTTTCACACCTTTTTTTCACATTCAAAATTATAAAACTGTTCATTTTTATTTATAAAATACAATGTACGCATACATTCGGCGTCTATCTCAGAGCAAGGAGGTAGAAACACACTGGAAGTCAGAATTCCACCTTTCTGCCCCTGTATGAAACCAACTACACTCTCTATGTCTGTTTTCTCATGAAATTTCATGTGTTTAATGTGAAAATAAAAATGAAACAGATTTGTGTTAAGATTATCACAGAGACAGGCAGCATTTGTTACTCTGACTTCAAAAGGCCTAGAGTTCTCCTAACTCTTTATGACTTTGCTTTTCTATTTATATTTTAATTGAATATTGTAGAAAGAATCACACATACAAATATACTTATATGTATGCCTCTCACATAAGCTATTATAACTATTTCAAAATTATGGCTCTCCCAAGTGGCACAACATGTTAAACGTGGTAGCACTATGAAACTAGCTGCAGCCACTACAGCAAAGTTCGGGCCCCCCCCCCAGAGGTGATCCACATGGCACAGACCGCTCATGACCTGCCCACTGCTCCCCTCAGCAGTGTACTTCCTCAGTCAGCCTGTTCTGCTCCCTGCTCTGTCTCTGACGAATCATCTCATTGCCCCTGCACCTCTGGCCTGTACCCCAGTTCTGTATACATAAATAAATTTTTCAAAAAAGGAATTAATTATGCTTTATTGCAATTATATATACAATACAATGTTAATTGGAGGGCCATTTCTAGGGCAGAATGAACAAGAGGGTGACCATGGAGAATCTTTGTGTCACTCCACTTAACTGTGTGATTCCATCGTCTTTTTGAAAAATGCATAAAAAACTTTCTAATGAATATTATTATGTATTTAGAAAATTCCGAATACCTCTAATGAGGTAAGAAGGAAAAGAGAACTGCACGTAGTCCTTGAAAATCTGTTGTCTGAACATTGTGCTTATTTTTCATACAATTTATCTGAGTTCATTCAATAGAGCATTGGTTTTGTAAAAGACAAACCTGAGTTTACCCAGTTTCAGCCACCTTCTAGTTATGCAATATTATGTATATTATTTAACTTATGTATATTATTTTCCTTTCTGTACATGGTTAACAGTAGTTTCTACGTCGTAAGATTATTGTAAGATGAAATGTGCTAACATATAAGTAAACTCACAAAGAAATGCTACAAATATTCCCAGATGTGATACAGGAAACATTAATCTTTCATCATACTAAAATAGGGCAATTTGCAGGTCATTTACAATTTATGCCTTTTAAATAAAATTTCAATGATTTCTTTTTGTTTACTTATCTAATTTCTTTTTGCATACATAGTGCAATTTTTAAGATTTTCAATCTCAGGAAATTAATGCTGTATGACAAATTCTGTCAGATTTAAAGTGATAATGTCCTTTGGCTTATTTTCAGTAACAATTAATGAGCTATTTTGAGGCCCAGTGTCATCTGTAAAAACAAAAGTCTGAAAAGTCAAGAGTAGATGTATTTTTAATGCATCTATGAATAATAGGAGATTATAAACTGACAACATGTCAGAGAGAGGAAAGTACAAAACTCACTGCTCCCCTCCCTTCCTTGTGTTGTTTGTCTTTGACATTAACATATTTATGTAATTTTTTAAAAGGTGAATTCTTAAATCTAGTTGATTGTATTAATATAACATGACCACTCCATTTCTGGTGAGTCCTCTCGCCAACCTCTCACCACCACCTCTGGCCTACTCCCCAGATCTTCTACGCATAAATATAAATCTTTAAATAATAATAATAATAATGACATATAATTTCCATAGAATTCATTTAGAAAACAAATTGTCTATACAAAAATTGTTTTAAAAATCCAGTGTTCAGGTCCCTCTCTTGTAACACAAGGCATTACAGCAGAGCTCTATGAAGCTATCTGCAGCCACTGCAGCACAAGTTCAATCCCTGGCCCCAGAGGTGACCCACATAGCACAGACCTCTCCAGTTTTGTCTGCTGCTCCCCTCAGCAGTGAACTTCAATCTACCTGTTCTGCTCTCTACTTTCTCTTTGGTGACTTCTCTTACTGTCACACCTCTGGCCTATATCACAGTTCTTATACACATAAATAAATAAATCTTTTTTAAAAAGAGGGAACAATATAGGGTTACAGATGGTTGTATTTTGTAAATTTGATGACAGCCTAGGCTTTTTTTCCCCCTATCTAAATGTTTGCTCTTCCTAACATACATAAAAGAGGAGAATAAAATGTCATGTATATATGATGAGATCTTGGCTCAAAGATTTCAGGAAATAGAAGCAAAGCTATCATAATAACTTTGATGAAAGGGTAAATGTTTTTATGTTAACAATGAAAGGCCCCAAATAAATTACAAACCAATAGGCACAATCATTAACCAAGTCTTGCTCTTACTGCAGAACAAACACTTTAATTAGAAAAAAGTTAAACTAAAGCCTATAACATCTTAACATTTACAGAAAAGCCAGGTTACTCAGTATGATCAATTCATTAACCTCAACAAAAGCTTTAAAATAACAAACTAATTCTTTTAAGGTATGGTACAATTTTTATTAAAATCCTCTGTGTAAAACTTAAAACATACCTAATATTCAACCAGTATATTGTATAATTAATGGTAAGGAGATCCACTAATTATCTGTCACCATGAAATCATAACTCTCTAGATATACCTTGCTATGCTTTATTTTTGTTTGACTAAAAATGGAAGGAATAAAATTTAATTTACTATATTTCATATGCTGCAGAAGGGAATATTTAATATTCTCAAAGCATCATAGCTATAAAGATGCATGAAATATTCCAGTAGGAAAAATTGCATTATGTTTCTGGCATGTGGATGAGAAAGGGAAAATTGCTTCCTGTTCTGAAGGGGAAAAATCATAAAATTATAGAACTTGAAACTTTAAGATATCATTAAAACTGTTTTCTTGTCAGAAGGTGTCTAAGACATCAGATTTTACGAAAGCAGTCATTTAGAACTACTCATCTGATAGTGATGTCTCAAATCTCAACTGCAACACATAGATGTCTAAACATCAGAAGGTCTATTGTGACTCTGTCCTTTTTGATAAATTGTACCTATTTTTCACATCATTCAGAGGCAGCAATGCAGTTTAAAACACAGCAGGATATGAAAATATACATGTGTAGAGGTTTGAACCTGTAACCCCAAGAGCAGATACAAATATATAAATCTACTTTGCCTCAATAAACATAATGGGGGAGGGGAGAAGCAGACTCAACAATAGAAGCTTTTGGATTTACATTTTGGTTACAGATAGTCTTAATTATAAGATCTTGGTCTGACCCTTTTTGGGTCTTAGTTCCTCCCTATACTAAATGAAGACAAATATTTACCTCTGAGGATTCCTAAGCATTAACTTAGTGACTGATAATAGAAAATGCTTTTTATACAATTTAATCATTGTTATGAGTTGTAACTCATCAATATCCCTTTACTAGTGCTTGCATTTTCTTGTATTTAAATGTATATATTGAATCATTTTCCATATCTTAATGTCTGTTACTTTTTTTCAATCCCTTCAAGTTCAATACACATAGGGGATTCTCTGCAAAACATAATTTAAACAAATACATGTGTGTTTAGATCCAATGACATCTTGTGTTTAGAACCAAAACATCATGGTCAAAAGTGAGAGAATTTTTTTTGCACAAAGAGGTAAGATGAATATAAAATACACTATAAAATTTAGGAGTGAATTGGCTTACTGAGTAAAGAGATAACTGGCTTTAAATGGCTAAATAAGAGAGCCAGGTTACTGATCGAATACCACTTAGTGTGAGAATTCTATGTGGACTTACAATGTGAAAATGTAGCCTGAAATTGTCTTTTTTTTTTTTTTACCCTATATTCAGAGAGAGGGGACTTGAAGCAGAAATCATGCCCCTTACATTTCTGCATCAAGTATAAGATAATATTTTCTGGAAGAAAAATTAAAGAGAGATAGTCAATTGTTTTTAAAGAATGTTTTAAGATGACCCCAAATGTCTGAGAAGCATTATGGTTGTGGACAAATAGTAATATAAATTTGTAAATATAAATTGTAAGATACCAAGAAAACGTTCTTTTACTTTTTTGCTGTGGTTAGTTTTCATCAGCAAACCGAGTTCATGTACTCAATGGGGGAAAAAAAAGACAATACAAAATCTTATTAAAAGTAGAATTTGGTGCTCTAAAAAATATATGACTTTTAAGGATGGTGGAATTGTTAGGGAGAAAGGATGTCCTGAAAAACTCTGCAGATATAGGTTTTGTGGACTCCACCCCCTACTCCAGTGACTGAAACTACAATCCACCCCCGTACTCCAGTCACTGAAACTACAACTCCCAGCAGTACCAAAGGGAGGACTGCCAGGACCCAAGCAAATATTTTGAGACTTTTGGGAGACATGTTAGGCTCTTTCTCTCCTTTGGTCTCATGCTGGTGGCAGGTCACTTGGCTCTTGATGAGCTTTCAGTGTGCTACTGGGATTCCAAGTCAACGGAACTGGTAGGACGCTCTAGTTAACGTGTACCTCTTTCTCTTTTTCTCTCTTTCCCTGTGTTGTTCCTTTCCTTTCCCCTTGTAAATAAAGTCATTATTGACCTTTTTTGCATGTTGCCTGTAGTATAATTGAAACTTAAGTGTGCAGGTGAGGACCAATAGACAGGCAACCCAGTGTGAACTGGGTAACAGTTTTAACTCTTGTCCCCTTTGAGAAGCTCTTTGTGCACACTTGTGTCTGTGCAAGTACCTTCTTTGGCCCTCCTTTCCTTTAATAAACCTAACATTTTTGGCTATAAAAACAAAGTTGTCTGATTTTTATTTTCTCATTTCACTTGGACCCTGTAAGTTCTCTGCCACCCGCCACTGAGCTGGAGTGCTTGATGGGCATTGTGCTTATGTGCTCTAGAATTCCACTTCTCCACAATGCACTATTCCCTGACATTTTTATACAAATGTAGGGAAGAATTATATGTCACAAAAATACTAAAATAGAAATGGATGATCCTTCTAAATCATCAATAGAGGATTAAATTATGTTAGGGTGTAACAGGGTGGCCCCCAGGAAAGGGGGGTGGTTGCCCCACCCAAAAGGAGGGTGGAGCTGAGCAGGGAGAAGAATCTGGAGAGACAACTGAGGAGGACAGAAGCAGAACGGACAGCTGGAAGGAGACCTGAAGAGGCACATGGAGCAGAGAGACTTGTGAAGTAGTGGCTATTTTTTTCTTGACCCTGGACTGTTTGAAACAGATGTGAGTGAGAGAGCCATGGGGAGGCTCACAATGACAGCATTTATCTTGATTTTGATTTTGCTCCTTTCCTTCCAGACCTGTCTGTCCATTTCTGATCCTTTACTATGGTTCCCTGACAGAGGTGCTTTAGACTTGTGGCAGCCTTTCAGGCCTGACTTTGGGCCAATCCCTTTTGGGTGGACTTTTACCCATGAGGGGATAGGTAACTTCAGGTGTTTGATTTAGAAGCTATATTCTTTGTCTTTTTTATATTGCACACTAATTGTATTAAAGTTCCTTCCCATTAAAGATATTAATATGTTTTGTTGATACGGTGGATGACAGAACCTATTTAAAGCAGGTGGTTTGGAAGGTTCAGAAGTGTACCTCTCTCTGCCCTGTAACAAGAGCAGTCTTGGTTCTGAGAAGGGGGGGAAAAAAAGCTATAAAAGCTTTAGAGTCAGTTTTCTTGTAGGAATCTAGGATTACCTGTGGTTTTGTTTATATGTCAAGCTTGTTCTTTTTACTTGCATATAATCTTGGTATCATCTCCAAATCTTTTCTTTTTCACACTTAACTGCATCTAGTACTTCACAAAATCCTACTGACTCTACTTAAAAATACTTCCCATTAAACCAAAAAGAGTCAGTAAAAAGAGACAAAACTTACATTAAGCTATAGCTCTAAAGCAAATAGACATCAAGGGAGGAGGAGGGAGAGGGGTCAAAAAAAGGGGAGGGGAGAGCTCAAGGGACTATGGTGACCATGGTGGGTGATTTATGGCACTACAGATGAGGGGAGAAAGCACTGCATGAAAATGAACAATGATGTAAGGGGGGAAAAAAACCTTAATTTTAAAAAAATTGCTTCTCCCATTAAAATATTTTCTCAGTCAGGCATCACCATTTTGACCTCTACTACTATCTCCATTTGAATAAATGCAGCAGTCTCCTCATTGACTTTTCTGCTCTTTCTACCTTTGTCCCTCTACAGTCTTTTATGCAAGGCTATGGTAGTAGTCCTTTTAAAATGTAAATCAAATTTTTAGTGGTGAATTTAAAGTAGCATATACAGATACTGATTTTTTTATGGTGTATACCTGAAACCTTTGTTTTCATGCAATGCTACTTTAATTTAAAAAAGAAAAAGAAAAAGAAAATCGAAGGGCTTCCCTGGTGGTGCAATAGCACACACTATGAAGCTGGCCACAGCCACTGCAACACCAGGTGACCCATATGGCATAGCAGACCTCTCCTGACCTGCCCACTGCTCCCCTCAGCAATGTATTTCAGTGATCTGCCAGTTCTGCTCCTCACTCTGTCCCTGGTGAGCCCTTTCACCCCCCCAAATCTCTGGCTTGTACCCCAGTTCTGTATGCATAAATAAATAAATCTTTTCTTTTAATCTAAAGAAATTCATTTAAAAATAAGATGTATAAGAACTGAAAAACAGAAGAAAATTCTCATCTCATTCTGATCACATGATTGTGCAGTATTTCCCAAATGTAATTACTTATCTTAGGTAAAAAATGAACCCTCTTCCTAGCTGCCCTATTTTAGATATTGAAAGCTCCATCGACCATATTACAGAGGCTTTTGGCCTCTGACTCCTGTTGAGTTTAATCAATGAGAATCTGTAAAATTAAATCAAAGGTGAGGAGAAGAGGGTAGAGTATTTACTAACCCACATCCATCCCTTTCCAGCTTAGTATGGAAAGAGCAGGTTCTATTCCAGTTAGTCCCTTCCTGCCTTAGGATTCTTAAACTCTCAGAAACTGGTAGATTTGGCCACATTATGCTCCATTGCTGCTTTCCAACATCCTGAATACACCTCTTTTCATTGCATTTTACTATATTATATGGGTGAACTGTTTTTGAGTGATCTATCTGTTTCCTGCTGGGGACCTGAATGACCCATTACCTATAAATTCCAAAGTTAATTCTTACATAAATGCAAAAGAAGTCATGTATTCCTAATAAACAGAAGCTGACAGCCAATCTTCAAAAACACAAACATAATGTGTTGAAAGGCAGGAGCTTTACCTCATGGAAGACCATAAATAATTCAGAAATTTTCCACTCCTAAATAAGCAAGGACTTGGCTACCCACTGTGATTTACAGTCTCTTGATTTTTCTCATACAAACTTCAAAAGCTTAGTTTTCCTAGCCTCTTTTATTTGACATCTGCTTAACTGGAAGATAAAATAGTAAAATAGCTTCCTGAGGTTCACAGTATCTCATTTCATCTCTAAAAGATGTGTATCTGAATAGCAATTGTGAATACTAAAGCTATTTTCCATGGAATTTTCTTTCTTTTACACAAATTCTCAGTGTTTTATTCTTCATGTTGTTCATTTCTTTCTCGGTGGGGCCTTCTCAGTGACATTTCTTTTGGAGAGATAATTTATCGCTAGTCTACTCTCAGGATTCTTATCACCTATGGGTTGAAACCCATGCTTTCTATAAATCTTGATTTAAGCTTCCCTTCACAGTCTCTCTTTGCTTCCTACCTCGTTTATTCTCTAATTTCCCTCTCCCCACTTTCTTATCTCCCTTTAACTATTCATGGGTCGTATATTTCATCTGGCCTTAAAGTTACATGATAAGTACAATTTTTCCAAGCTGATTTATTGTGACCATCCAGTGTGATATCCCTGAAGTTCTAGCAAGGCATCTCCTCGCAGGCCTGCTCATTAGCTAGGCAGTAGCTTTATCAGTGGACACATGACAATATAAAATCTCAAAACCCTAGAGTGATGTGTCTCTGTTCCTTTGAGAGGCAAGGATAATCAAAGCAGTTTTTGGAGTGATCACAGCAAGTTGGTTCTGACTACCACCTGCCAATGGGAGAATACTAAGAGATTAGAACTGGGGGCCTCCATGGTGGCACAGGGGTTAAGTCTCAGTGCTTAAACTATATAGCCAGCCACTGTGGCATATCCATCCCCAGCCAGAGAGGTGACCCACATGGTGCAGCAGGTCTCTCCTGCCTTGCTTGCTGCTCCCCTCAGCAGTTTATTTCAGTAGATCTGCCTGTTTTGCTCCCAGCTGTGTCTATGGTGAATCCTCTTATCCCTCTCTGTACCACACACACACACACACACACACACCCCTCTGGCCTACACTGCAGTTCCCATACGCATAAACAAATAAAATAAATCTTTACCCAAAAAAAGGGTAGAATTGGGTTATCTCAGTACACTGACTTCTAATCTCAGAGAAAAACAGGAGACATCTGTAAAGATCTAATAGTTCAAGGAGTTGGCAATGTTATGTCAGGAGACAGGTTTTTTATATATTGTTTTTCAGTACCCACAATAGTCAGTGTACTAAGAAGTCACTTTTAAACACTTACACCTGAGAATGTAGCATAAAACAGGAATATTCTATCAAAACTCACAATTGTTTAGTTAACTTAATATTCTGGAAAGAGAGGATTACTATTATTGTCTGGACATTTAACAGTATCCAGAGGGTACCATTTTATGTATCGGACTATTTGTAACAGAAGGCTTTGTTAGTAGCTTCAGTCTTAATCATTAATGCTACTTAAATTGATTCTTACTTTGAAGTAATTTCTCATCCTAAGATTGCAAAGGACACTTTTAATAATAAATGAAATTGAGACTCTCAATTAACTAAAGTCATATTCATAGCATTTAACTAATGATCTTATAATGCTTCCTATTTTCTGAGCATAATTTGTAATTTTCTCACTTAACCAAACTCAACTCTGTGTATCCTATTCCATTTCCAATTTTCTACTGCAACTTTGCAGATATAAGCAAAGCTGTAGAAATCTTATTAATAGTTGTTTGAGATTTTAAACACCCTGTATTAAAAACAATAAAAGCAGGCCCTCCCTGGTGGCACACCGGTTAAAGCACAGCACTAAGAAGCTAAAGCCACTTCAGCATGAGTTCGATCCCCGCCCCGGAGGGGACCTACATGGAGTGGCAGACCTCTCCTGACACGTCTACTGCTCCTTCAGCAGTGTACTTTGGTGATCTGCGTACTCTGCTCCCCACTCTGTTTCTGGTGAATTCTCTCACCACACCTGCACCTCTGGCCTGTACCCCATTTCTGTATGCATAAATAAATAAATCTTAAAAAATAATAATAAAAGCAAAGTCTTTGTCATCTTATCCTGTGAAGTTTTTTCTATCCTTGACACTCTCAAGATGGTTCATGCAATCTCTCTATAGAAAGGAAAATATTTCACTCTGCCCAGAAGACTGACATCCTTTTCCTGCCTCCCTGGACCCTCCACTCTGCTGTTTTGTGACAGTGCCAACAATATGTGCACTGATATCAGCCTGGTTTGATCTATGTAACACCTTATCCAAGGTCTTTACTTGCTAGTGCCCATTTTTCATCCCTTACCACCTACTTTATTTTAACTGATGTGTCTTGATAGTTTAATGGATTTTCTTACAAATTGACAAAATGGTTCTCAGATTTTTGAAGTGATAAAGCCACAACTCTTTTTACTCACCATCCCAGTTTCCAAGCATATCAGAACTGCAGATAAATCTATAGGCATTGGGTCAAATATCCATCACAGTGGCTCTTTCAAAAGTATCCTTCCCTACTTAAAATCAGCCTGTTTTTCTCAGCCGGACTCTTCTCTCTCCCTTAGCTTTATGGTTTTAAGTAAGATTAAAATAAAAGACTTAAAACAACATATAGTATAGCATAATAAATAGTACCTTATAATACATTATTACAGCCTTATTATTATAAGGGTTGTAGATTGCTGTATTGTAAATTGTTGTAAGTCTTTTCAAGCAAAGACTTTAACTCAACCACTTATGGATTAATATACAAGTCACCTAACCTCTTTTGGCCACCCTTCCCCTAGTGAGGGTACACCAACACAAGTACTTTATTACCTACACTATCAGCACAATAAAGTCCAAATTCCCATACAAGTTATATAAACAATAAGCCTTGATTTTCCATCTTCATATAACAGTGACGTATCACCACCCATTCATTATGAACGCTAAGCTGTGCACTCCATGCTCTTTCATATCTGTGAATATTTAATATTATATGTTCCCTTTATAAAATACATTCTTAATCATGAAGACTGAACTAAAATATTCTGGAGAATTTCTCAGAATTCTCCAACTTGTTAAACTGATCAATTCTGTTAGACTTTCTAATCTTCTAATTAGTACTGTCTAATCCTTCAAATAGGAACTATTTCTGATATACTTATACAGAGTTCCATGAATATTTATATTTTAATTTTTAATATTCTGGGATTATACCTTTACATTTTATATCTCCATCACAACTAAGAGCAGGAGTTTTATCCTGTTATCTCTGTAATAAAGTTTCAACTGGCACTGCTTTTGGTACAAAAATCACTTCCCAAATATTGGTAGAGAAATAAATGAATATATACACAATGGAATACTACTCAGCAATCAAAACTACAAATGCATGCCATTTGTAGAAATATGGCTGGAGCTGGAGGGTATTATGATAAATGAAATAAGTCAAAAGAAAAAAAAGACAAATAATTGATGACGCACTTAGATGAGGAATATAGAGGAATAAAACAAAGGGTTGTATAAAACCAAACTTTAAAACTAATACCTGAAAACTGGCTATAAAACTGAAGGTTCTACAGTGGGAGGTGGAGGGGAAAGGACAGAACTAAGTGTGGTGCGAGCAAAATGTTCTATGGTGGTGGAGTATGGATACTCAGTAGCAGTTACATTGTGGGAATAACATCTCAAGGTGATACTCCCAAAACATAAGCAACACTGTAAACCAATATTACCTCAAAAAGAAAAAAAAAGGTATACATACTATATATCTATATCTATATTTGTACAAAAAGCAAAATAAATGAATAAACACAATGTACAGTTCCAGACTTCAAAATACTCATTTGTAAAATTAGAAAATTATATATGGCTATTTATCATTTATGTGAACTCTATGATTTCATTATTCTTAAATAACTTTTGTTCATAAAGATAAATGTTTCAATTCAATTAGAATCCATGCTTGATTAAACATAAAGACATCATTATGCAATATTTTAATTTTGTTATAAATACACAGCATGATTGCTATAGAATAGAAAATCATAAGAACTATTTTTATCAAGGTTTTGGCTTAAATATTTCTATTCCTAGGTGTCATGAAACCAACTACAGCAAATCGATACTCCTATAAAGAACAACCAAAAAATCCAGTTGCAATTTTAAGTAGTCAACATTTTTAAGGCACTATGAAGTTACAGAAGTAATAGTTACCAGAGAAACTGAAATTACAAATGACAACAAAATAGCCTCAAATAAATTATCTTATGGACAGCTATCATTTTTTCTGTGAGCATTTGTTCTGAAATGGACTAGCATCTGAAAATTCAGACTTTTCTTGGAAATAAGGCTGCCTTGAAGGTACAAAAAACAATAAAATTTTGGTGATTATATGGAATCAGAATGACTTAACTGTAGAACTGAGTGATTTTAACACAGTGGGGAAACTTACTGAATTATTAAACTAAGCTGTAAACCAGAGGATTTAAAAAAATGAACTTAAAAAGAAAAAAACTTCTGTAAAACAGATCGGAATTTTCTATAGTCTTATGGGACTAAGATGGAAGACACCA
>NW_004567102.1:14471545-14479559 GCF_000260355.1 Condylura cristata
TGGGTGCCTTGGTGGGGACTGTGCTGTGGTAACAGACATCTGAAGAGTTGTCTGGATCCTAAATCTCTGGATCCCATACAGAACTGTATAACGAGGTCACCCAATAAAACAAATAAATAAAGCTGGGAAATAATTTAAGATTACATAGGTGAGAAATAGTCACCAGATAATTACACAACTGTTTCACTTCTTCCCTGAAGCAATTGAGACCAATCTTTCTCAGATGATAAATTAAAGATTATACTTTAGCCCCCTGAAAAATATCTTAAATGTTTATCCATTGAGTATTATGAAACATTCTTGTTTATTCGGATTCTATTTATCTACCTCTCCTCTCTTCCATCCTTATGTATCCTCTATCACAAGATCTTATCTTCAAAAGGATCCTTTTCTTCCTATACTTAATATTGAGTATTTAAAATACTCAAAAGCCCTCTTACTTGTTCTTCAAGTAATCAACACACTATTATAGAAATGAATAAACTAAGAACAAAGATGTAAAAATGATCTTTTAAAGTTATACAACCAATAAATAGATGAGCCAGGATTCACAGTTTATAATCTTAATCCCAAATCCATGTAAATTTCATTTACATAACATTTCACATTTTACCAGGTTTCTCTATCATTTGTTCATCCATTGTCCCATATATTAAATCTAAACGTATTATTAGTGGAAAGGAGTATTTTGTTCAGCCTTGTGAAATTGCAGTCAATCTGTGATGTTTAAGATGTGAGAGTCAAGAGGATCTTGGCTATTTGGGAAAAGTTATTGAAACCTTAAGCCTTAAACCTTAAACCTGAGTTGCAACAATTTTCACAAATATCAGGAACACAAGAGATGACTTTGCCCAAATGTGAAGGACAACTCTATTGAAGGACAACTCAATTGAAGCCTCGGAGGATGTTGGGGAACACTTTTACCTAGTGCTGTGTCTTTCAAGCACACTCAGTTACTGTCATTAAACAGAAAAACACTTTTAAGGGTGGCAACATCTATTCTCTCCAGAAGTTAAATGCAAAATCCCTAACATCTTAAATACATCTTACTACCCTTTGTAGATACAGATTTTTGCTTTCCACTACAAATATTATATATATTTGTATATATATATATGTATATATATATATATATTTGTGTATATATAAACATGTGTATGTGTGTGTGTGTGTGTGTGTAGACACAGAGTAAAGTCATTACCAGTTTTATATGACATCTCTTAGTTTATCTTGACCTGGGATCATGGAAAGTAGAGTTTCCCTTATATATCACTACTTTATGAAGAGTTTAGTAAATTCTATATACTATTATGCTTAGTGGATAATATATAAACAAAAGCTTAGTCCTTAACTCCAGAGAGTTAAAAATCTACTACAGACAATAGACATAAGCATGATAATACTCACATTACCAATTTGAACAGAGTTGTGTCACTGACCCTCAGGCTAAACCACAAGGAAGTGCAGCAAAGAAAATTTCATTCTGGGTGTGGCCCTCCACCGGGAATATGGCAGACCTAGCTGCTCCCTTTTTTTAAGATTTATTTATTTATACATACAGAACTGGGGTACAGAGGTGCAGGGGCGGTGAGAGGACTCCCCAAAGAGGAAGTGTGGACCAGAAAAGGAGAATTAACTAAAGTACACTGGTGAGGGGAGCAGCAGGCAGGTCAGGAGAGGTATGCAGTGCCATGTGGGTCACTTCCCTGGCTAGGGATCGAACTTGTGCTGTAGTAGCTGCAATAGTTTCTTAGTGCTGTGCCTTAACCCCTTGCACCACCAGGGTGGACCCAGAACTAGCCCATATTAAGAACTGTCTCCTGGAGCCATCACAGGAAAGAGGGGGATGCCTGAGGGGCTTCACCTGTAGGCTCAGAAGATTCCAACAGGTCCAGTCTTTGTTCTTTAACGGGGCCTCAAACACCACTAGATAGTGTCTATGATGCAAAGGTGTTGCTGATCAACTCAGAAAAATGGAAACATTCAAAAGGATTGTGTTGGGGGTAGGAGGACCAGCAATCCCTCCTTTGATAATTACACTAATACTAAATTATACATGTGAGTATCTTAAGAGACACACACCAAGAACTGAGGTGTTTTAGCTCACACTGTCCTATTTCTTTCATCTCAATATTTACTGTTATTGGCAGTGTTAATTTAATTTTACATTTTAAATTCCTTGGCTATTTTAGTACCAAAAATAAGTAGCACATAGTGACCATAGTAAAAACCAAGTGACATTTTTATTATTTTACCTCTTAACCAGATTAGATTAATCTCCACCCATGATCAAGATATTACAGAATAGGATATACTATATATACATCACTTTGCTATATATATATATATCACTTTGAAGAAATAATTTCAGAAATAATTGTAATAAAAGAAAATGCTGTTATCTCCTAAGTATGACCATTTTTAAACACTACAAGAGTCTTGGCATTGTTTTCTTAATAAATGCAGTTCCTGAAGTTTGTACAAATTAATTGAGTGCATTTAGTTCATGAGTGCATTTAGTTCATGTTAGACCTCAGGATCTAAGAACCCATAAGCTCCTCAATACGAATCAGCAGTAACAGCACAAACAACTCTCAGAACTGTACTTCTCCAAAAAACAATTCTTCATCTCACTGATGAGCATAACCCTCCCCCCATGCACCCTGCTCTGGAGCATGACTTCTTGGGCTCCCTTTTCTGAGTCCTGAAGCCCAAGATTGCAAATAATCTCCACTTACCTTGATAGCTATTGCTTTCCCACTATGTTTCTTCTCCATGCTCCAGTCTTTCAGCTCATACATACAATAGAATTCAGAGTAACAAATATAATTAACAAATAAATACCAACAAGGCATGGAGTAGCTTATAGTTTCTACTCATTTGTTGTTACTACTCATGAAGAACATATCCAAGTTCATAACCTTAAATTTTCATGAAACTCAGCCTCCCTGGTGGTGCAGGGGTTAAAGTCTCAGCACTAGCAAGCAATTGCCAGCCACTGAGGCTTGAGTACAATCCCTGGCCAGGGAGGTGACCCACATGGCACAGCAGACCTCTCTTGTTTCACCCTCTGTTCCCCTCAGCAGTGTATTTTAGTTATATGTATACTTATACTTTAGTTATATATATACTTTCGTTTTATATATATATATATATATATATATATATACAGAAATATACTATATATATTATATATTTCAGTAGATCCACCTGTTCTGCTCCCCACTATGTCTCTGGTGAATCCTCTCATCCTCTTGCACCTCTAACTATACCCCCAGCTCTTGTATACATACATACATGCATACATACACACATACATACATACGGAATGTAGTATGTAGAGGAAAAGAAATGAGATTTCTATAGCTTGTGATAATGGCAAGGAAGTAGGGACTAGAAAACAAGGTAGAATGCTGAATGTTCAAGAGCAGGAAGACATTTGATCAAGCAATACATTTTATGAAAATAAAAATTAACAGAGAGAAAACTTCATAAAATCTTAATAGCTTTCTAGCAAGGTCTATGAATAAGTATTATGTTTAAAAAAGTTATAATGCTGCAAAAATTAGAAAATATAAATATCACTTGCATAATTGAAAGTGAAACAAAAACAAATCCTACTCTGTTTCTAGACATTTGATAATTCCTCCTCAGTTTGTAAATTTAAACTACAAACTCTTCTCTATAGTAGTTAACGAACATATTTTCTACCTTAGCTTTAATATAAGTTCATAATTGCTTTCTGAAGATCCCCCCCCTTTTTTTTTAGCTAAAAGTGATCTCTCAGATGAAAGTAGTATTTGTTTCTTAGTTCACATTGAGAAATAGTTATGTCTTTTTTTTATGGGTATTAATTCAGTTTCTTGACTTCAAGATTGTTCTGATTTAATTAATACTAAATTAGATATAAAATTCTAATTAAAACCAATTTCTCTAAACCTATTTTTTCCTTAAAATTCCCAGGCTAAATTGTTTGGTTTGTGACACTAAATACAAAATTGTTTGGTTTGTGACACTAAAGTGGAAGCATACTTCAGTGTCTCCCCTAAAAACTGGTCAACAATAAATATATTAGCAACAGCATATACCATAACTTCCCACTAAACTCTAAGTAAAAATTCAAACTTTAACTCATTTAAATTTAGGGTCATGTCCTGCTTTAATAGTCCTACCAAATTCCCTCAATCTTTCATTCTTTTAACAAATTTTATGTTTTCCTTACTAGACACAAATTATAGACTATAAAAAAACAATTGATTTCTACCCTAAAGGAGTAGACAATCTGTTTGACAGTGAAACCTGCATGTAAAAATTCAAATAGCCAAAGTAGAATTAACATTGGATAAATAGGAAAGGTAGTGCTTAATTGCCAAATAAGTGGTACAAACAATAAACACATTTGAGCTGAGATGTGATTTATCTGAGATGTCATATATCAGGAGCACCCACATGATATTGAGGATTTTACTATATGCTGGGAAAACAAAAGGGATATATGACTTGTTCCCATCTTTCTGGAGTTTCCACTTCAGTTTCTGAACCAGCAGAATGTAATCTCAAAACAAGATGAGCTAAATATAAATGTACATATGAAATTGAAGTATATGCACAAAAGAAAAGTAACACTGCAAGTGTAATGAAAAACCTGGTGGAAAGAAAAGAATCAAATAAGGGCTAGGAATATATATATATATATATGTATAATGTGTGTGTATATATATATACACACACACACACACACACACCTTTGTACAAAACCTTTGTATAAAACAATACTACAAATTCATTAGTAGTAGTAGTAGTATTACCATTATAATCTCTGCTTTCTAATATGACAAGTTAAATCAAATTAAAGAAATTATTCAAAGTGTTTGTTTAGTAAATAGCAGATTTATCATTTGAGACTACCTGGCCACAACTTCCATGTGACAGGTGCCAATATTAAGGGAGACCTTCTTCACATGTTTATCTAAACAGAAAGCTTGTACCCACTGCTCATTAAGTATAGATTTATGATCATAAAGTCCTAAATGTCATAAATTACTTCTGTATTAGGTTGGTTGATTGGTTGGTTAGTACATAGAAACTGCCACACACTTAACAGCTCAAAACAGCTGGAGTTTTCACTTCAGTTTCTGAACCAGCAAAATGTCATCTAACATTTGTTTATATCCAACAGTTTCTGTGGTCCCCTTGTCTGGGAAAATCATAACTGGGTCTCCCATGGAGGAGCTCACTGACTGCAGTCAATGTATAGCCAGAGCCAAATTCTTTACATCTGAGGGTAGGGTTGCTCTTCTAAGTCCACAAGATTGAATCAGATTTCAGTTCCTCACAACTTAATCACTATGGTCTACAACTCCTACAATAGAGGCTGCTCATAGTTCCCTACAGGGGGCCCTCACTCTGCATGGACAGTTCACATCTGAGCCACTTTAAAGAAGTAGAGACTTCTTTAATAAAGTAGAGACTTTGTTATGCAGAGAAGGAAAAATCCCTTTTTAAAGGGTTTTCATTAACAATCTCCCCATTGATTATTTCAAAATACTGATCTCAGACCTTAACATATATGCAAAAATTCCTTTACTTCTGCCATATAACATAACCCAATCAGAAGGCTGACAGCCTGTCATTTTTTCCATATTGTAATGATTTGCAACATTTCGCTTGCTTCCTACATTAAAGAGGATGACACATGAATGCCAGAAGGTAAGGACTGCCACACCTTCCTTCAACGGCATTGTTCATGTTCCTATTAACTTTCTGCTTTAGATCAAGTATAGATTATGATCAATAAAGGATAATTTGTTATATGTAACTCCTGCTTGCAAACCTCTAGCCAGAGCAAGTATGAGATAAGAAAGACAGTAGCTCTTTCTCTGGTGGTGCAGCGGGTTAAAACACAGCACTAAGATGCTAAAGCCACTTCAGCATGAGTTCGATCCCCACCCCGAAGGTGACCCACATGGTGTGGCAGAGCTCTCCTGACCCGCCCGCTGCTCCCCTCAGCAGTGTACTTCGTCTCTTTGCCTGTTCTGCTCCCCACTCTGTCTCTAGTGAATCCTCTCACCACCCCTGTGCCTCTGGCCTGTTCTGTATGCACAAATAAATAAATCTTTAAAAAAAAAAAAAAGAAAGAAAGAAAGACAGTAGCATTAGATGCCAAATTGCAGCTGCATATCTCTGCCAATTTACTGGAAAATCTGGGTTCATAACCTTTTCTTCTTGAATCTTCAGGTAAAGAGTAGGTATGAGAGAAAGATGAAAGGAACATTTGATAAGGGTCAATGTCAGGTAATAACTTTTTTAATTCCTAAACTTGAGACTTGGATTGAGATGATACTAGACACCATTTTATAAAGCTCTTGTCATACAACTTCTGTAGCATATTGAGCATTATTTGACACTTCAGAAGTTATAAAGCCACTAGACAAACTATCATGTGGATTGGAAAAACAATAATGGTCAAAACAAAATAAAATGGAAACAGTTTGAATGCTAGATAACACGTGAGTAGTTACTCTATAGATGAGTTATTTTAGCAGGGGCCTACGGGAGAGAAGTTTGGAAAGGTTGGTTGACTTAGGGAGAAAAGCATGCAATGGATAATTGAGTTATATGACACTCCTATGCTTTGTAAAACATTTAAATCTTTATTTTTGCCTAATGAGAAACCATAGAGGGGATTTTCCAACATTTACAGGCTCAAGGCATATACATTATTATAGCCTAAGAGGAGTCAAACAAACCTATGAGCCACTATATTCACAATTTTGGAAGCTCTGTTGCATACAATTCACAGACCTCATTTTAAAATATACAACAAAGATTTATCTAAATCCAAGTCAGGCTGCATCACTAGATGAAACAAATTGCATAAAGAATAACTGTGGCAGGAATATCCCTGGTGGAGCAAGGGCTGATAGTGAAACGCTATGAAGCTACCTGCAGCCACTGCAGAATGAGTTAAATCCCCTGCCAGGGAGGTGACCCACATGGCACAGCAAAACCCTCCTGGATCATCCGCTGCTCCCCTCAGAAGTATATTTCAGTCAATCTAATTGTTCTGCTCCCACTCCGTCTCTGGTGATCCTCTCACTCCCTGCACATCTGGCCTGTATCCCAGTTCTTAAAAGCATAAAAAAAAAAATAAAATGACTTTGATATCTCCAACTCAGGCCTTACCATCATTGCTTTAGACTGAAGAACACACACTTTGTTCCAGATCCCTGTTATTTCTTTGCTCTGATAAATATCTCTAATCCAGACAGCAGTGATTGACTTCCACTTTTAACAACTCAGATAAATTCACATTCTCAGTATAGGGAGAGCTGGCATTCATGAGGATCAGCCAGGCTATGTAGGAAGTCAATTACTCTAGGCAGGGCTTCCAAGTCCTCCACATAGTGAAAGTAAACTGGAAGAGCTACTACAGTTAACTCTAAATTACTATCATACTGGAACATACCAATAAACTTCAATCTCTCTCTCTCTCCAGATATATATCCACCCTGGTAATGATGTCTTGCCCCCCAGAACCCTAATCTCTGCACAGATTTTTTTAAGCCACAACATTAACTTTGCAGTGTTATGGGGCTACTGGACTCAATTACCTCATAGGCTTTGCCAAACCTAATTACAAAAGTCCAAAATTACATCTTATTCAACACGTACCCCTTTGGGCCTTCTAGATACACCTAATCCCCTGTCCAAAAAATTCTCTTACTAAAGAATTATCAGGCTCATAAGCCATTGAAAGAAATTTTGCCATAGGGAGTCATACTGCTATGATGGAGTTGTCTTGAAAAATGCTGTCTTTATGTATTTCACCATTCTTGAAGTATTCATCTTGTAAATCACACTGAATATCACTGGCTTTTATTAGGGAACTGAATGTACTACTAACCTCCAGGCATAATAAAAAATAACCACCTTTTTTCCATCTAAAATCCTTTAACAGAACAACACTAAATCTGGAAGTCGGGGCTTTTTATATTATGCCACAATCATAGGT
>NW_004567102.1:14480497-14489464 GCF_000260355.1 Condylura cristata
AAGTACACTGCTGAGGGGAGCAGCAGGCAAGACAGAAGAGGTCTGCTATGCCATGTGGATCACCTCTGGGGCAGGAATCGAACTCACACTGAAGAGGCAGTGGCTCACTTGCAGTGCTGCATCCTAACCCCTGCACCACCAAGGAAGGCCCTAGGGATGGATTTTTAAAATGCAAGTAAATTTATATTCATCATAGTCATTGATATTTATATTACATTGAAAATGTTAATTGTGTGCTTACTGTCAGGAAGACATTGCCCAACACTGGGCATCAATATAACCTAGTGGGGATAGCCAAGTAACAAATGAGTTCCTGAAATTGAGTCAGTGTGATTTGTTTTAAATATCTACAAAATGCCCCAGAAGAATGTCAGAAAGGCAAATAAAAAGAGTTCTATATATTAAAACAAAATAGTGAATAAGTTCATAATTCAATAAGTGGAGATTATTATTCTAGAGCAATGCCTTGGAACTGTCCATATCACATCAAAACAACAATCTATTTTAAACCAAGTATAACTTCTATAGCAGTCAAATTTGGTGGGTTTTAAGTATTAAAAAAAATCCTCCAAATGAGGAGTAAAGACCTAGACATAAGAATGGATACCATAAAATACCTGGAAACAAAGATGGACAAAAGACTATATGACACCCACCTCAGTAACATCTTTAAAGATGCAGCACCCAATGCAACAATAGTGAAGGAAAGGATAAACAGATGGGAGTACATCAAGTTAAAGAGCATCTGTACAGCAAAAGAGACATTACAAAAAAACAGACATCCCACTGATTAGGAAAAAAAAAATCACACAAAACTAGCAATAAAGGATTGATTACAAAAATATACAAAGAATTGATGAAGCTCATCAAATATAAACAACCCCATTAAAAAATGGGCAGAAGAGCTAAAAAGACACTTCTCCAAAGAGGAAATGCAGATGGCCAACAAGCATATGAAAAAATGTTCAACATCACTCGTAATAAGGGAGATACAAATTAAAGCCACAATGAGATACCACCTCACACCAGTAAGAATGACACATCTTCAAACAACTAGCAACAACAAATGTTGGCAAGGATGTGGAGAAAAAGGAACTCTCCTGCACTGCTGGTGGGAATGCAAACTAGTACAACCACTATGGAAAACTGTTTAGAGTTTCCTCAAACTGCTAAATATGGAGTTTCCATATGACCCAGCAATCCTACTCCTAGGTATCTATCCAAAAGACACAAAAACACTGACAAAAAAAAAAAACCTTCACCTCCATGTTTATTGCTGCTTTATTTACAAATTGAAAGACATGGAATCAACCCAAGTCCCTATAAGTAGATGACTGGATTAAAACGATGTGGTACATATACACAACGGAATATTACTCAGCAATCAAAAAAGATAAACATATGCCTTTTGCAGCAACATAGACAGAGCTGGAAAAGATCAAGCCAGAAAGAAAAGGAAAAATACTGGATGGTTTCACTCATAGCAGGAGTATAAAGGATCAGGCGAGAAAATAATAACAATAATAACAATAATAAATAACTATATACCAGAGACATTTTAAGGGGGTGGAATGGGGAATGGGATCAAAAATGGGGACAGGGAACTGCAATGGACTATGGTTATGGCACACGGGTGAATTGGTGGTGGGAAGCCCATGGGGATTACAATTGAGATGGAAAAAGGCGCAGAATGATGTAAAAATAAACTATTATACTATTAAAAATATTTTTAAAGCAAAAAAAATATTTATAAAACAAATGCTACCATACCCCCCCACACAAATATCCTCCATATGAAAAATAATTATAATATTGTAATACAAAACTGAGTTCACCTTAAAATAAGGCATGTTCTCAAAAGAAGCAAAATATTGAATCCATAAAGCTATGTATAACATTGAAGCAGACATTCTCTCAGAGGGTAGGAGATAAAGCCTAGGACAGGATAAAAGATCAAGGTGAACACCTTCACATAAAGGACTTCTGAAGGCAAGGGAGATACCTTCTCCATGGCTACTAGCTAAAAGCAAGCCACAGAATAACAGGGTAAATATATTTGCCTATCCAAGTCATTAGTGTGGATGGATCTGGGAAAGTAAGTTAGTCTGCTAGCTCCAATTCTGGGTAAGGAGTAGGCATGCTATGTGTTGTCTTTCCCACTGAATGCAGCTACAAAACCTGGAAGAATGCATGGACTGAGAGTGGCAGGTGTGGGTGGGAACATACATCTGAAGGAGCATGATTCTATTGCTCTTGTATCATATATAATGCTTTAAACCGATGCTACCTCTCTCTCTCTTTATATATATATATATATATATATATATATATATGTATGTATGTATGTATGTGTGCATACATATATATATGTATATAAACACAATATACATGCATGTGTGTGTATGTGTATGTGTGTGTATAAACAGAAGGGCAATGGGAAAGGACAGAATTTTAATATTTCCAAACTGTTGGATGTTTCCTTTTTCCTCCAAGGAAACACCCAAACTGTACCAAAGGCAGCTCAAAGTACAAAAAAAACAGCTGCCTGAAAACAAGTTATATAACCCTCAAGTTCTCTCCATCAGACCTGGGAAAAGAGTCTCTAAAGGTCAGGGAGAGTGGTGGTAGAAATACTCCCCCCACCCCCTTCCTTTTCTTTTTCTATTCTCTCAAGTTGCAGCCCTCAGACAGTGCTCTCTGGTGGTGGAAGCAAGGATGACTAGAATAATAGGGCACATAGGGGTCTTAAAAGTAAGAATGCCTTTTCTCCCCAATTGGTACTAAAGGGATTGGTACTATTGCTCTAAAGGGATAGAGCAGGCAAGTCTCCTTGCTTATTCCCTTTCCCCATCCTCCCACCCGTTGACCCCACATGCAGGTACACTTCCAGGAAGCAGGCAGCAAAGGGGCCAAAGTAGAGACCCAGCTCTAGTCAAAAGGCTGAAAGAGGAGTACCAGAGAATCTTTAAGGAAACTATGAGCTTAAGGAAATTTCCTTATCCTGAAAATCTATTTTTTTTAATAATAGTGTATTTTTACATCATTTTGTGCCTTTTCCATCTCAGTTGTAATCCCCGTGGGCTTCCCATCACCAAATCACCTGTGTGCCATCACCATAGTCCTCTCCCCTCTCCCCATTTTTTTTATCCCATTCCCCATTCCACCCCCATAAAAAGAGAGAAACTATTTTTTAAGCCAAGGTTGTTTCAGCAAACATCACAGAAAATAGTGCAATGTGGAAAGAATCACATTTAAATTTAAAAAGTCAGTTATGCAGCTATCATCACTTGCTTTATTAAAGTTACAAAACAAATGTTTGCCTGATAACTATCATTATTATCACTATAAAATATATATCATGTTTTGAACATGTTTAAGATCATGATATATTTTAGTAAAACATACCATTAAGCAAACTAAAATGTAATTTCATCATTGTACATACAAAATTCATAGTGTACCTAGGAGATAAACTACATGGGAGAGTTGAAATCAGTATTTCCAGTTTCTACTTTCACATTGTCTGTGTGGCCTATACCAGTCATTTCACACTTCATATACTCAATTTATTTCCTTACAACTAACTGAATTATATTCAGTATTCTCTAAGATGTGCTCACATATTCTGTGATTTATGTTTTCAAACTGATGACCAGGTTTAGTTTTCATTATTTAATGTGAAAACTCCCATGTATAGATGGTAAAGTTTTATTTTCTCGACAGTGACAAAACAAACATCACATACTTTCTGTATCCACTAATAAAGTTTTATTGAAGCACAACCTATGCGTTATGTATAACTGCCTTCATACTATAATGGCAAAGCTAAGTGCATACAACAGATCCTATATGAGGCTTAATTTTCCTGGTGCTCAGTGAACAAATCACAATAGTAGTCATATAACTTGGAAGCTTTTCAAATGCCACATATATCAGAGTATGTTAGGACTTTTTTTCGAAATTACCACTTAGAACCAACAGGTCAAAACAAGAAAAGTAAATTTTGAACTTTTCAGGAACAGTCAGATGTAGGTTGTTTTGGTATTAAACTAGATTACCAAGCTTTATATTTATTATGCAATGATACTATAATTGTGCTGGAAGGTTTCAGTCTATATTGACATTTTTATAACAATACTGGTTGCAACGTAGAAGCACCAAGAGAAAATAAATTTCCTTGGAACTATTGTCCTTTCTGTAACAACTATTATTATTCAGAGACAAAAGCATTAGAACAAAAATCAGAGTCACTCTTTAAAAAACAAAAATTAGTTTTTTTTTTTTTTTGGGCTCTCAATGAGTTGAAAAATGCTACCAATATTCAGCTGTTTAAGATGTTAGCACTGTGTCTGAAGTGACTGAATCAATCTTTGTGAGTAAATAACTGAGTGGAGCAACTGTAGATGAGAATATGTTTAAATAAGTTGAGAAAATGCGAATTCAGAACTACTTAAAGTGGAATTTACTAAGATGTGCTGCAATTGATGGTGGCAGAACTATGTTTGGAGCTAAAAAGTGTTTAGTTGGGCAAATTTATAAAGCATATAAAAATGTAAGATATTTAAAGCCTACGATTACTCACTACATTATCTATTAGCGAGTATTTTAGAAAAAATACTTGAATTTGTCATGTTACTGAGTCAGTCCATTGTCAACAATAAACTTAACTCATTTTTTGTGAACTTAACCATCAACAGTTTCAGCAATTTTTGTTACAAGTAAAATTTTAATATCCTAACTTGCCACATTACATAGCAATTTAGGAGCCTGGAATTTTATTGCAATGTTTAGAAATTCAGGCATAGAATATTTTTTAAATGAGAATAACTGTCCTCAACCATTATTAAACACTGAATGGATTTGGAAATTAGCTATTGCTGTTGTTTTGAATTTTTTTTTTACAAATTCAAACTAAAATGACAAGTTAAATTTATATAATTAAAACTTGTACAATAAAATTATTACAATAACAACAATTTTTATAATCACATGTAATGTCAAACTGCTTTACATACTTCCCAGTCTTTCAAAATTTAAAATAAGAAATGAGACATCCATTTCCATACATGGCTGTGGAAGCTTTATTTTGTGAGATACAAAGTGCAGCTTTAATAGTGTTTTGGGAACCAGGAGGCAAGTGCAAAGGAAATAATCCACATTTCAAAGCCCTTTTTACTGGCAATTGAATAATGTCCACCTACCTTTCAATTAGCAATAATTAATCTCCAATGTAATAGCATGATAAAAAGCAAATATCAAGAATAAAGTAACAGAAATATATAGGTGCCTGGCAAGCAACAAATATGTTCAATTAAAATAATAAGCTTATGTCTTTTCATCAATATTAAGCAATAAACTATTTGTATAAAAAAGACATTTTCAAAGAAATTTTCCTACCTCATACCCTTCATTTTTGCCTGTTGGTCTGCAAAGGCAGAAATATTTGACTACTAGTCCTTTGCAAAGGAAATGTTTCTACTTTTAGACTAAATTATAAAATTAAGCATATTCAACACAGCCTACACAGAGTTTACTTACCCTCCTTTAACCCAGTTGCAACCAATGCACCTTGTTTGGTCTTCCTCATCATGGAACTATCAAAGGATCAATAAAATGATACTATGGTAAAAGTGAAAAATTGCTACAATCCAAAGACAAGATGAAAGCAAACTATTTTTTAGCTCATATGTTTAAACAATGTATTCAACCAGTGAAGTCACATAGTTACCACTGACTTTATTTGGCTCATGAAATATAATCTATCTGAACTACATCTGTAATTGCAGTCATCTTTTGATTAACTTTTTCATAATTCATTATCCTATGGGATTGACCTGCCTTCCATTGAGGTCAAATTGTCTATTTCAATAGATGTATAAAAGGTTCTTTATCCTTCTGTGCATCTTTAAGATTTTGATAATACTACTAATCTCCCTTATTGCCCTAAAGATCAAATATTAACTTTAATTTATTGTTTATATAATAATGTGAAATTCCAGGAGCTCCCAAATGGCCATACTTAGCATAAGAGCATTCACTAGTTAGAAGCAAAATGTGAGAATTCTATCAGTTATTGAAAATATTTATTTCTATTACATTCCTAGTATTTATTCCTAATACTTGTTTCTAGTATTAACACTGAAGCTGAGAAAATAACCACTGAAAGTTCTCCAAGACCTACTGTTACAGGACAGGGAGAGAGGCACCATTGTGCCCAAAGCCACCCACTCTAAATAAGTTCTGCCATCTGCTGCATCAGGACAGAACATGTAATACCTTTAATGGAAAGGAACTTTAATACAGTTAGTGTGCAGTACAGAAAAAAGAATATCGTTTCTAATCAAACACTCAAACTTGGCCATCTCCCCAAGGGTAAAAGTCCACCCAAAAGGGATTGGCCCAAAGCAAGGTCTGAAAGCCCGCCCCATGTCTAAAGCACCTTCTGGAGGGGACCCACAGGAAATGGTCAGAAATGGCCAAACAAGTGGGAAAGGAAAAGAGCAAAATCAAAATCAAGATAAACGCTGCCATACTGAACCTTCCCAAAGGTATACCACCCACATTTCTACCAGTCCAGGGCCAAGAAACAAGAGCTGCTTCTTCACATGTCTCTGGTTCCTTGTGCCTCCCTCAAATCTCCTTCTGGCCTTCATCCTGCTTCCTTCCTCTTCAGTCTCCTCCCCAGATTCGTCTCTTTCCTGTTCAGCTCCACCCTCCTTTGGGTGGGGCAGGGAACTTGAAACCTCCCCTTTTCCTGGGGACCACTCTGTTAAACTACTAACGATACTAACCATGACACAAGAACTTGAGCCAAAACTCTGGATGTCTGACTGGCTATTCAATTTCCCTTCTCTGATTAGTGGTCTTTTAAATCTGTTTTTTAAAGGAAAACTAGTTTTAAAAATCTATGAAGTTCCCAGTATGTCATTTTGTTAGCATGCTGCCTGAGGGGCACCCCAGGACACCCAAACCTGTCTGCTAAAAATAGGTTCTGACATCTGCCATACAAAGACAAACTCTTAGCACATAAGACCTTCAATAGAAGGTACAATAGAGAAAAGAGAAAGAATATAACTAAAATAAACACCATAAGTTCCTCATTCCTTCAATGCTAAGTGCTCAACCAAACAGGGTTGGCCCAAAGCAGTGCTACTGAGGTCCAAAAGTTTGCCACAAGTATGACACACCTTCTGGTAGAGACCCATAGGTAAGGGGCAGAAAGAACTAAGACAGTGTAGAAGGAAAGGAGCAAAAATCAAGATACAAGTCAGATAATGGCTGCCATTGTCCACCGCTCCACAGTTCTCTCATGCACATGTATGTCACTTTTCAAGTGTTTCTCCTTCCTTGTCCTCCAAGTCCCTGAATCTATTATAGGAATCTATTATAGGAAGCTCCAAATCTGTTATAGGGCAGGGAGAGAGACATGGCTGAACCCCAAGCCTGCCTGCTCTAAATAGGTTCTGCCATCCATTGCATCAAGACAAAACATACAAGACCTTTAATGGAAAGGAATTCTAATACAATCAGTGTGCAAGAATATAGCTTCTAAATCAAACACCCAAAGTTACCCATCCTCTCTTGGATAAAAGTCTACCCAAAAGGGACTGGCTCAAAGTAAGGCCTGAAAGCCTGCCCTAAGTCTAAAGCACCTTCTGGGGGCGGGAGGGGGGCACAGGAAAGTGTCCAGACAAGTCTGGAAGGAAAAGAGAAAAATCAAAATCAAGATAAATGCTGTCATAGGCAACCTCTACACGCACGGGTTTCTCTTCCACCTCTGCTTCATCCAGTCCAGGGCCAAGAAGAAGCAAGCACAGTTACTTCACACATTTCTCTCTGCACCATGTGACTCCCTCAGGTCACCTTCTGGCTCTCCAGCCAGCTTCCTTCCTCCTCAGTCTCTTCTCCAGATTCCTTGCTCTCATCTCCTTAGCTCCACCCTCTTTTTAGGTGGGGCAGAGAACCTGGAACCTCCCCAGAACCTTTTCCTGGGACCACCCTGGGAAGGTACAAGTCCAAGGCTAAGAAGCAGATCACTGCTCCAGGTTTTCTCTTTATCCAGTCTCTGTTTTCTTCCTTCTCCAATCTTTTCTAGCTTCTCCTCAGGGCCACTCCACCTTTCCTTGGGTGGGGCAGGGAGCCTGAAACCTCCGCTTTCCGAGGCTATCACTGTTACAACTTTACTCCCTCTGCTATTGTGCTAGTAATGACTGCAGGCTCAAGGGTAGAGGAAGGTAAGAAACTTGTCAGGCATACCTTGGCTACCCTTCCTTGGAAGAAATGAAGATGGGTGAACTGATTCTAATTTTAGTTTGACGGGAGACCATTAATTTATTTTTGGAGATTCATTACAGTTTAGAGTACTTTTGTTTCAGTGGACCAATGTAGGAAGTTTTTCTCAGATATTGCACACTCGGTTATCCCCAAAGTTTGGTGAAATTTAAAACCTATGAGTCCTTGGATTATACCTTATGTTCATAACCATCTACTCAGTCAGAAGTAAACAAAAGACCTTATTCACTAAAATCAGTTTGTTCACATCACTGACAGCCTCTCCTAATTTTCTCCTTTTCTTAAGTCCTAGAAAGCCACTGCCACAATTCTTCAGGAAAGTGCTGTCCTCCTCAGCACAGCCCTTGGTATTTTAGTGGAGGGAAAGGCTTCTGAGCCTTTTCTTCCTAAGTATTTGGTTTCCTTCCTGGTCAGGAAACAATTCAGTAAGGTTAAATACTAAGCCCACACTCCTCACTCATGATCCAGCTGGGAATTTGGGAGGATGAAATAGATAAGGGAATTTGATAAGGCTGCCTTGGGGGACTAGGCCATAAAACCAACCACCTTTAAGCCCTGCAGTGGAGACCAGACATCTCAGTACATAACTGTGCAAACTGGCACCCCAAATCAGAAGGCCCACAAAAATACAATATAAGAGCGCCTCAAATCCTCCTTAGGGAGCAGGCTTCTCCC
>NW_004567102.1:14489584-14497378 GCF_000260355.1 Condylura cristata
TGCAAACTGGCACCCCAAATCAGAAGGCCCACAAAAACACAATATAAGAGAGCCTCAAATCCTCCTTAGGGAGCAGGCTTCTCCCATCTCACCTACTACTTCTCTTAGCAATGTATTTCAATAAATCTGCCTCTTATGTTCTCAACTGTCTATGATGAATTCTCTCACCTTTTGTTTATATGGCCCAAAGCCTGTGGTCACACTCTGCTCTTCTCCCACAACACTCCTATCCATTATATAGTCATTCCTGACATCCCAAATGTCAGTCATTAAAGGCTTCCCTTCTGTCTAGTTTCAGTTGATAATGCAAGCTTCTTTCAGCTGCTCCAGCGAGGGCTGGGTATCTTTGAGAGCCTAGGAAGAATAAATTCCACTTTATTTAAAAATCATTTAGTAGTCTCAACATCCATTACAATGAAATTATCCTGATTTGGGCTGACAGAAGTTTTAAAAAGCATTTTTTCATGTGTAAACTATACCTTTGGGATTTGACTATGTAATGACCATTTTTAATGACCATATTCACCATAGAGCAGTCTGTCTCTAGTCATAGGAGAATGATATAAAGGATGACAGAATTTTGAAATGAGATTTGGGCATCTGTGTTCCTGATAACAAGCTCATGCATATTTAATACAAGGACTTCCAACAACACAGACCAGCTCCTCAGAAAGATGAAGCAGACTGGATTCTATTGATGTGGGAAGTTCTAGACAATTTTAGAGTTTAAACTACTGACTATTTCTAATGATGACAGTCCACATCCCAATGTCCTACTCACCCAATAAATCCTGACTTCCACAAGATATTTGTTAAGATTACAAAAGTAATTCATTTTAGATTTAGGAAATGACAAAATCAGATTCTGCACATGAGAATTACCTACATAAATGCTCTGGCTATAAGAAATAAGAGACTTTGGTGTCATTATAAAAAAGAAATTGGTTCTCTCGATACTGTCCTTAGTGCAGAATTGAAAGCCCTAACAATCATTTTTATATCCAATAGAATACACAGATAATTTTTCACTCCATAATCCTTATGTACAATAATTTATTACTAATGCAGGCTAAGAGTAGAAAATTAAGGATGAGGCATGCCAAAAGCAAAAGCTGGAGGTGAGGGTAGAAATCACTAACATAGTCATTAAACCAGCTATGGAAATGAAAATTTCTTAGGCTTCATCTGCTGTAGCAGTCATCAGACTGCTATAGAAATTATCCAGCGGCACAAGCCAGGAGATTGAGGACCACTGTAGAGATTCAAAGGTCCTTATACAACAACTGAGTTACACTCTAGAATTAATTTAACAATAGATGTCAATGCCACAAAAGAATGAACCCCTCCCAGAAAGAACACTGTATCAGTACAATTTCTCCACTTATGAGAGGCCTCTCTGCTGTTCGCCTGTGACTATTCTTTTATTTTCTACTTTTCCTAATAATCCCGTCCTTTTAAAATGCAACCTTCATCTGCCTGTGTGTCTGCAAATGTCTTTGTCTCCTGGGTAAACTTGTGTGTCACTGAAGGGGAACTCTGCTAAAACTTTCTCCAAGGTAACTTAAGAACCCCACTCCCTAAATCCAGCATCTCGTCAAAACAACATCAGTAACTTAATAATGTAGAGTCTTGGAAACTGCAATTTTAAGTGAAAGGGCATATAATAAAAGAAAGTCCACAAAAAACATCCTTTCTTTTAGCATATTGGATTGTTGTTTTTGTTTTTTGTTTTCTTCGGTGCTATAACAAAATTATGTTGAGTGAAATAACACTATTTAAGGGACATTATTTAAGGATTTGTTCTTTTGCAGTGAAGTTTGGGACTCTATAACCAAAATAAAGAATCAATATAACTAATTCTGGACAAAACCAAACCAAACAATACAGCTATCAGAAAAAAAGCTAAAAATTTAGATTTTTCTGGCCCGCCCTGGAGGCACAATAGTTTAAGCACTGTGAATGTATCTGACACCACTGCAGCACAAAATGGATCCCCAGTCAGGGAGGTGACCCACATGGCACAGCAGAACTCTCCTGGTCTGTCTGCTGCTCCCCTCAGCAGTGTATTTCAGTAAAATCTGCCTGTTCTGCTCCCCACTCTGTCTCTGGTGAATCCTCTCACCCGCCCTCCCACACCTCTGGCCCAGTTCTTGTGTACATAAATAAATCTTAAAAAAAAAATCTTAGAATAAATTTTTTCTGCAAAAAAATCAAGTAATTGAGATTAAAAGAAATGTCTGTGTATGTAGAAGAACTGGGGTATCAGCCAGAGGTGCAGTGGGTGAGAGGATTCACCAGAGGCAGAGTGGAGGAAAAAAGAGGAGGTTCTACTGAAAAACACTGCTGAGGAGAGCAGTGGGTGAGTCTGCTGCATTGTGTGTTTTTGCTCCCTCATGAGACTGAACTGAGGCCAAAGCAGTGATAGCAATGAAACCTAACCCCCCTAGGCCACAGGGGAGGCCCCAATAATATATATTTAACTAGAGTTCAGACAGATTCTATGACATGAATTCAAGGATAAGTAGTTCATTCATTATCTTAGCAAACACCAGTCTAGGAGATCAGTGTAATCAGAGAAAGGGTAGAAAATAAAGGGTCTAATGAACCAGTAGCTGCTCTTAACAGCTGGGTATGCCTCCTTTCTCTTAGGAGCCTCTAGGAGGGACCTCACATTATTACATCCAAGATAGACCAGGCATTTATCCCCTACTTCCATCATCATTGATGAAGGCTGCATCTAGGATATGGTACCCAAAAATTCCAACCAGGGTAGACTGAGAACATAAGAGAAAATCTCTACTTTGAAACATTACAGGTACATACAGTTGGAACCAGGAATGTGTGTGTGAGTGTGTTAATCATCTCAAGAGTTATTTCAGTCACAGATTACTTTTTCCCTTTTAAAGATTTATTTATTGATGCATATAAGAACTGAAGTGTAGGCCAGAGGTGGGTGAGGTGAGGTGAGCAGAGTCATCAGAGATAGAGTAGGGAGCTAGACAGGTGGATCTACTGAAGCAGCAGTTGAGACAGGAGAGGTCTGCACCATACAGGTCAGCTCCCTTGCATGCTGGGATCAAAATGAAACTCATGCTATAGTGGCTGGTGACAGCTTGATGGTGCTGTCTTTAACCCCTACGCCAGGGAAGTCCCAGCCACAGATTTTCTTAGGACATTAGACTTCATAAAATGTCTTAATTGAAAAGTTACTTGGATGCTCTTAATGAAAGATCTATTGTACCACAAATAAATGTGTAAGAGAGTAACTAAGTGGTTAATTTATTTTGTGTTAATTCCAAATTCTCTATGAAACACAGTCTCTTTTTTGGGTAAAGATCATAGCTTGTCTTTAATGATATGCAATAAAGTGAAAATACAGATGTATTTAGTAATACCATATTCCTTAAAGTTACACTGAATTTTTCATTTTTTTTTTAAAGATTTTTTTAATTTATGCATACAGAACTGGGATACAGGGCAGAGGTGCAGGGACAGTGAGAGGCTTCACCAGAGAGGGATCAGGGAGCAGAACAAGCAGGTTTACGAAGTACACTGCTGAGGGGAGCAGCAGGCGAGACAGGAGAGTTCTGCTGTGCCATGTGGGTCAGCTACAGAGCCAGGCCAAGGCTCAAACTCACACTGAAGTGACTATAGCTAGTTTGCAGTGCTGCATCCTAACAAGTTGTGCCACCAGGGAGGACAGAATTTTTCATTTTTAACTTTTGCTTATTTTATTGGCTTACATCATATTATTTCAGTTAATTTATAAGTTCATACCTTTACAGAAACATGATTTTTTTTTTAATTTGTTCTGTAACAGGGTGGTACCTAGAAGAAGGGGAGTTTCCAGGTTCCCTGCCCCACCCAAAGGAGGGAAGAGAAGAATCTGAAGAGGAGACTGGAGAAGAAGGTAGCAGGATGGAAAACCAGAAGGAGACCTGAGGGAACCACATGGAGCAGAGACATCTGAAGAAACGACACTTGTTTCATGGCCCTGGGCTAGTTGAAACAGATGTTGTTGAGAGACCTGTAGAGAGGTTAACAATGGCAGCATTTATCTTGATTTTGATTTTGTTCTTTTCCTCCCAGACTTGTCTGGCCATTTCTGAACCTTTTCTATTGGCCTCTGCTAGAAAGTGCTTTATACTCGTGTCTGGCTTTTAGGCCTGACTTTGTGCCAATTCCATTTGGGTGAACTTTTACCCATGAGGGGACAATTAACTTTGGGTGTTTGATTTATAAACTATAATCTTTGTTTTTCTGTATTATTTACTAATTGTTTTAAAGTTCCTTTCCATTAAAGGTCTTTTGTTTTGTCTTGATGGGGAGGATGGTAGAACCTATTTACAGCAGACAGGCTTGGAGCTTCTGGGGTGCCCTCTCCCTGCCCTGTAACAGTTCTTTTGTAAAATTTTCTTCATTGTATGGAATATTACTCAGCAACCAAAAAAGAGAAACACATGTCTTTTGCAGCAACTTGGATGGAGCTGGAAAAGATCACACTTAGTGAGATAAGCCAGAAAGAGAAAGAAAAATACCAGATGGTTTCACTCATAGCAGGAGTATAATGGACCAGGAGAGAAAATAACAAAAATAATGAACAACCATATACCAGAGACATTTTGTGGGGTGGAGTGGGGAATGGGATCAAAAATGGGGGGGGGAGGAAATGCACGGGATTATGGTGATGGCACATGGGTGACTTGGTAATGGAAACCCGCGGGGATTACAATTGAGATGGAAAAAAAATGTACAAAATGATGTAAAAATAAACTTTTGTAATTAAAAAAAAAATTTTCTTCATTGTAAAATATGCTATCTCCCAAGTACCAGCCTTGCTCCTCAGTTAAACAGCCTGCTACTTAACATCAAGAAATGACTGTGGACTACAGAAGGGAAGCTGTGTGAATTTAGATTGCTAATTAAGCACAGAGTAAATAAAAATTCATCAAATTTTTTCTTCTGCCTTTCTCTATTGCTTCATTTTCTGATGCCTCCTATTCCTCTGTACTTTTAAATACCACTTTATTTAACAACAGGAAAATAACAAAAATTCAAATACACTTCTTTAAAAATAAAAGCATCTACATTGCAATATACTGCTAAAATATCCATTTATACTCCAGATGGATTGTTACACTTTATCAATAATAAAACCAATGTCAAATTAGATTATTTTAGTTACAACATCTACCCCTGTATTTTTTCCTTTGGTAATAAGAAAATATAACATCCCCTTATGTCAATCTGAAAGGGTCATGAGAACCCATTTGAATTTTTTTTTTCTTTTACATTTCCATCTGTGAAAGAAGTTGATGATGGCAGTGAACAAATATTGAACTTCTTTTCAAGTCATCTCTTTCCCAGAGGACATTTTAATGAAAAGCAATCTGGAAAGTTTGTCCTTTGCAGCTTCCCTCTTTAAGAAGAGAATGCAGTGAAATTCAATAAGGAATTAAGTCATAAAAGAGCAAGCCATTCCAGTGCAAATGAAGTCAGAGATTTCACTTTTTTGACTGAAATACATAGGGAAATAATTGCCCTTACCAACCTGAGCATTATGGGGCAAGAAAAAAAAATACATTTCATCTACTTTTCAAAATAGCTATATAATCATATATGGTAAAGATGATTTCTCTAACCCAAGAAAATTTTCATTTATATGACATTGATTAAAAGGTGAGTTCTCAAAGTTGGATAATCAGGAATCATGTTTAATATAATAATTTTCTTGGTAGTGAAATGTGTTATTACAAATTTGGCAGTATTACTGAGGAATAATTTGGCAATCTCTTCCCTGAAAATGACTCCTCATAAAAGTGAGTATTTGGAGAGATTTTTATACATACTGTATTTTCATTTATACATAAATAATTGCTCTAGAGAAATAAATTGCTAATTTTTTAGTGTTTAAGTAGACTGTGCCATAGTCGAAAATTCTTGCAATGGTGGGTAAAATATCAATGAGATGCGCCATTTACCAATCTAACATTCATTCTTCCCTCCATTCTTACTCAAAAATGTTGTACATGCTGGTAATTTCTCAACTAAAATCAGCACATTTTTGCCTCTCTTGCAGATAAAAGGATCACTCAACACATTTCTAGTCATTAAAATAGGTTGATTGATATCTCTACTTACAGACCCCCTCTGACTTTTTGCCTACCATATTGCTAGTACTTTAATAAAGTCTGGCAGGAGTTATTGGAGTTTATTCCTAGTAACACCTACTAAGAGATAGATTATAGAAAGTAAAATTGGGAACAAAGGGAAAGGGGGGGAGGGAAATGGTTATCTACTGCCTTTTATCTATTGATGGAAACCACAATTGTAGATGTTTGAAACAGAAACATTGAATACTTTCCAAATTCAGTACTTAAAGTTCTAACTTTTACCTTTGGAACTATGTTCTCATTAGCTTTGTGTCTGTTACAGGGTGGTCCCCAGGAAAAGGAGAGTTTCCAGGTTCCCTATCCATTCAGAAGGAGGGTGGAGCTGAGCAGGGAGGAGAAAAATCTGGAGAGGAGACTGAAGAGGAAGGAAACAGGATGGAGAGTCAGGAGAGCTGAAAAAGCCACATGGAGCAGAGAGACGTGAAGAAACTGCAATTGATTCTTCTTGGCCTTTACTGGTTGAAATAGATGTGGCTGAGAGACCTGTGGGGAGGTTAACTATGGCAGCATTTATCTTGATTTTGATTTTGCTCTTTTGCTCCCAGACTTGTCTGGCCATTTCTAACCCTTTTCTATGGGTTCCCTCCAGAAGGTGCTTTAGGCTTGTGGTGGGCTTCCAGGCCTTTCTTTGGGCCATTCACTTTTGGGTGGACTTTTACCCATGAGGATGGGTAACTTTGGATATCTGATTTAGAAACCATATTCTTTGTCTTTTCTGTATTGCACGCTGATTGTATTAAAGTTCTTTCCATTAAAGGTTTTGTATGTTTTGTCTTGATGCAATGGATGGCAGAACCTATTTAGAGTGGGAAGGTTTGGGGGCTCTGGGTGCCCCACACTCCCTACCCTGTAATACGTCCAGTTGAAAGTAAAGTAGTAGAATTCCAAATCTAGGCTTAGAGTTAAAGTGTTTTGACCATATGTGACTTTGGGAATCTTGCTTGATATTTCTGGATAATTGATATGTGACGTGAGGAATGGGAAGAGGTAGGCCTTAGATTTCTTTGAAGCTAAGAGACTCAGGACTTACTACTAATTTTGTAAGAATGGAAGCAACGTTTAAGGCCACGAGGCATGGAAAGAAAATAGGATATTAGAGACACTTAAGCAGAAAGGCCTGAATTTAAAAAATAATAATAAAAATATGAAAATAAGGTAGACTAAAAATCTGTAAGGTTGGACTTGAGTGAAAGTGTGTGTTCTTCAGATGCTCGGGAAAATCTACACATTGACCAGGTCAGGAATCTGTAAGCTTTCCTTCACAAAGAATTTCCATGCTTTCTTTATCTTGTGCCCACCTGTGGGTTACTCTGTCTAGCTCTTATTTTATTTGTTTTGTCTTGCTAACATTACATACCATCTTTAATATTATAGAAAGTTTAAATAAATAACTGTTGAACTAAATGCTTAACTTTAGTCTGATCTCCTATTATATAAAGGTACAATATTAGGTGATACAAATTATTAATCCCAATTGTCAAAAAGTTTATAATTTTTCTATATCATCTGCATATCCTTTAAAAATATACTTGATTTGGCCCTCCCTGGTGGCGCAGCGGGTTAAAGCACTGCACTAAGAAGCTAAAGCCACTTCCACATGAGTTCAATTCCCGCCTGCCCC
>NW_004567102.1:14497539-14509525 GCF_000260355.1 Condylura cristata
ACTTGATTTAAAATATATAAAACACCACAGGACCATAGAAATGTGCTAAAAGTAGAGCCCTGCTTGGTGGCACAATGAATTAAAGCACAGCACTATGAAGCTTGCCCCAGCTCCATCAGCACCAGATTGACCCCTGACCTCCCATGTGGATGTGACCCACATGGTGCAGCAGACTTCTCTTGCCCCGCCCACTGCTCCCTTCAGCAGTGTACTTCATTGATCTGCCTGTTCTGCCCCCCACTCTGTCTCTGGTGAATCCTCTCATTGCCCCTGCACCACTGGCCTGTACCCCAGTTCTATGTGAATAAATAAGTCTTTAAAAATAATGTGCTGAAAGTAATGAAAAAAAACAATAGAAAATGTACTATCTCTGTTTTCTCTATATAACATAGACATCAAGCTCATGTGGTTTGGGGTTTTGCAATGCCTAAAATGTCAATAATAAAAGACATTACTTTTAAAAATTAAAAAAGATATAAGCTATGTTCTGCTAGTGAGTTCTAGAAAAGCTTTGTAATACTGAGGTAAGCAATTTTTTTCGTTGCTGTCCCTTCCTTTTTTATAGCTTGTAATTGATGTGCAACTGAAACAATCATCAGAAAACCATAGTATGAAGCCATACACCAAGAATAATGGTGCATAAACCTTTAAGATGATAGAGATATGGATGGTTTCATGGGTATATGTCTGCTCTAGACATGGAATGATTCTTACTTTATACAAAAAGTAAATTCTACTTTGGCTAAGTCACTGTAGTTAAATTCCTATTTTATCATGCCAAGTTATTATAATCCTTAGTGTCCCTACTAAAAATAAAAAATATACAGCAAATTCCTTGAATGAGGATACTTATTCATGCAGGCATTATGATAGATCTGAAGTCATATGATAGAAAATCACTCAAACTCTGCACATAAGAAAGGCATGTGCTTCTAATTTGGAGTTCTCCTTTGAATTTTGTGCAAAATCCTTTAGACTCCATTATGTTAACATAGGTGAAATTTTACCTAGGGCATGCTTTTGCTATAAAACCAGAAAGCGAAAAGGTACCTGTTTAAGGCATTTTAAGTGAAAATGGCTTACAATCTTCCCATCCTTTTTTCATTAATGCTTCAGCTAATTATGTTATACTTTCTTCATACTCATGTGACAACCACCTGTATCACAGAAGCTCTACTGAGTATATCCTAACACAATACCCATGCTTCTCACACCCCTGGGGATATTGGTTGTAGATAACAGCAGCTAATAGTTAAGTAGCTGGACTTTCAGATGGATCTCATTTATCTCTATTTTTCCATCAGACTGGAATCATTAATTCTTAATGTATTTGCAACACTGTCCTTTAAGTATTGGTTAAAACTTCCTTTATTTATTTTGTCAACTCTGCAAAATTGCTGCTACAAAATATGATCTAATTCATAAATAAAAAGTTAATGATTTACAGGTAGGCACATCTTTTTTTAATAAATATATGCATATTATATTTTTAATAAATATATGCATATATGCAAAGAGAAATTCAAATTAAACTTTTAAAATATTTAAAAAGTTTATACTTTATTAAAGTAACATTGTATTATAACATTATATAAGTTTCATGTTTGTATCATTAAAAATCAACTAATCTCCCTGATGGAAAAGGGATTAAAGTCTCAGCACTCTCAAGCTCTGAGGAGCCACTGCAGCATGAGAATTAGATCCCCCTCTCCATCCCAGGGAGGTGACCCACATGGCACAGCAGACCTCTCCTGTCTCTGTCTCACCTGCTCCTTCCCTACTACTCCCCTCAGCAGTGTATTTCAGTAGATCAAACTGTTCTGCTTCCCAATTAAGTCTCTGGTGAATGCTCTCACCTCTGCACCTCTGGCCTATACCCTATCTCTTGTATGCATAAATAAACAAATATTTAAAAAAAAAAACACTTTGTTTTTTTAAATAGGTCAGTTCTGGGCCCTCCCTGGTGCAGTGGGTTAAAGCGCAGCACTAAGAAGCTAAAGTCACTTCAGCATGAGTTCGATCCCCACCCAGGAGGTGACCCACATGGCATGGCAGACCTCTCCTGATCTGCCCACTGCTCCCCTCAGCAGTGTACTTCATCAGTCTGCCTATTCTGCTCCCCAATCTGCCTCTGGTGAATGCTCTCAGTGCTCCTGCACCTCTGGCCTATACCCCAGTTCTGTATGAGTAAATAAATAAATCTTTAAAAAAAATGAAAGTTTAAAAAAACATAGGTCAGTTCTAACTTATATCATACTGATGATCTATTTTATACAATTTAACCACTTCCTCACTCACTTCTTTCTGGTAATGAACCACTAATTGGTTTGAGAGCCTGAGTTTATTTTTGTTTTATTTAGTTTATTTGCTTGTTCACATATGAGTGAAGTCATAGTATTTTTCTCCATGTGATATTTCACTTTGCATAGTACATTTGAGGGCACATATTTTTACTCCTTTAAATCAAGCCTAGTCGAGTTCATTTATATAATTCATATATTCATAACCAATCAAATTGTCAAATACGTTTTTATTTTTAAACTTGACATGAAGTAATTAACACAAAAAATAATGAATCTCTAAGGAAATATTTGACTCATTTTATCTGTGGAAACTTTGTTGAATAATTTAAAGGGAAGAAATTGTACAAACTAACATATGCCCCAGCCAGTTTGAGACGGAGTTCTATATTTGAAGATACTACAACTTTTCCTGACTTGAGGTAAATGGAGAGATTTTCATCTCTGTATCTACTGGTAATGACATGTGGGCTGCTTCTGGAGAAGGGTAACTAGCTTTGCATAAATCAGTTACCAGCAAACAGGATATAGTTTTGAAAGAAGGATGCAGCTGTGATCCATCGGTAACCAACAACCTCAGCAATTTGGAGATTAAGTTTCTTGACCTGAAGGAGGACAATTGCACCTCAGAGAACCTCCGCATCAGTTACGATTTCTGGGAGACATTTGACACACAAATCTCATTGTGTTCATGTTCATACATGTATCTCTCATCCAGACACCTTATTGTCAAGTCTCTAATTATATTCTTTCCATGCCCTGAACAATTTGACCAACCTATTAGTAACTGCCTTTGGATCACTATAGATTTGTATCTCAGGTCCTTTACTTAATTGAACTAAATGACTAAAGGCACAATCCAAAGAGTTACTCATCTGAAGGATTTTATGCTACTTTAAGGCAACCCTGTTAACAGGATAAGCAGAGACACATAAAAGCTAGTCCTTATTTTTTCCACAGCCAATTGTAGAAGGAGAAGCAACAAAGCACTAAAAATAGAACAAAGTGACTATGTCACATCAACTACTTTCACATCTCTACCTGTTCATATCCAATCCCATTACATCATTTCCACTTTACATTAGATATGTAACAACATGAGGCCTCCCTAGTGGTGCAAGAGGTTAAGTCTCATCACAATGAAGCTATTAGCCAAGGCAGTATTAGTTTGACCCCTAGCCAGGGACCTGACCCACATGGCTCAGCAGACCTTTCTTGTCTTGTCTGTTGTTCCCCTCAGCAGTGTATTTCAATAAATCGACCTGTTCTACTCCCCTATCTTGTCTCTGATGAATCCTCTCACTCCCAGCGCCTCAGGTCTTTACCCCAATTCTTCCACATAAAAAAATAAAATAAAATCTTTTAAAAAATGGGACCCTCCCTGGTGGAGCAGCAGGTTAAAGCATAGCACTAAGAAGTTAAAGCCACTTCAGCTTGAGTTCAATCCCCACCCCAGAGGTGACCCACATGGTGCAGGAGACCTCTCCTGGACTGCCCGCTATTCCCCTCAGCAGTGTACTTCATCAGTTGGCCTGTTCTGCTCCCCGCTCTGTCTCTGGTGAGTCCTCTCACCATCCACGTACCTCTGGCCTGTACCCCAGTTCTATATGCATAAAGAAAAAAAATTTTTTTTAATTTATTCATACAGAGCTGGGGTACAGGCCAGAGATGCGGAGGGTGAGAGGATTCACCAGGGACAGAGCGGGGAGCAGAACAGGCAGATCCACGAAATACACTGCTGAGGGGAGCAGCGGGCGGGTCAGGAGAGGTCTGCCAAGCCATGTGGTCACCTCCAGGGCAGGCGGGGATCGAACTCATGCAGAAGTGGCTTAGGCTTCTTAGTGCAGTGCTTTAACCCGCTGCGCCACCAGGGAGGGCCAAAATTTTTTTTTTTAATGTAACAATATGCTATGTATCTTTAATTGTTTTGATCTATCAAACACGTTATCTCCCATTCAATGTGGGCATAATCCCTTAGCTATGTATTTGAAGTTAAGTCAAATTTGTGAGATGATGGTAATGATGATCAGCATCATTACTGTGAAAAGTACATGGTCACATTGGTCAAATCAGGTAATATTGGATTATAAACATGGATGAGGTTAGTCTGATGCAATGTTTATGAATTTTTGAAGATCAGTCTGTACTTTTTAAAGGTTGCAAAGGAAACAGGAGGATGGAAGTCAGAACAACCACTCAGCTGTAAACAAACATTTCTTACCTAATAGCATTTACTGACTTATGTGCTAGACCAGTATTAGATAACCTAAATACTCTGTTTCATCTGATATAGACACCAAACCACTTTTAATTAATTGCCCAGCAAATACCAATAAATAAAAAAGATGGATTTGAAACATAGTCCTGATAACTCTGAGACTGTTCTTACCCATACCAGGTAGGTCTCTCATCAATTCTGCTAACCCTACATCTTTACCTGAAACTAACTTGCATTTCAATCATAAAAGATATTATCATGCAATTATCCAGGCAAACTTGGAATGTCTTAATTCTAAGAGCATCCTAGAGAGCTCATTAAAGTAGAGTTATGATGAGCTGAAAAATATTAAATTTTATACTTTGCCTCCTCTAGCTATGGAAATTTTCAAAGCTCCTTGACACCAAAAACACTGGTGTAAATGTCAAAACTTTGTTAATGAGATTGGTAACTTCAGCTGTTGATCTTCACACTCATGGCCTTCAGCTGTGTCAACAGATGTCAATCATACCATTTGGGAACAACAGACAGGAAGCCTTCCAGGCTGAGAAAACATTTGTGTGTTGAAAATATTTTCTGTCTACAAAAACTGTTCTACTTTTCAATGTTATGACTTCAGTTCATAAGACTCAGGATCATCTTTTAAAACAAACATGCTGTTTCTATAAAACAAAATAGATTAGAGTTCTTTTTTTAAAAAATCATCAAGGGGCCTCTCTACTGGTTCAAGGGGTTAAATCTCAGCAGTATGGAGCTATCAGTAGCCACTGCAGAGAAGTTCCATCCTTGGCCAGGGAGGTCACCAACATGGTGAAGGAGACCTCTCCTGTCTCTCCTGCTGTTCCCCTCAGCATGTTACTTCAGCAGATCTGTCTGTTCTTCCCCCCACTCTGTCTCTGGTGAATCTTCTCACTCCCATACCTCTGGCCTATACTGCAGTTCTTTTATGTAAAAACAAACAAAATCTTAAAATGAAAAAAAAAAGACTAAAAAAAATCACCAACTTCGGGCCCTCCCTGGTGGTGCAACAGGTTAGGATGCAGCACTGCAAGCTAGCCACAGCTGCTTCAGTGTGAGTTCCATCCCCAGCCGGGGAGGTGACCCACATGGCACAGCAGACCTCTCCTGACCCGCCCGCTGCTCCCCTCAGCAGTGTACTTTGTTAGTCAACCTGTTCTTCTCTCTCTGTTTCTAGTGAATCCTCTCACCACACATGCCCCTCCAGCTTGCACTCCCATTCTGTTTGCATAAATAAATAAATCTTTAAAAAAATCCATCAGCTTCATACAGATTTATAGAATTCATTTCTTTTCATTGTTAATGTTGGATCTCATATATAGCACAGAGTATTACTGAAGTGCTTTCTTTGTTATCGTGCATGAAATAATAAAACAGTAAGGAAGCGCTTTACATACTATGCCCTATGTTTCTTCTAATATATCAATCTATGGTGATGCATGGCTGGTATCACTATATGAAAAATCCAAGATATTCTAAAGTAATTTGGGTATATATACTCTATGTATTGGCATGGAAAGTTCATAATACTTAGTGATAAATAAAGTTGCTATAAGAGGTATATAGTATGAATCCACTTTATAAAAAATGTATGCATTTACAAAACCTGTGTAAACTTAAAATAATGTAATTATGATTACCTTGGGAAAGTGAGAGAATGATTTTCCAAATGTTAATGTATATAATTCTAAGTTATTTGAATCATCTATAAGTAGGAAAATTTTATAGACAATTGTATTAACATAATAATGAAGCCAGTGGATGGGGTGTCTCTGTTAAAGTAAACAAAATACTAAAAGGAATGGCACACTATTCATTAATAACCAATACCTTAGCATGTTTCTAAGTCTGTACTATTTATTCTCTCTGCCTGAAACTCTGTCCACTGGCTACCCCACTTAGTTATCATCTGCAAACCTCTCAGATCTTGCTCAAACACATCTTCTCATGAAAGATTTTTCAAGTTAACTGAGTCATGTGCTCTCGGAGAAACCATATTCTATTTCAAGATTAACATAATATTAGGGGAATAATGTATTTTATGTCCATCTCCCTGGTTATGCTGTGAGCTCCGTGTGGCCAGGGACCATATTTATCTTGCTCACCATAGTATTTAACCCAAGAGTAATGTTGGGCATAAGGCAAATATTTGTTGCTGAATAAATCAAGTGTGAATTTATTATTTAGCTGTGAGGATAAGGAAATTTAGGACAAATCAATTTTTTTTAAAGTCACATAATATTGGTGAGAGGGAAATCAAATTTGGGGAAAAAAATAAAAAGTAGCCTAATAATTTTCCAAATTCCCTGACTTTGGAAAACTAATCCTTACAAATATTTAGAGTTATCTCTGCAATATAGAGACTTGGCATTAATAAAGTTATTCAAAATATTCATTAATATTCTTTTGTTAATTTTTCCTAAGTTCAGACAAAGAGCCTATACATTCAAGAGATATTAGAGTTAATATCTTTGTTTAGGTTCATAATCAGCTACCTAAGAAGAAAAAATTAAGGACACTTTTTCCCTTAGCTTTTAAAATCATGCATTCAAGTTCTTATAGCCTCATTCACATTCTAATCTTATTAGGCTTTACCACTTAATAGCTCGTCTCAGTCCAAAAGGTGTTTTACTCAGCACATCTCTGTTTTATTTTCCTAATTTCATCCTTTATACGGCTGTTTATTTCAAGATTTTATTTACCTATTTTTGAACTGACTTTTTATTGCTGTTTTCCTGGCTTCTGATCTACTTGAGGATTGTGTCATTAAGTAATAGTTAAATTCTTTCCAATTTTATGTTAAGTTTCAGAAAATCAGGTTTTATTTTACAATAACTATATCCCATTCCACTCTGAGCAGGTCAATACATAAATTTCAGAAAATGTCACTTGACTTCTGACACAGAATCTTCTACTTACTCTCCCTATGAAAAAGGACACGGTCCAAGGACCTTGTTTCCATGAGTTTGTGCCCAATATTCTGAGTATCCTTTTCTTTTTAATTTATTAGAAATGCTTTAAATGATAAACCCATTCTTAGTACTATGTAGATGAGTGCTTTGTGAAAAGTAATCTTTTTCTATTTTTTTTTTATTACTGAGGTAATATTTTACAACACTGTTTGTGTGTTAGGGTACAAGATCACACCATTTCAGATATATGTTACCACACCAAGCCCACAACCAAAACACCCGCAGTCCTCTGAAGTGATACACACAGTATCTCATATTTGCAGAGCTCTTCATGGTTTGAAAAATATTTTAAAAATTGTTAAATACTTTTTCACCTCTGACTCTAGTTTCATACTCATTCATATAACATAATCATCTCATGAGGGACTCCTGTGTCCAAGCATTATACCAATACCTTAGAGGCTGGCAAGGAACACATCTTTACTTGAAAACTTTCAGAAATTTAAGATTGATGCATTTGAAATAGAGACTATTATTGGAATAAAATAGTCTCTCATATATAAAATAAAAATTTTGTATTACCAGCTTCTTGATGATGAAGGAAAAATAAACTTGAAGATGTGGAAAGGTAAAAATTTTCCTGAAAGAGAAGTAAAATACAACATAGACCACTGCTGAAAAGACTAAAGACACACTAAAGAGAAAATTAATCAGAGCCAATCAGGTTTTTCATTTGAGAGATAAATATAGAACTTAGAGAAATGAAATCCATTGGAATAATTTTTCACTGTTGATTTCACAGTTATATTTAAAGATAATTTCACATATTTATTATACATATTGAAAATCTGTCACTTCGTATTTTTTAATTTGGTTAAGTTATGAAAGATATGGAGGGACACTCCAAATCCAACAATAATTCATTATTAAGAGTCCTGAAAAAGATAAAAGATCATATATAAGATTTGATAAATGTGCTGCTTCTTATTAGGTATGTAGAAGTGATCTTTCTTGTCCAAAGTCATGCAAGGGACCATTCTTTTTAACAAAACACAGTGGCATTATCCTATGAACACTAGACTTCCTAAGACAGAAGATGTTTAAATTTAGAAAATAAGAAATACGTAATTTCCATTTTCTATGGATTTGAAACAAATAACCACACTGTGAGACATATATCTAAGATATGTAGCAAAGGGTTAGAAGAAGTGTTGGCTGGAACAACCAGTCCACAAAGAACAACCCTGAGATGGTTTGGGAAAGACCTTTATTCAACTCTTTTTATCTTAATGATTTCAGTCGCCAGTACTTTCTAGGTTTGTGTTTCATGGAACATTAGTTTCTAGGGGTTTTAAAATGTATTGTATCAGTAAATGCCTTCCAAAATGAATGAAATCTATTTAGAAGACTTTGGGTTAAACATATTTACATAGGATTCATTCCTATTGAATCTTGTGAAATCTCTAAAATGTTTTGTATGTTCTATCCTCTTTGAGGAAGGGATATAATCCACAATGTCTGTCAAACTTATCAGACTACTAAAAATATTTCTCAAGACCTCTGCAACCCAATATATGTGTAAGGACACTTACTCATGATAAATGATAAGAAATACCTGACAACAATTCTGCATTTGAAATATTGTCACTCACAAAAGTGAACACCTTGAGCCATAAGAATATTGAAACTAAACAGGTTAAAACGACACAGGAGTCAAAGTCTATGCAGTGTCAACATGTACAAAGAATATACCCTCAATCCTTACAGAGAATACTATATTTTCCAACACTCTATCTTTCTCAAAAACAACAACAACAACAACAAAATGTAAGATTTGCACAGGAATGCAGGAATTATGTATCCTAATGTGAGTGTGGATTTTGTTTACATGATGTTTATCTTAAAATACACTAAGAAGCACAAAGGTATGATAAATTTTCCAGTCACATTTACTTTTACTTACTTTAAGACCTTTTCCATATGAAAACAAGCATAAAGATAGGGCCAAATGATGAACATATACTTGTTTCAATAAATATTAAATTTGATTTTAATTTCAAAATATATTAAAAAAAAAAACAACAAACTTCAAGGCCCTTCAAGAGATGTAGCAAAGGGTTAGAAGTAAGTGTTGGCTGGAACAACCAATCCACAAAGAACAACCCTGAGATGGTTTGGGAAAGACCTTCCTGATGGCGCAGCGGGTTAAAGCACAGCACTAAGCTAAAACCATTTCAGCATGAGTTCAATCCCTGCCCCCAGCCCCGGAGGTGACCCACATGGTGCGGCAGACCTCTCCTGACCTGCCCACTGCTCCCCTCATGGGTGTACTTCATCAGTTGGCCCTCTCTGCTCCCCACTCTGTCTTTTACCACCCCTGCACCTCTGGCCTGTACCCCAGTTCTGTATGCATAAATAAATAAATAAAAACTTCAAAGAACTAGAAATAGAAGACTGCTCAATCTGACAGAAATAAGGATCCACAAAAAAAAAAAAAACTATAAGTAATATCACACTCAATATAGAAAATATAGAAATATTGAAGTAGGCCCTCCCTGGTGGCGCAGCGGGTTAAAGCACAGCACTAAGAGGCTAAAGCCACTTCCACATGAGTTCCATCCCCGCCAGCCCCGGAAGAGACCACATGGCATGGCAGACTGCTCCTGGCCGGCCCGCTGCTCCCCTCAGCAGTGTACTTCGTAGATTTGCCTGTTCTGCTCCCCACTCTGTCTCTGGTGAATCCTCTCACCCTCCGCATTTCTGGCCTGTACCCTAGTTCTATATGAATAAATAAATAAATCTTAAAAAAAAAAAAGAAATATTGAAGTATATCCACCCCCCCCCCCAGGATTGAGAATAAAACAAGAATATCTATCTCACTATTATTCAATAATTTGCTCTTGGTCATTTCAATCAAGTTAAAAAAAAAAGGTGGGGGAGGTGGAAAAAAGGTTGCTAATAGAAAAATACCAGGCGGTATTTTAGTAGAATTTTTAGTAGAATTCTTCAAGCTGATTATAAATTTTTTTTTTTTTTTAGTGAACCTTAAACTATGAAGACTGGCTGAAGAAAGTTGATGTTATAACCATGAGCCAGGTTCTTCATACTGGATGCTAATCATGAGTTTGAATGATCATCCTGAAATTTGATATCACTGATTAGTATGTAAATATTGACTTTTCATCAAATTTTCCTGTTAAAACCAATACAGATTTGAGGGCAAAGATGGATGATTCAAATTTGATAAATTGATTTTGATGCTAGCTAGCCTATTTGATTTTATGATAGGGACAAACAGAAGTAAAAAGCATAAAATTGAAAATTTCATTCCATGATAACAACATAGATAGAGAATATAAAATGCTGGCATTTTTCTGTAAGAAGAAATCTTCCAATATTGAATAGAGAATTGGAGTTACTAATTGCCAGGTTTTTACTGAAGTGAAGAAAGAAACTCAATGGCATTTTATCATCCCTTCCTGATTAAAAACCCGTTGCTGAGCACTAGAAGCAAGGAGATGGTGAACTTGGTCCATTTTATTAAGTATCCAAGGTAAAAGTGACCAGAACTGCCTTCATTAACTAGATCCTGACTCTGTGTCAGGAATTACGGTATTTATGCACTTTATACCATTATCCCATTTAATCTGCACAAGAAAGAGCTGACACTTAAAAAAAAAAAAAACAGCTTGAAGATAAAGAAGTATGACTTTTGAACTAATCTCATATTTGTTTTAAATTTACTGCCAGATAATTTCAATCTTGGTGTCTTAGTGTCATTTGATGAACTTGTTCTGGCAGTTTCTTTTTATTTTTTTGTGTGATTGCAATTTTTTTTTTACAAAAGTTTATTTTTACATCATTTTGTACATTTTTTTCCATCTCAATTGTAATCCCCGCGGGTTTCCCATCACCAAGTTACCCATGTGCCATCACCATTGATTATAAAATTTATATGAGAAGCATAGGTCCCTAGACTGCAGTGAAAACAATTTCAGTTGGAAAACATGCCACAGTGACGCATATTTCTGCATTTCAAGATTTACTATTTACTATAAGTTTACGGTATTCAATAGTGTGTGGTTTTAGTAAAATGATTTCATAAATCAATAAATGGTATTGGCAATTTTTCTCATACATCAGTGAAACAAGATGCAGAATCCAGAACTAGATGTGCATATATATAGATAGATATTATTTATATATAGATGCACATATATATATATTTATTTATATATAAATATCTATTTATATATAAACAGATGCGCATGGGGGGTGGATATATTTCAATATATATATATATATATATATATGAATGTAAGTATGTATACACACAGACATAGTTAATTACTGACAATAGTATAAAAGCATTTCAACAAATTGTGCTGGAACAATTGGATAGCCTATAGGCATTTATTTTTAAAGAATATGTACTTTTTTTTTAAGATTTATTTATTCATAGAGAACTGGGGTACAGGCCAGAGATGCGGAGGGTGAGAGGATTCACCAGAGACAGAGCGGGGAGCAGAACAGGCAGA
>NW_004567102.1:14509625-14528131 GCF_000260355.1 Condylura cristata
TTTCATTAATGAATAAAATGTGGGATGTCTTACTAGAGAACTGGGGTACAGGCCAGAGATGCGGAGGGTGAGAGGATTCACCAGAGACAGAGCGGGGAGCAGAACAGGCAGATGGACGAAGTACACTGCTGCGGGGGAGCAGCAGGCGGGTCAGGAGAGGTCTGCCGCGCCATGTGGTCACCTCCGAGGCAGGCGGGGATCCAACTCATGCTGAAGTGGCTTTAGCTTCTTAGTGCTGTGCTTTCACCCGCTGCACCACCAGGAAGGGCCCAATAGGCAATTTTTTTAAAAAAGCCTCAATCTATATCTCATACCAGATAGAATATTGCTACAAATTAATCATAAATTTAAGCTAATTTGCTAATCCCATAAAAAAATGTTGTGTCTATACATTAAGCAAAGATTTATAAGATAGGAAACAAGAAACTAGAACTGAATTATACTTAAACTTCATTAAACATAAAAACTTCTATTCTTGAAAATGAGTAGAAAAATTTTAAAGGCAAACCAGATTAGGAAAAAATATTTTAAAATATAGGATTAGTACACAAAAAAATAATTAACTCTCAAACTCAGTAAAAGGACAATTTAAACACATGGAATGGACCTCAGTGGTTATGCAGGGTTCAGTCTCAGTGCTGTCATGCTCTGGTCACTGCAAGCTGATTTCTATCCTGGGCCAGCAAGCTGACCCACATGGCACAGCACACCTCTCCTGTCCCATCCACTGCTCCCCTCAGCAGTGTATTTCAGTAGACCTGCCTGTTTTTTCCCCACTCTGTCTCTGATAAATCCTTTCACCCCCCACACATCTGGGCTACAACCCAGTTCTTGTATGGAGAGAGAGAAAGAGATCTTTAAACATATGGAAAAAAGATTTGACTGGGTACTTCACCAAAGAAGAGATATAAACAGGACACAAACACCTCAAGGGATATTTACTATCAGCAGCAATAGTCACTGGGTAAATACAAATTAAAACAATCATATATACAATTACATATGTATTAGAATGAGTAAAAATGCACAAAATGAAAAATGCCAAGCACTATCAAGGATGCTGAACAGCTAGTACTTTAATACATTGCTGGTAGGACTGCAAAATGGCACGGTCCTTGGAAAAATAGTCTGACAGGTTTTTTTTTATGAAATTAAAGTAAAATTACTCCACTTGGACCAGCTATTTCACTTAGTACTATTGAGAACAGAAAACTTAAACCTATATACAAACACTTGCTGAAGGTTTATTCATAATTACTAAAAGCTAAAAACAACCAAGTTGATCATCAATTGGTGACTAGATAGGCAAATTGTGATGCATCTACATAATGAAATATTATTTAAGAATGAAAAAAAAGAAACTAACAAAATGTATGAATTTCAAAATCATTATATAGGTTAAAAATCTGGCCCTCCCTGGTGGTGCAGCGGGTTAAAGCACAGCACTGAGAAGCTAAAGCCACTTCTGCATGAGTTGGATTCCTGCCTGCCCCAGAGGTGACCACATGGTGTGGCAGACCTCTCCTGACCCGCCCCCTGCTCCCCTCAGCAGTGTGCTTCGTTGATCTGCCTGTTCTGCTCCCGGTTCTGTCTCTGGTGAATCCTCTCACCCTCCGCATCTCTGGCCTGTACCCCCCAGCTCTATATGAATAAATAAATAAATCTTTTTTAAAAATCATTTAATATATCACTCCAGTTATATGAAACTTGGAATAAGATAGTTTATGGAAAATAAGAAGGCAAAAACTAATCATAATTACAAAGTCTAAGAGGTCTTTACTATTATGTAAAAATATCATCCAATGCATTGCTATGGGCTAAATTTATGTTCTCCCAAAATGTATATGCACAATACTTCACAATTTGATGTTTGGATACAGTCTTTAAAGAGGTAAAGTTGAAATGAGGCCATAAGGACTCACTGACTTCTATTAAAATGACTTACAGAAATCTAGCAGACATGTGAACACAAAGGGAAAAAGAAAACCATCTACAAGTCAAGGAGAGAGTTCTCAGAAAACCCAACCCTGCTGATTCCTTGATAGATATCAAGACTCCAACAGCAATAAATTCCTATGGCATAGTCCACTTAGTCCCTGTTACTTTGTTATGGCAGCCATAGCAAAGTAATACACGTGCAAAAGATTCATTTCATTAATGAATAAAATGTGGGATGTCTTACTTTTTTTAAAGATTTATTTATACATACAGAACTAGGGTACAGACCAGAGGTGCAGGGGCAGTGAGAGGATTCACCAGAGACAGAGTGGAGAGCAGAACAGGCAGACTGACAAAGTACACTGCAAAGGGGACCAGCGGGTGGGTCAGGAGAGGTGTGAGTAACCTCCCTGGCCAGGTATCAAACTTGTGCTGAAGTTGCTGTGGCTAGCTCGCAATGCTGTGCTGTGCTTTAACCCATTGTGCCACCAGGAAAGACACTTAAAATCATTTTCTAATTAGAGGAAACAATTTAAGTTATACATAATAGGTACACAGATGTCCTAGCTTTGCTTTTTGATTATAGAATACATGTCAACATAAATTATTTATTGGGTTTTCTAAGTATGTAATCCAAATGTGTGTGAAAAATCTTTAAGTTTATTTATGAGTCAACATACTTATTCTTTTGTTTTTTGTTTACAGTAACTTCTTCTCTTGGCAGACTGTATTCTATCTGTGCCTTTAAGTACCTGAAGTTCTAGGGAATAGACATTACATATTGGAGCATTCCTATGTATTACCTTCATCTGTGAAAGAAATAGTCCAAATCTGTTCTGTTGTTAGTGGTAACTCTGATGGTTGGTATTATCTAATGTGGCTCTGACTTCTATGTGGGAATCAAAGAAGTTTCAGCTGCATTTCTTTGTTTGCAATTTCTGGCCTTCAAAGACTTTTGAGTTATATACTGTAAAATAGGATATTCTCTTTGATATTAAAAACTTTAGTATGTCAGTATTTTCAACCAAAATATATTGAATCCCTTCTGTGAAAGGCACAGTCAGAGAAACAAAAAAGGCATCAAAGGATCAGATCCTCATTTTCAAAGAGGCTCCTAAGCCAAACCCAGACAGGCCTAGAAGGATCCTCCATGACAAGATAATAGCAAGTCAAAGAGAATCCCAAAAGAAAAATGACAGAAATCAAGAAGGAAAAGTCCTCTTCCATCTCATACCACTAGAATGGGAAAAAGAACAATTACATTTGACAATGAAAGTGAAAGTGATATTATGGATAAGACTACTTAAGGGAGAATGGACAATTTGAAACATGTTATCACATACTTGAATCTTTTTTTAAAGTAACTGGAAAAATGAGATTAGAAAGTAAACTATCAAAATTTAGTACCTAAATATCCCTGTTGATCAAAGCCAGAGAAGAAGTATAACCATTCATATCGCTAAATATTTTTATCTTCTTCTCTCTTTTATTGCCTCCCTGGTCAAACTCTTTTGTTCTCACTAAAGATCTATCACTTAATAAACACAAGATGGCTACTGTCAGCACTATATTGGATAACAGATCTCTAGAACATAGTCATCCTGCATAACACCAACTTCGTATCCATGGAACAATGGCACAGGTCTAATGAAAAAGTCTAGCATCTCAGATGTTGCTGGAGTGTTTCCTAACTATCATGTCTAGCAGAGCTTAAAAAGAACAACATGAATGGAAAAGAGACACTAACCTTTGTCCCTCTGCTTTGTCCTGGCTCTTTAATAGTACAACTTGAAGTATATGGGAAAACAGCATTGAGTACAAGCAATTTTGCCACAGATCTCTGCACAGAACTAGACACCACTTTCTCTAGTCCACTGTGATTGGGAATCAGAGTGAATTCATTGAAACAGACACATGACATCCCAAATAGGTATATAAATGGTATTTGTAACTCAATCATGGACCCAAAATACATGAAAATAACCTTTTGTGAAAACTGCTATATTAGGGTCCTCCCTAATGGTGCAAAAGGTTAAAAGTGCAACACTATGAAGCTGGCTACAGCCACTGTAGCATGAGTTCAATTCCCAGACAGGGAGCTGATCCACATGGTGCAGCAGACCTCTCCTGTCTCACATGCTCCCCTCAGCAGCACATTTCATCAGTCTGACTATTCTGCTCCCCACTCTGTCTCTGGTGAAACCCCTCACCGCCCCTGTACCTATGGCCAGTATCTCAGTTCTGTATGCATAAATATTATTTTTTTAAAAAATAATATTTATACTCCTCAAAGAAAACAAAGGAATAAAATTTATTTGAAAAATGGTAAATTATATCTTTCTGGGCATGGTTATGTTATTAAATTTCTCTATAAATCATTTTTGCATGTAATTTAAAAAATAATTCATTCCAATTTCTCCCTGAATTAGTTTAGAGTATGAGATAATATATTCAGTTAATGAAAATTTTTTTAATTACATTCCAAGAGGTTATGCATGTTCTTTGCATGTGGTTTAAGTGCAGCAATACTCAAGAGGATGGGGCAGGGTGTGAGGACCAACCTTATCCTAGATATAATTTTTCTGACAAGGGTCCAAGAATTTAAAAGCAAATTCATAGAAACAAAAATTAATGGCACAATTACCACAATACACCAAACCATATTCTGGCTGGGCTCACTTCTCTAAAAAGAACTGCATTACTCCTGAGGTGACTGAGGAAAGAAAACACTCAAGAAGGAGATGAGAAGATCAAAAATGCAGCATGTTGACTAAAAATAATGGTGTTTATAAAGACTGTGATTCTGGAAGTCAAGTTATATAGTCCCTTGCTGAGAGAAAAAAACAGTGTCACAAAATGTGAATATTTAATGTGACCCCTCTCCTTTATAAATAAATGTGTGTTGAACAGAGCTCAGAGTAGAATATGATTTTCTTCTCCCTCCATGATAAAATTTAATTTCTGAGATTTAAGATATATAAATTCAGATGTAACTTTATACATTTTTGTTCTCTTTACTATTATATTAAAATAAATAAAAAGATTTATTATTCTTACAGAACTGGGGTACAGGCCAGAGGTGTGGTGGGTGAAAGGATTCACCAGAGATAAGAGTAGGGAACAGAACAGGCAGATGTACTGAAAAACACTGCTGAGAGAAGCAGCGGGCAGGTCAGGAGAGGTCTGCCATGCCTGATGGATCAGCTCCCTGGCTGGGGATCGAACTCCTTCTGCAGTGGCTTCTGAGAGCTTCATAGTGTGGAGATTTAACCCTGGGCCACCAGGGAGAGCCCAAGTCTCCTGATTTTTTAATGAAGGCCCCAAGTGATTTTTTTTTTAATATAATAGTTTATTTTTACATCATTTTGTGCCTTTTTCCATCTCATTTGTAATCCCTGTGGGCTTCCCATCACCAAATCACTCATGTGCCATCACCACAGTCCAGTGCACTTCCCTCACTCCCACCGTTTTTTGACCCCATTCCCAGATCAAAATGTCTCTGGTATATAGTTGCTTATTATTATTATTATTATTATTATTATTATTTTCTCTCCTGGTTCTTTATACTCCTTCTATGAATGAGACCATTAGGTATGTTTCCTTTTCTTTCTGGCTTATCTCACTAAGCATGATCTTTTCCAGCTCCATCCATGTTGCTGAGTTCCCAAGTGATTTTTACAGGCAGAAACTTGTTTCTTTCCTTTGACATCCTCTTTCATTTGGCAGCAATGCATACCAGTGGCACATAAATAAAACAGCAATCCAAGGAGATTCAGCAGTGGCGAAATAATGAATGAATCACAAGAGAGAGACCTTAGTTGCAATGCATTAATAAAATCATGGATGTAAATGTAGTCCCACAGGTTTTGTGGATTTTTTTTTAATAATTAAAAGTTATTCCATTAGTACTATCTCTGGGTTATTATGCTCAACTTTTATGATGTCTTTAATTAAAGAAGCTATCCCATAGGTAGTTGCTGGCGTATACTAGGAAAGTAGGACAGACTCACCCAAAAGTGTAAATGAAGCAGTTTATTTCCTCCCTGGTGCTTACTTATAATAATTTTGTCTACCTATTACCAAGTAATTAAAAAATATGGATGTAAATTAGAGAACTCTACAAAGAGTTGCAATTTATAGCTCCTGATCTTCTAAGTGCACATCCTGGCTTAGAGATAAAACTTAAGATCTAGAAGTTAGGATGAAAAATGGAAATAACCAGGTTATTTGTTGAATATTTCTAGGCTGATGGCTAATGGAAACTGTTTCACTCAAAGAACCAAACCTGATACTGTTTTCCTATATTGTGAGTCACGTAAACACTGATGTTAGAAGGATAACCTTTAGTACTTATTGAATAGAAATGTTATTATCATGTCAATACTGCTAATAATTTTCACTGTTCTAGTAAAATAAATGTTATGAATGCTCATCCTAAGGATGTGTAGAGAACAGGCTTTCATATTTTACTTTACCTTATCTCTCATGTCTGATCTATATCTTCAGTCTTTAATCCTTACAAGTATGCACAAAACAGATTTGTCTGTCAGACTTAGTAATTATCAAGTTCAAAAATTTCTGCCAGAAATAGACAAAGGCTGAGTTTCACCTGAAAGTATTTGGGAGACAATATAAAGTGTTAACAATATCAATATCCAATGCATTCTGCTGGGTTCAGGGCACACAAAAATGTAAAAATAGCTTCTGCTCAGATGAAGTGTATTCTCTATGGAAAATATAGATGCCTATATAAATGTTTATAAAAGTTGGTGCCGCGCCAGCACGACAGCAGAGATGGTCTGAGCGAAGGACGTCAGGATTAAAGCACACACACTCCTTGGTCAGCAAGCAAAGGCACACTTTATTTTCTCTCCTTCCCTATTTATCCACTTCAGCCTGGAGCTTGGGGCTGGGGTTAGGCGGAAGCTCTCAGCAAGTGCATCAAATAACATGCAACAATAACATGGGGGTCAAAGAACACAAGGTAGCAAACACAAGGCAGGAACACTTCCTGCCTCCTGTTTTTCTGTTCCAGCACCCATGGCTCATTCTTTGTTTCCACACAACAGTGTGCATATGATTCTGTGGGGGAGGTGGGGAGGTCTGTCCAGGCAAAGGACCCAACAGTTGGAGGTAGATTCAATGGAGGAAGGAATGCAGGGGAGGCACCACAAGAATGAGTCACACAAAGGGGACAGATAGAAGGGGCGAGTGCAGTAACCGACACAGCCATAAAATCAAGGTCAACCCATGTCCGGGATGCCCTGGGATGCCTGAATATCTACAGGAGTTCCCAGCAGATAACAGACTGTTGGGCTGTGTCTGAAACTCAAATCCAAAAAGTGAAAGACACTGAGGAATCTCTTCAGAATCTATTCAAAGTCAATGAAACCAGGCTCACAGGGAGTGAGCCCCTGCCAGGGTGAGGCTGTCTATATCAGGGCAGTCTCTCCACCAACACCGGGCAGCCATTCCTATGCCCACCTGTGCCTATGCAGGTGCTTCTTTCCACCCAACTCTCCCTCGGCAGGGAAGCAGTGTCCTGCCTGCCCATGACCAGTACCATGCCGGGACTCTTCTGCACTGACCACCTCAGGGGAGGCCGCTCTCCTAAGACTGCCCGCCTGCAACCATGCAGGTCTCTTTCCCTGAAAACTTGTCCCTTTCAGGGTAGCTCTTCCTTCCCACTTGTGCCTATGCAAGTGTCTTTCTCTCTCCTGTCTCTTTCTAATAAACTTCCTTTTTAAATGTAACTGAGTCTCTGCCTCGTGGAGAATCTCGTTGCTTGCCACTGACAGGGGAGCTCTGGTGAAACCCTTCCCAAGTGAACCCAAGGATCCTGAATTCAAAAGACAACATCAGACACACTGATGGAGACATATACATGTTATGTGTTCACTAGGGAGTGAGCCCTGACCTATTGAGGTAATAGAGAGGCTTCCTGAATACCTGCTTCCTGAGATCAAGATGGTGTAGTGTTAGTTAAGCAAAGGAGTTGTAGTGGAGTGAGGTAGAGAAGGATATTGCAGGAAGAAAGGGAAATGGGAATAAAAGTAAACTGTGGCCCTCCCTGGTGGTGCAACAGTTTAGGACAAAGCACTGCAGGCTGGCCGCAGCCGTTTCAGTGCAAGTTGGATCCCCAGACCTCTCCTGTCTAGCCGGCTACTCCCATCAGCAATGTGTTGGTCTGCCTACTCTGCTCCTCACTCTGTATCTGGTGAGTCCTCTCATACCCCTCCCTGACACCTCTGGCCTGTACCCCCATTCTGTATGCATAAATAAGTCTTTGGGGAAAAAAATCTTAAAAAAAGAGAGAGACACATGTGAAAAAATGGTGAGGAACTATGAGTAGCCTTAAATTTCCAGATCGCAAATTATAAAGCAGAGAAAGAAGAAAAATGGAACTACAATGTAAGTAAGGCAAGGAATGATCACAGATAAGAACACCTGCACATGAAAGAGTTTATCCTTGGGGAACTACTAAGTATTGAAGGATTTAAAGCAATCTATAGATATTAGCAAACCTAAATTTTAAATGAATCCCATCATAGGAGAATGAATGCAGACTAAGAGTTGTAAATTGAATGAAAAACTGGGAAATAGGATTTTTTTAAGGCAAAAAAAAACCCTACAAAGAAGCCAAAGTTAATAAGCACATATGTATTAAGAGAAACTCTAGACTGTGGCTCTGAGGTATATTTTAAAGTGTGAAAGTTGGTAACATCAACCTCTTACCATTAATACAGCTGTACCTTTGTCTGAAGGTCTGAGTAAGCACTTTCTCTAGAGAAAAACACTCATCAAATTTAATCCAAATTCATGCCCTACAGCATAGACTCTGTGAAGAGCATCATTGTAGCCATCTCCTTTATTAAGCCTTGACATGCTTAATAAGTCTTCTTGTGACAAGGGGAATGACATGTTTTCTCTCCTCAAGGACACTGTTATAAGAACAGTTTTTTTTTTTTGCTTAATTAGCACGGACTTTTTAGAAGCTATTACTCTCAGTATTTTTTAAAATGTTTTTATTAAGGCAGCATTTATTGCTAAACTCTTTATAGGGTCCCACCTCTTCAGGTCTCTGCAGCCACACCACACCCTTACTAAGGCACTCATAATAGTATATCATTATAGTTCATTCCCACTTTCTTCTCACCTCCTCCTTTTCTACCTCTCTCTACCCCTCCCCACATTCTCTTCTACCCTTTCCCTCCACCACCACTCATAGTCTCAGTTGTACAGTTAGGTTTCTAGGATTTGCTTTTGACTTCTTGTTCGGTTTGTTTCTCTTATTCCACGTATGAGAGAAACAATCTGGTACTTGTCTTTTTCTTTGACTATTTTGCTTAGCATAATCCCATCCAATTCCATCCATGTTGTCACAAATGGCAAGAACTCATCTTTTGCTTTAATGACTGAGTAGTATTTCATTGCATGTACATACCCTATTTTCTTATTCTGCTCATTTTTCCTTGGGCACTTGAGTTGTATAATAGCTTGGCCATTATAAATAGTGCTGCAATGAACACAGGAATTGATAGCCCTTTGAATGGGTGTTTTTGTGTTCTTTGGGTAGTTACCAAGGGCTGGAATTCTTGATCATATGGTAAATTTATTTTTAATATTTTGAGAAATCTCCATAATATTTTCTATAGCAGCTAGACTTGTCTACATTTCTTCAGTGTATGAGATTCCTTTGCCAAGACATTCCTGCCAACACTTCTTCTTTGTGATCTTTTTGATATGGATGATCACAGATATGACATGGTATCTCATTGTGGTTTTCATTTGCATTTCCTTTGATGGTAAGTGACAATGGACACAGGTCATCTGTATGTTTGCTTTGGGGGTAGTGTCTATTTAGATTTCCTGCCCTTTCTAATTGGATTTTTTGCTTTCTTCTTGTTGAATTGTTTGAGTTCTTTACAGATCCTGGCTATTAGACCCATGCCAAATGTATGATGTGCAAATATTTCTCCCACTCAGTAAGGTAGATATTTATTTTTGATATTTTTTTCACTATAGAAACTTGTTAGTTTGATATAGTCCAATTTGTTTTCTTTTGTTTGCATTGCTTTAAGAGTCAAGTACCCAAATACATCACTGAAGCTGAGGTTTTGAGTTTTTTGCCTCTTTTTTTGTTGTTAATATTTATTTTTTATTAATTTATGTATACAAAAACTGGTGTTTAGGCCAAGGGTATGGGGGTGGTGGGGAGGGTGGTTAGACGATTCACCAGCCATAGAGTGGGAAGCAGAGCAGGCAGATTTATTGAAATATACTGCTGAGGGGAGCAGCAGGTAGACAGAAGAGGTCTGCTGCATAATGTGGATTAGCTACCTGGCTGGGTTTCAAACCCACTCCATAGTGGCTGACAATGACTTGATTGCACTGAGACTTAACCCTTGCACCACCTGGGAGGCTCTTTGCCTGTTTTCTTCTATGTGGTTTATGGCTTCAGGTCTTTCATATATATATTTAACCCATTTTGATATAATGTTTGTGTGTGATGTGAGATCGTGGTCTAGTTTCATTCATTCATGCTTGTGGTTGTCCAGTTTTTCTAGCACCCTATGTCAAAGAGCCTTTTCTTTCTTCAGTGTATAGTATGAGCTCCGCTGTCTTAAATTAACAGTTCATACAAATGTGAATTTATTGCTAGGCTCTCAATTATATTATATTGGTTAATGTAACTATTTATTACCATACCCTTTGACTACTATAGTTTATAGTATAGTTTGAAATCTGGACATGTAATACCTTCTTCCTCCTTTTCATAAGATTTGGTCTCTAGTGTCCAAGAGATGTTGCAGTTTCACCCCAAGACACAAGGCTTTCTAGATAAAGTACCGGTATGGGCTGACTTTCAAATTGTTTTCTTAAAACAAAGCCAGCTAGTTACCCCCTCTGATGCCATATTTGACCAAGTCCTCAATTCATAAGAGTTTTAACTGATAGAAATGAAAATAGTTGATTGGTGAGGCTTTTTAAAAGTCTCTTTCTAGTTAATTGTCAATCTTGTTACTTATTTACAACTTACCTATTTTGTATTTAGACCTGAATATTTTTTCTCATTATCGGTAATGATTGATATCCAATTCACAATGGGCTCAAAAGTTTGATTATTATTAAAATGTGAAGTGCTTTAACCAGTACATTATTACATTTATGCCCCAAACTCTAGTATTGTTCCATCCCATAAGGGAACTCACACCTTCACTCAGAGGATAATGCTGGCTAAACACACCACCACAGGCACACAATATATGAATGGGTCTAAATCATGTATGATGAAATGGACTTTATCTATATTTAAATATTCTTCCACAGATGTTCAAACCTCTCTCTTCTCTGTCTGGAAATCAGCACTGTGAATACTAACTAAACTCCAGACAGTGTTACATCCTTCTTAGGAATGACAATTCAACTAGCCTTATTTTTGAAATGGCATTGGGTTCACCTTTAGGAGGGCACTAGGGAAACTGAAGATGATTGGATTTTGGATTCTTCATTCCTAGCAAGTCTTAGTAATAAACAGTGTTCATATACCTTCTCTTGCCTCCAAAATGTAACAGTGGGGGAAATTTATAGATTCATTTGAAATCTTTTTTTCTGTGTTCAACTGTCATAAAATACATATATTTTGCATTCATTCCTCACAACAGCTTTTGATATACCTCTATTATATTTTGAAGAACAAGAAACCAAGGAGTTTAATAATTTATCCAAATATCATATCTAGCTAGTGGCAACGGAGGCCCCAGGAGCCCATATGATGAGCTAATTAAAGGTACAGCCAAACATAAAGCTCAAGTTCCTGACTGCAGACTCACAGTACGCACCAAATGTGGGCTCAAATACAGACCTAAACCCTTGATAGGGGTAGGCTTTCAATTTAAAATCTCCAAAGTGCATTCTCAGCATTGATTAAAAGTGACATTTTTGATAGTGAGGATGCATGGCTTTCCTCCCATGGAGGCTGAATGCATTGCGGTATGGAAATGATCAACCAGAGTCTGTCTGGTGAGCCTCAGAGATTACATTCAGAACTACACTATTCCAGGCTCTCACTGAAAAACACCCATGCTTGTCCTCATGACAAATACATATTCCCATTGTTTTCATTTCCAGAGTGTTTCCAGTTACCCCAGTTATGTTCCCATGTGTAGCCTGTAAAACACTTATGCTCCAACAGCTTGGTAGCTGTTGTGGTAACTTCCCACCAAGACTCTAGAGTGTTGTTTCCTTATGGAATATGAGCTGCAGCCCCTCTACAGTGATATCTTCTGATTGCTTGTTAATTTCCATAGTACCTGCTTTTCTCTATTCCCATAACAATAATACAATTCTGGCAACTGTGTACACACATGCTTTGTTTCTTTCTCTGCCTCTCAACCTCCCTCCATAGCAGATGCAAGGTGTTCCAGCATGGTCTCGCCAGTCTCTACAACAGCAAATAAGCAGAACATTCATTGTACTTATGGTGTCCTACTTTTGGTGACTTACCCCCACATTTTCCCCATTATTCATTTTTATGTTATGGCTGAAATTTGAAATCTGTATCACATAGAAATCTTGTTTTATATATTTTTTAAAGATTTATTTATGCATACAAGAATTGGGGTGTAGGCCAGAATGCAGGGGGTTAAGAGGATTCATCAGAGACAAAGTGGGGAACAGAACAGGACGGATTTGCTGAAAGACACTGCTGAGGGGAGCAGGGGGCGAGACAGAAAACGTCTCCTGTGCCATGTGAGTCACACTGGTGATCAAACTCATGCCACAGTGGCTGGTGATAGCTTGGTGGTGCTGAGACTTTAAGTCTCAGTGGCACAATGCTGAGACTGTGCCACCGAAGAGGCCCTCACATAGAAATCTTTAAGGAACAAATAAATAAGGCAAAAGACTTACAAGCAGAAAAGTTTCATTTGCTCATGTCCAATTGATGTCAGGTACCAACTTGATCTGGAATTCAAAGGACATCTCCAGAATCCACTACTTCACTTCCTTCCCTCAGATTTGCTTTCATCCTAGAGTACCACCTCCGGCCCTTTAATAACCTTAGGTACGCTCTGTGACTGCAGCAGTTCTAAGTTTCTACTCTCAACATTAGACTAATCTCATGCTCTTCATTTCAAATAAAAGTTCTGATATTCACTCTAATTTCTCTCTCACAAATTAGTAATTTATGCAAAATAATTAAGCATGAATATGGGGAGTCTATTTAGAGCTATTCTTAATGCTACAGGCTTAAGAACCAGGACTGGGTGAAAGTTGCTCTCCAAATGAAACCTCAGATTTTATTATCATAAGAAAAATAAATGTGGATGAAAATATGTCTACTATAAACCCCAGTGGTCCATAGATGTATATATCAAAACCCACAGCATATCACCTCACAGAGTCCAGCTTCCTTTTACTGTTCTTTTTTCTCAATTCTTTCTTTTTCTTTTTATTATTTTTTACATCATTCTTCATTTAGTGCATTTTTTCATCTTGGTTGTAATCCCCACAGACTTCCCACCACCAATTCACCCATGTGCCATCACCATAGTCCCTTGCACTCTTCCCACCCCAGTTTTTATCCTGTTCCCACCCCAGTTTTGATCCTGTTCCCCTCCCCACCCCCATAAAATGTCACTGGTTTATAACTGTTTGTTGTTTTTCGCTTTTAGTTTATTACAACTGCTTTTTTTTTTTCTGGTCCGTTATGCTCCTCCTATGAGTGAAACTATCTACTATTTTTCTTTTCCTTTCTGGCTTATTTCACTAAGCATGATCCCTTCCAGCTCCATCCACGTAGCTGCAAAAGGCATGAGTTTATCTTTTTGATGGCTGGGTAATATTCCATTGTGTATACCTTTTAAATCTAGTCATCTATTTCTGGGCATTTGGGTTGATTCCATACCTTCCCTGTTGTGAACAAAGCAGCAATAAACATGGGGGTGCAAGTGTTCTTTTGAATTAATGTTTTTATGTCCTTTGGGTAGATAGTCAGGAGTAGGATTGCTTCCATAAAAAGGAAGCTTCATTTTTAGCAGTTTGAGAAACCTCCAAACAGCTTTCCATAGTGATTTTCTCTTTTTTTCAATTCTAATACAAATATAAAGGGTGAACTTTATCACTCTTTCAGACATTCCTGTCATCTTTATCTATACAATCCTTTCTGAAGTCAGTTATTCTAGATTCCTGATCTCACTATTCTAGCCTATCTCTACTAAGTATGAGACATCTTTCCATTTTGCAACAAATATTTAAAAAATTTTTAATGACAGGTATTTAGTAGGAAGAAATGAAGTTCAGCATCTCATTTATGCATATGTTCCCTGCACGTCACTGCCTCATTGATCAAACTAATACTGCCAGGAAGATAGGATACATGTTCCCAGAACATTTAAACACTAAGTCATAGCCAGTGCTTCGATTCTAATTCTTGGCACCATAAAAACCCCTCACCCAAAGGAACAAATTGGCACTAGAAAATTATGTGGCTATTTTCCTTTGAATATTACATCAATTGCTTAACTAAATGCTAGGTAAAGTCTAAGAAATTTCATTCATTTATGATAACATTGCTCACTTCAATCTATTCACATTTCATCCAATTTTTGAGCTCTAATTCATGAAGGTGAATTCACCTAAGACTAAATTTCAAAAAGGATCTTATATTACAACAGGCATTTCCAGGTAATGTACACATTGAATCTAATATCAAAGAAGTCACATATTTCCTACTCAATTTTCAAAGGGCATATCACAAATCATTTTTAATTCTATTCAGGTGAATCCCAAGTCCAACTAGCATTGGAGATACTTCCAAATTACAAGGAAGGTAATGGTTATACAATGGTATAGCACTATAGGGTGCTAGAGAAACTCAAGATTTTAACATCTGAGGGACCTGAGTTTTCTGAATAGTAAGTCTTCATTTTCCATACTAGGATAGAAAGTTCTCCAACTTTCTACAAAATGATGGCTGAAACAGTTTTAAAGTGATTATAGTAAACAAGGTAATAAGTAAAATGGACCTGGCTTGAAGCTCAATGAAAGCTGGTTTCCTTGTAATTTTCTTCAGTTGTTGTTTGCTGCTCACTATACCAACAGTGATAATTGAATTAGTATGAGTGTCACTAACATAGTAATAAATTTGGATTAATGATGAGTCATGTTGATGTTATGTAACCTTGATTAATTTTAAAAAATGAAATTTTAATTTCACAATGTTCCCCTCAAAAAACATAATTCTTTTCTCCATAAAGAAAAATAAGAGCAAAGGAGCATTAAAGGGAGTGAGAAAAATGGGAAAGAAAAAAGACAGCTATGATTTGTTGCACAGCTACTATTCACCAATACACTTAGTAGATACTTAATTCACTTGAATTAAGTAAAACCTCATGATATCTTCATAAGAACACAATTTTCATTTTTAGGTTCATGGTGATTTAGGACTTTGACCTCAGCTGTCAGAAGGGGGAAAGTTTTTCTTCTATTACTTTCTGTATTCCATTTTATATTGCTCACCCCATCAGAACTTGTCCTTTCTTTTATCATCCCATGTTGCTGACCTTTGTTTTATCTTCCTCAGCCCTACTCCTGATTGCCTACACTCCACTGACTTTCAAATTTTCCTACATGGTGAGGGAATTTTGTCCTTTTAGACAACTCGTCTACTCTAGCAAGTACTGTTCCCCCTATTCTCCCTGTTTTTGTCCAGCTAACTCTTCCTCAAGCTGGATCTTCACTGACAAGTCACTTAGACCAAGACATCTTTCGTGACATCTCAGGCTAAAAAAGGCCACTTTACAATCTCTATTTATAGCAGTCTGTTCTCTTTATCTGGAGTTAACACATGCACATATGTATGTGCTGATGTGTTTATGTATTTAATTTACACCTTATCTAGATTATAAGCTCAGTAAAGAAAGATACTCTGCCTATTTTTTTTCACCATGTGAGCTTCACATAACTCAATAAATATTTATAGGATTAAATTTTTAAATAAAAATGGATATAAGAATAAAGGAAGTTCCTTTATGATCTCTACTTTTACTTTGCTCAAAGTATGTCACACTGAATGCCTTAATTTAAGCAGCTTATGCACATGCATTATTTTCTTAACTAAACACCAAAGATGAAAAGTTCTGTAGTTCTTTTCCATAGCCTCTATCTCACACACACCCAAGAAAATCCTGGTATGGCAGATGTCAAATAATATTGTCTCATATAAATGAGGGGGTAATATGTGGTAAGGGGAGAAAAGCAGAATACAGTTTTGCAAGCTTCCTTTCCCAACATTATATGAAATTTAAAAGATTATTTCAAGAGCTACGCTTGAAACACACAAAAATGGTTCTTGCAGCTATTAGAATCATTAATGATAAGCTAATGGGAGGTGACAGAGTTCAGAGACCATTTTCACTTTCTTTTTTTCAAATCCCCTTCCATGAATAGTTTCTTCCTATTGGCCTAAATGTGAGGTTGGCTCTGTTTGAAGAGGGAAAATAAAACTGTAAAAGACCTTACCAGGTTTTCCCAGAGTCCCATTTCCATTTTCTTCACTTCAAAATGTGGTAAGGTCCATAAATCCTAGCATTTGTCCCCAAAGGGTAAAGACTTTGATCAGTATCTCCTAGCTGCCGGTGACAGTTCCTAACCCAGACATGACCTAGCTTCCCTGTTCCATCTTGATGTTGGAATCTTCATCTTGATACCCCTCTGGCAAGACCTGGAAGCATGTCCTCTATCAAATAAGCATGTATCTAATATTTTAAATTAATTTCCAAGAAAAAATTCAGTATTTAATTTGAAAAGTAAGAACACATCTATCCTGCATTCCTCTATAATCAGAGAATGAGCTCATTCACACACTGGGAGACAGACTGGATATTAAGTAACATCATCCTGTCACCAAAAGATTAATGTGCCCAATTACCAGAGATGCCTTGCCCTCAGTAGAGTGTAAACCACAGGGTAATCGAGGAGAGCTCTTCAGTTCCAGGGCTGGTGGTTTTGTGACCACAGCTCAAAAGCTAATTCTGTTCAGCACAATATGAAATCACCTGCCTTCTCGCTCTTGCTCTGGGAAGGCAACCCTGTGTTAAATCATAGAGATTAAGGTAATTAATTCACAAGCATGCATTGAGCTCCTTGATTGCTGGTTTCTCACCTCACTGTGCTAGAAGAGTTCAGGTTTGACACTGACCTCCCTCCACCTCATCTCCCAAATGTCATGGCTAGTGAGGGTCTTATATGGTCAGCACACTAGGGTATGTGGGTTGAAATTGGAAGGATGTAAACAGGATGCTTGAAGCATAGAGGCATAGTAGATGTAAAAGAAGACCCTTGATTTTGCTCAGATGTGTTACTTCCATGTTTACCCAGCAGCAGACAATGGCTTTAACAAAGCAGAGATAGAACTCATTACATCTAAAATATATTCATGCCACCAAAATCACCCCACATATTGCCACTGGCATCTATAAATTAGGAAGTAAGCCTTTCCCATGTCTTCATAGAAGCACCAAAAAAAAAAAAAAAAAAAAAAACAAGCTTACAAAAATGAAAATGCTAAACAGGGTATAGCTCAATTCACCTTATGAAAATTGTAAACACCTGTTCCTTTCATGGTATCATACGCTATGCTTATAAATTTAAATATGTGCATGAATATTTAACACACAATAATGACTTAAAAATGTGGGTGTTTGTATAAATGTTATAATAAACATTTGTCATTATTTTAGATGTCAATTATGCAAATATTCTTTCTATTTAAGGGAATCATAGTGTAGAGGTGGGATCTATCTCTTAATTACTAAAATGAGAAAGAAAACAAAACACGGTCTTTCCCAGATCCTGCCAGTCAGGACACAGGTGTCAGGCATAACATCAGCCAACAGATGTCCCCATTGAGAATCAGAGCCTTTAAATTTGAGAGAGTAACACACAAAAAATTCAGAGAAACTTAAGAAAATACTAGCAAGCAGAAGCCACAATATACAAAAGGAATTATATACCACGATAAAGTAGTTTGACATCTGATAATCAACATAATATCAGCAAAATAAAGGACAAAAACCGTAAGATCAGCTCCACAGATGCAGGAATGGAAGGAAAGAAATTTTCTCAAGCTGATGAGTGGCATCTGTGGAAAAACTAAACTAATACTAAACATAATAGTGAAAAACGTGATACTTTCTTCTAAGATCATGAACAAAATGAGTGGGTCCACCCTTGCCACTTCTATTCAATATTATATTGGAGGTTCTAGGCAGGGTAATTAGGCAGAAAATGAAGTAATAGGCAACCAGGCTGGACATGAAAAAACAATACTCCCTACCTCCATTTTCAGACAAGATGTTCTTGCATTTAGAGATCCTAACAAACACATTATAAATCTGGAAAACTCATAAATGCATTTGGTAAATTTATGAGGCATAAGATCAATCTGCAAAAACTGTATTTATACTAGCAATGAATAGTCTGGAAATGAAATTAAGAAAATAATTCATTTATAAAAGCATCGGCCCTCCCTGGTGGCGCAGCGGGTTAAAGCACAGCACTGAGAA
>NW_004567102.1:14528342-14532243 GCF_000260355.1 Condylura cristata
AAAAATAAATAAAAAAAAAGCATCAAGAAAATAAAATGCTTAAGAACAAATTCAACAGCAATGCAAATAGAAGCAGAATTAGTGTTTCCTCAGAGCAACTGTGGATTTGAGAATCCTACAAAACCAAAATGTCTAAGGATAAAGGTACCAATGGCAACAGGGATACTGGGCACAGGGTGCCATCGGCAAACTCTTTGCAGAATGGAATTTTGTGATAAGGTTTACTCTCTCTGATTCTGTTTCCTCCATCTTCCCTTAAATCCAAATGTGGCCTCTCAATAAATTGTACTGAATTGAAGTGAAAGTCAGTTTCTATTTCTGGTGAACTGAATATACAAAAGCAGAATCCACAATATACAAAAAGAATTATATACCATGGCAAGTAGTTTGACATCTGATAATTAACATAATACTCAGTATCAGTAAAACAAAGGTCAAAACCACAAGATCTAACTGATGCAGATGTTGCTACTTAATTTCCCTCCACTTCTAATGAGTTAGCTTAGAAATAGTTCTAGGACTTCCTAAAATTTATTTTAACATTCCTAAGTGACTTTGTTTTCCATAACAACCCTATAACTTTATAACTTAACAAAAATAATCTTACAAGGCCTATATTATTAATTATATTTTGTAAGTGTGAAAAACGAAAGTTAAGTTTTCCAATTGCATAATAGGCTATAGAGAGGCTACAGACCTGCTGAACACAGATCCCTGGCAGGTTCTTTTACTTTAAGTTGTTTCTTTGATTTTCTGTCCTTAAAACACACCAAGCATCCTGGCTGGCCTGTCCCTAAGAGTAGGGTCAAGGTCAAATAGACCCCACACTATATAACACAAAGTTCAACAATAGAGGAATAATCCATACATTGCATATCCAATCACTGTACCTGGAAGGAGTCATTAGCTGTTATGTTTGCCAAAGTGTTTAGTGACATGACAAACTATTGTCAGGTTAGTTGGAAAATTTAGGATAGATGTTGTCAAAAACAAATCCAATTGAACTATGTGCAAACATGGATGTGTGTGTGTGTGTTATGATGTGTGTGTGCAGACATATGTTTTGTACAGTCTCAAATATTAATAACAGAAATATAAGGAAGGAAATGAGTTAAAAACTGAGGAGAAATAGGTGTAGTAGGAGTGGTAGGAGATAGGTAATTAATAAAAAAAATAAAAACAAGTAACACTAGTCTGAAGGCCTCCGCCCCGCCATGGCTAGCTACTCACCAGAATGCGATTGTGTGCTCAAGTTCTGGAGAGGGTCAGAGATTCCTTTCACTTTCCCCAATACAGCAATCTTTCTAGTTTCAAAAGTTCATGTACCACGCTTTACAAAAGACCTACGTTAGTGTCCGCGTTCACTAACGGAAAGAAATCCGAACAGGATTTTCACTTTTACGACAATGAGGCAAAAAGTAAATGGCAGCGGCTGGTTTTGCAGCAATTGTTAAAGTAGCAGAGTAAACTCCTGGAGCATGAAGAGTGGCCTCGTCAAGCTCCTTCCCTGGAAAATACTTTATACAAGGTGTGTATTTATCATCTCAGTCCAGCTGTTGCTATTTACTAGTGCTATATTCGGTTGTATGTGTTATTTGGCGGTATGAATGGTAGATTAATTTGGGGGTCTGGAGGTGCTCCAAAATTTTCCATATAAGTTAATGATTATTGCTTCTTCATTTTGTGCCAATTTGGACAATGAAATGTTTCATTACTGCGCTCTACTTTTTGATATGAAGGAAACCTGTGTGTGCCCTTCCATTGCCTCCTGAATGCTGCCCTCTCCTGGTCATTTCTAGGACAGCAGCTCGTCCAACCACGCACTATATTGAGGTAGTTGTTAGCCTGCTGTCTCTACTCTCAGAAACAACTATTATAACTGAAATGGCCAGTGTGACCTGAGAGGATAACCCTGCTTGGGACCCACTGCCAATAATCCTAAATCCGTTTCATGTCCGTTTCGCCATTATCCAAACACAAGTTCACAGTGGATGGGCACCCTGAGAGTTCTCTTACCTCACCCAGACCCCAGCCCTGGATAGGCTCTGTTGTGGATGCTTTCAGATTCAGGCAGATTTTTTTTAAGATATGGTTTCTACATTAAATAATAAAGCTGGTCCCTCTCTGGTAGCGCAGCGGGTTAAAGCACAGCACTGCAAGCTAGCCCCAGCTGCTTCAGTGCGAGTTCGAGCCCCCCCACCACCAAGTGACCCACCTGGCATGGTAGATCTCTCCCGATATTCCCTTCAGCAGTGTACTTGGTGGATATGACTGTTCTATTCCCACTCTGTCTCTGGTGAATCCTCTCACCGCCCCTGTACCTCTGGCCAGTACCCCAGTGCTGTATGTATAAATGAATCTTAATAAATAAGTAATAAATCTACTCAATTTTGCATCAATTCAGCATTAGAGAAGGAAGACTGGGCCTTCAGAAATCTGAAATTCCTCTGTCCCTTTTGGGAGTGATCAGTGGAAGTGTTCTTCACACCCTGATATCTGAAAGGAGTCTTCAGAGGTTCCCCACTTTGGTTGAAAACATAGTCTTTATTTTGGTCAGTTCCTATAGACAATCACTCACTATAAAGCAATTTCATGGGTCATAAAACTGCTGTAGCCACTAATGACAAGCAAGCATCCTGCCAGCAGTGCAGCCAGCCCAGTACAGTCTCCTGTTAAGCATTTACCAGTCATTCAAGTAGTTCGCTTTTCATGCTGAGGTTATTTTTGGCTAAGAATTAGAATTAGAAATCAAAGCTTTAACAATGAAGATTATCTAACTGGCAAAGGGTGTGTGGTGTAATTTATATTATAGATACAGCCTGTTAAACAGTTTGGAGGGGATTATCTTAAGTGAGGTTTTCAATAATAGCATTATGGTTTGCTCAGGGAAGTTCAGTAGCAAGGACACACATGAATTTGAGTGTTTGTGAGCCTATTTGTGTCCAGTCTTTCCGAATTTAACTTATTATAAAGTCCATTAAATTACATAAATTTGATACTCCAGGAACGAGAAAGGAGAAGGGAACAGTTATCATAATAAAGCAAGTATGGGAGCCAATAAAGCAAGAGGCGTAGCTGTCCTCCACCAGAGTTTTCCTTTTCACTGCCTCCTTTTATCCTGTCTACAGCAAGTCTAATCTCAATTTAAGCCCAATTTAGTTCAGGCCCTGGACCTGTGGAGTCCTGCTTAATGACTTGGTGCTATGACCCCAAAACCGTCTTTTGTTTTCCTGGAGGCTAGGAGTGTAACAATATGAGTAGTCACTTCCTGTAAACATGCCATGAAGATAAATATTATAATCAAACAGGGAGTATTTAAGGACCTAACCTTGTTTTTGACACTGAAAGAACACTGGAATAATGTATTAGAAATATACGTTAGAGTGCTTTGGGTACAAGGAACAGAATAACCAGCAAACAGTGGTTTCATTAGTGCAAGCAGCTGTTTTTCCCCTGTCATAAAAGTTATGAAGACTAGTTTCAGAGACTAGTTTCATTCCCCCCAGTAGAATGAGAGGACCATATTACTTCCAGAATTCTACCCTGCTTCCCTTATGTTGCTGACTCTCATTATTGGCTTTTCTCCTTAGGGTGGCAAGATCTCCATCACAGCTCAAGGCATCAACATGAGAAATAGGTGATTTTATTTTCATGCATTTTTTAAATCAGGAAGTAACTGTTTTCCCAAATCTACAGAACTGATTTTTATTCAGGATTTTTGGCCAGAATTGGATCCACTGACCAAGCCCTACCTTCCAGAGATTTAAGAAAGAGAAAATTCAGGCATTTGCAACTGGATTAAGATTCTGCTGGGAAAGAAACATGAAGGGCAAAGTAGAGTGAGATAGGGGTAGCAGATGGATGAAGAAAAGTCTGCCATCCAGTAGAAGGTTCATTTTAC
>NW_004567102.1:14532436-14546354 GCF_000260355.1 Condylura cristata
TGGGGTACAAGCCGGAGGGGCAGGGGTGGTGAGTGGATTCACCAGAGACAGAGTGGAGAGCAGAACAGGCAGATAGATGACGTACACTGCTGAGGGGAGCAGCAAGCTGGTCAGGAGAGGTCTACCCCACAATGTGGGTCACCTCCAGGGCAACTGGGATCTAACTCACACAGAAGCAGCTGTGGCTAGCTTGTAGTGCTGCTGGGAAAAGACTAGTAACATAGCACAAATTCAGCCAGCTCCAACTTTGTAAGTCTAATAGTATACAAACTTTAAAATTATGGACATCAATTCAGACTAGAATGAAAGATGAAGAGCAGAGACTATATCAGGGAAGACAGGTGCCACATTGCCAGATTGCTACTCAAAATTAGCTTGTGGGTTAGGAGAAAAGGAAATTAGCAAACAAGAAAAAATAGCACTAATAATGGGTAAATTCTCAAACAGGAACCATGACTGGAAGATCTCCTGACAAAATTAGCCTCACAGATTTTATTAGGCAACTTAGTCTGTGCAGTTTCAATTGGGAAGTTAATCAATGGGAATTAAATTTAGTCCATACTGTAAGAGCAAAGTCTAATATAACATCAACTAGATGAAATATGAACTAATAGAAATATGAAGCTCAATATTCCATGAATACCTGGAGAAAACTGAAAGGTGTGAGAAAGGAGACATCATCTATGTTTGACATTGAAGAAAGTATAGCCATCAGAAGAAAGTCAACTACAGTTAGTAACAATGTTCATTAGCAGAGAGAGAAAAATAGTCTGAAGTATATGGAAAAAGAGAGAAGGGAGTGTAGTAGAGGAGGTGGAATATGTGGGTAGGGAGCAAACAGAGAGAAAGCTTCAGAATGACATCTTGTGTGGGTCATAAACAACAGTTAACAAGCTTCTTGAAATTAAGTAACTTAGACTTCCAGCCTTGCCCTCTAAAGGAGTGATTTCAAGAAGCAAAATGCACCAAAGAGGCAGACAAACAGAAATGGGGCATATAAATATGCCTGCCTGGGACCTCTGAGACCTCGTACCACAGAGGTGATACTTGGGCTGCCATCAGCTTCTTGGGGTTCTGGCATTCCACATCGACAATGAACCTCTTTCCCCGTGGTCTGTTTGACTTCAGAGAGTTGCTCTTTCTTCTAAAATGAATTCTTCAGCATGAGCTCAACACATCAGAAGTACATCATTTTAGTGTTTTGAGGAAATTCTTGACTGAATATATAGAATGCTAACCTCTTTTCTATTGTCATCCTTCTTGCTTTGCTGCAGGGGAAAAGCTGTAGAAATTATGAGCCAACTAGCAGATCAAGTGCATTTCAAAAACAATTCCTTTTGGTTCAAACTCAAGGTAATATTAAATACTCAGAATTTACTTGCTTTGGAATATGGCAGGGATGCTCATGGAATATAGACAAAGCTTTTCTGTAAGCTGATGGAAAGTGGCAGTAAGTTTTCCCACAGTCAGTGGTAATGATACAGTAACTTGACCTGTCATTACAAGGAACAGTTGGGATGCGCTCAGCTGAATAAAATCCCAAACAATAATTTACTTCTTTCAACTTAAAATTTTTCTAGGATATATATTCCATTCAGTGGAACTTTCATAAGAGAGGGCAAATGGAGAAACAATGAAAAAGAAAAGAAAGAAAAGAGGGACTCACTGACTTTGTCTGACCTTCAAGTAAATAGAGCAAATCCAGCTTTGTGGTCATGTAAACTCTGTCATGCACGTGGCATTTCAAAAAATCTTCTAGCAACTAGCCCTCCAAGTGTCATTTAGTGTCTTATGCAACAATGATAGCTTGGCCGTAGATGGGTGAAAATTGTTGCCTTGTGCACGGTTGATAGAGAATAGAAGCAGCCTCCTTGGTAACTAATAAGAGGCCATCTGGAGACACCCTTCAACACTGATGTTACATTTCATTTACTTAATGCTCTAGAGATTGCATGGAAAATTAGGTTTTGTGAAAGCTGGCAAAGTGGTATGTTTGTTGCCTTTCCTTGGGACTTTGTCATTTATATTTATGATATTGTTTCTAAACTGACAAGGTGACTCAAATCAACTCCACTTGCAGAACTTAACCTCAGATGTGCTGCTGTAGATTACTATATATCACAAATGTACACTTGGAAAAACACAAAAAAAAAATAACACACTATATACAAGAGTCCCCACAGAGCGAGACGCCACACTAAAAAAAAAAAGATTTTTTTTCTTCCTGTCTTAATGTCCTATTTTGCCCATTGTCTCACTGGATAACCTTTTTTGTTTTGTTTTCTCTTCCTATGGACAAGTAAAAACTAATATTCTCCAATGTTTAATCATTTTTTTAATTATATTTAAAAAATTCAAGGAGAGTACTAAAGTGTTAAGAAAACGCAGGTACAGCAGGACAAATAGATAACTTGCCCAGAATTCATCATCTGCTAGGTGGCTGAATTAGAACTAGAACCTGGATAGACCTGAGATACAAGTCCAGGCTTTTTCCATAGTTCTGTGTGGTTTTTCTGAGGTTCAGCTGAGTTGCTCTGCCATTGGTGCACAGCCATTAAAGTCTAGAGAAGAAGCTTTTTGAATGGGACAGAGCAGAAAAGGGAAATTATTTCCAAATTGGTATTAGAATCTTAGAACTAGAAAACTAAACCCACCAAAGCCCATATGAGGTTGCTTTCACATCTCTATGTATCTGTGCTACCGCCTAATAACGATATGTAGTAAAAATGCTTTGAGTCCTATGCACACAAGTGCTTTTGTTACAGGGTAGCCCAGAGTGGACTGGGCCGCCTGTCTGTGGGGCCTCACTCACGCACTCACGCTTTGGTTATACTGCAGGTACACACAAAAGGGTCAATAACAGGTTTATTTACAAAAGGGGGAAGGAATAGGAAACAACCCAGGGAAATAGAGCAGGATACAAAATAACTGGAATACCTTACTGGCTTGGCTGACTAAACACACCGAGTCACGAGGTCCAGAGAGCCGTTTCCCAAGCCAGAGAGAGAGAGATGCAGTCGTTTCCCTATTTATCCCCCAAATGTCCAGAATTTCTGCTAGCTCCGCCCTTGGATCCTCGCAGTTCTCTCCCTAGTACTGCTGGGACTTGTAGTTTCCAACCACTGGAGTAAGGGAAAGTGTCCAGAAAGCTGGAGTAGGAGGTGGAGTCCATAAGACTCTGCAGTTCCTTTAGGACATCCTTCCCCCCCAACACTTTTGAGTCCTGTGCTCTTGAGTCACAGACACACAAACACATACATATACATTTACACCTGTAAAGATACTCAAACTATTTAAAGAAAATTTAAAAAGTGTCTACGCAGCCTTCCTCATCTATTTTTTTCCATTCTTGGTTTCCTATGGAGTGCACAGCTCTAATAGACATTTTCCTCAGGAAATGTCCTATCACACATATACAGGGTTCTCCTAGTTCCTGAACTGAATTTGTCCTCAATTAAGCTGTATTTTCATCAGGAGTAAAGAAAGGGTAGGGTAGAGAAGAGTATGAGCTGTGTATAGGGCACTGAAAAAACTCCTGCCAATTTCATAGTTCTGGAAAAGCCTTTGCAAGAAGGTGCCTCAACCTTCTCTTCTTTGTTCCTTCCCCAATTCTACTAGTCATATAAATACACATTCACTCCTTCAAGTGTTTTATAATCTCTCCCAGATCAAAATGCTTGGATGTAAAAAGATGTACTATAGCTTGTCAACACCTCTTCTGAATTGGTTACAATTTACTCTCAGTTCTAACTGGAATTAAATATGCAGGCTGCAGATGAAGGAAGTGACAATGCAACTAATCTTTGAAATCATGTTGGTTGCTTATTGTGTTGCTCTACAAATTTATTGTCCAATAAAATAGTGACTCTGATAAGCATCAAAAGATGTTGTTATGAGTAAAATTGTTGCAACCCACCAAAGGCTGCGCTGACCTCTATATTCACCTGAAAGTAGGAGACTCAGAGCCAAAAGAGAATGAAGCAGGATCATGGGGTCTGAAATCCCCTCTCTTTATCAGGACTGGCCATGGGCATATATAGGGTCAATTCCTTCAGGGAAAAACAGGAAATGTGCTGAGGCAGGGAGTGGGGTGCATGTTTGTAGTTTTTACTTGAAACAAAGTAGTGGGCTGCAGCTATTTGCAGGACAGAGTGCACTGTGCTCTGCTGGCTTGTTTGTTGGCCTTACTGGGGAGTGTGCTCACCCATGCACAACATTAGTCAGGGCGGACAGGTGCACTTGAGGTCCTGCAGAGTTAGTTAACCACATAAAATAATATATTCTAGCAAGTATACAATGGTGCTCCAATTAGTCACATCCTCAGAAAAATGATGGAGGAAAAATATCTCATAGAACCAGCTCTACTAAGAGTGATCTACAGATTAACTAACAATTAGATATTAAAAGACTCCTTAGCTATAATCTTAGCAAATGGAAATCTAGAGTTATTTCAAATGTCTTCTATAGGGAGGTGTGGCATTTTGAGGAACACTTTTAATCTTGAAAGAGATTAAAATTTTTCCTTCTCCTAAGTCTTTGAAAATATAAATAAATCTAATCAAAAAGTTGTTTGGGGATAGAATTATCTCTTTTTTTTAGGCAAGTCACAATAAGAAGTGATTAATGTTCTCAGCTAAAAGGTGGTCCCACAGGTTATCTCAGTTTTTTGCCTATTACAGACACCATCCATGACCAATACATGATGATCCAAGGTACATATGAAAAGCTTATTCTCCAAAGAATAGAATGGTTTGCCAGTGAACAATGTTGTGAATAATGGTGCACATTTAGTACAATTACCCTAGGTTTGAGTGGGAAACTTACAAAATGGATTGAAACTGAAGAGGTCTTTTCTAAGTGGGCCATGTTCCACAGTTTGAGAAATAGCTCCCTTATCACAGAGGCTCTGACCAATTTCTAGGCAAAAGGAAAGTGCAAAATGTCTCCCTGTCCTCTATGCATGAAGGCCTTAGGGAATGAGAGACATATATATTGCAGTCATGTAAAATGAACTACCTCAGGAAATTAATTTTTAAAAAGCAATTAATGGTAAGATGTTACTAAAATCCTTACCCTAACATTCAACCTTTTCATAAATTTCATGCATCAACCACATCAAGTGTTAGCATTTCCCTGAATATGCAGTTTCCATACCTCTGTCTGCTTGCTGTGTTTAATTTTCAGATGACTCCTTTTTGGAGCTTTCATTTCTCTTTCATAGGAGAAAATTATCAACTCCTTTGTGTTTTTACAGAATTATTTGGACAACCCCTTAACAACATATAGCTTTTTGAGTTTATCTTCTGCAAATTAGCTATCAGCTTGAGAAGAACCAGGTTCACGTGCATTTTTTATTTGCAAGGGCTAGAATGAGACTGGCTTAAATAATAATGCCTCAGAATACAAAACAGATTCCATGCATTATCTTATTTTACCCTTAAACATTTGACCTTGCTCTATCATTATGCTTGCTTAAAGATGGAAAATTTGTAGCATTAAGTGTGTAGGACAACAGTGCGTACAACAGGGTGAATGACTTTCTTGGAGTTGGATGATGCTCATTCGTGCACTTAACAATGACCCCTCAATATTTTTAGGATGAAATTAAAATGTCCAACTTACATTGGTCTTTTTCAGATAAACTTGTAATTTTTTTCAAATTTGAAGTTATAAGTATATTTGAAAAAATTTCTCTTTATGACACTAGAGTTCACCACAAGCAAGACTTACTAAATTTTTCTTACTACAGTAGCATTGTTTTACAACACTCTATATGATCTAGGGGAGTAAGTTCACACCTTCTCAAATGCATGCCAAATATATGTCATCATGCCACACCCACCACTACAGCACCCCATTGCTTTACCTTAAGCCATTGGCCCCTCCCCTTTTCTTCTCAGTCCCCTTCTCTCCCCCTCCAGAAGCCTCAATTCCACAGTCATATTTCTATGGTCTATTTTTGTTCTGTTTTGTTCTTTTCTCTATATTCCCCATGAGTGAAATCATCTGGTATTTATCCACTGTATTTGTCCTTCTGACTTATTTCACTTAATTTAACCCCCTCCAGTTCCATCCATGTTGTCAGGAATAGCGAGATTTCACTTAATTTTAATTTTAAAGAATATTTTTTTAGAAACCTTGATGTCTTAAATCATAGAGAACAAGTTACAGTAAAAGAGGTCCATCTGTCTAGTGTCTTTCAAATCATATAAGCATGTTTGGTCTGACAAAAATCAACACTAGCATTGCTCTGAAGGCCATATGGAGTAATAAGAACAACAAAAGTGTGAATAGGACAGGTTGCTTAAAGTCAAGTAAAAACAGTTCCAAAACCTGAGAACATCACAGTTATTACTCCACTCTTCTACTGCTATCCTAAGCAAAAGCTAAGTTAAGCTTTCCATTTTCAGAACTAAACAAAATTCCTTCTGATTTAGACATCTATCATGCTTGTTGACCATGCAGAGCATTGCAAAAACAATGAAATCTTGTATTTTTAAATTTTCTTATATTTAACAAGAATTATCATGATCAATAGAAGTATAAATTATCATGAATTCACACATTTATCTGAATCAATATTTTGTTCATCTCAGAATCAGAATAATATTACCCAAAAAAATCACTAAATTCTGCATTTCTCTTTAGAGCTTCAGGGAGGGTTGTGTGCTGGGTTTTTTGTGTATAGATAGCCTTAACATCAGGCCCTGTTCTCTCATGGTAAATGCTAAGAGGACATCAGTATAAAAATAAGAGTTTAAATGCATTGGGAGGAAACAGGCCCTAACTATTAGTAACTTAAGTCAATATGAATTAAGGATAGTTTTAATGAATCAAATCCACTAATAATCTTATATCCAAGGTCATATTCTAGCTTCACTGCTAATGAAACAATCATTTTGGCAAAAATGTAGCACAGCTCATAAACAATTATCACCCTTTAGTTCTATCAATCACAATAGATTAATAAGGCATATCGAAGCAGATTATTAAGCAGATAAACTTTTCCTGGGAGTGCTTATAGTGGGTTTCTAGGATGCACTTCAAATATTGTGCAGGGAATTAGAACAATACTGATCTTAGAGCGACACCTACAGGACGCTAATAAAAGTAAATGAAGGCTGTGTAAGAAAGTATCAATCAGTACTATGCTTAATCAGGAAAACCAAGCTGACTCCTCTTTAAAAATATTTTGCCTGCTCAGGGCATTTTTCATAATAAATTAAGACAATGCTACCCTAATATAAATATATATGTATATATGCTTAATTTTGTCTCAGTTTTAGGCTACTTTCAGAATCAAGCTTGTTTAATGGTTAACGGATGGGCCATAATTCTTTGAAAATGTGTTTTCCCTGTAGAAATGAACACTATTTATCATAACCATCATCATCATCATCCATTGTGACCCTCATCATTATTTTTTTGTTTACTAGTGAGCAACATATAAATTTAGATATTCTTCACTTACATGTTTTTTTCTTATTTAAAATCAAAATTTCAGAACAAGCAGTCTACATTGACAGGCATTTCTTATTCAATAAAGAATGGTCTTACTAGATTCTCTTTTAAAATATTTTTGAGATAGCATGAACAGGTAAGATTTAAGAATATTAGTGAGAGGTTGTGGTGATATGACACTATATTTTCAGTGGATAGATAAGTAGAGAGCAAATCACCCCATATCAAACCTCTTTCCTCTCTTACATAAATCCACACAGCTGCCTCCCCCCATTGTGGCAAGCAGAGGAAAGAAGTAATTCTTTTACTTCCTCTCCCTCCCTTCCAGTTTCTCTTAGAAAGGATGCATCTCCAAGTCTCTCTTCTACTCCCTATTCTACTGTTATAATACTTAAATTTGCATTACTTTGCAGGAAAGAAATCGATGTTTTCAGAACACCCTTAAAGGCATCATTCTAATGTGCTTTCAAAGCTCTAACATTGACAAAAAGATCACTGGAAAACAAATTCCATTATGACCTTTTCCTGATTCTGACACTATGCTAGTATTTCATCATAAAAATCACTGCACATTAAAAATAGTACAGAAAAATAAAGTCAGTCAGGAGACATAGCAGATTGCATACAGCAAATACCTAAGGATCAAAAGCTTGTTTGTTTGTTTTTTTTTTTTTTTTAAAGATTTATTTATTTGTGCATACAGAGCTGGGGTACAGGCCAGAGGCTCAGGGGCGGTGAGAGGCTTCACCAGAGACAGAGTGGGGAACAGAACAGGCAGATAGACGAAGTACACTGCTGAGGGGAGCAGCGGGCGGGCCAGGAGAGGTCTGCCACACCATGTGGTCACCTCCGGGGCAGGCGGGAATCAAACTCATGCGGAAGTGGCTTTAGATTCTCAATGCTGTGCTTTAACCCGCTGCGCCACCAGGGAGGGCCAAGCCTGTTTGTTTTTATCACCCTTAGATAAAAGTCAGATTGTCAATTCAATCTTCTAAAATAAAACTGTACCTTGTCCACCGTTGTTGCCATCTCTGAACGACACCTAAGCAGGTAAGCTCAGACACTTATAACTTTCCTATTACATTGCTGTAATAAGTCTTGTCCCTATTAAAAAACATCTTCTACCCAGCTCCTGTGCTAAAATATAAATCTTTAACAGATTGTTACACTGGTTAAAGCCCTTATATGATTCTGTATCTTTATCTTCAGGATAAAATCCAAATCCCTTACCTGTACAAGTCTCCATATGATTTGGCCTGTGCCAATCTTCCCAGTTTCATATTTCACCATTCATTCTTTTTCTAAAGATAGTTGTAGTAGTGGTAGCAATATAATAACAATGCTAATGACGAACATTCATAAAACATAAAATATGTACCATATATGAGTTGTCTTACATAGTTTTTAAAATCATGGCAAAACATACATGACATAAAATTTTTAGATGTGATTCATAATTTTAAATACAACTGCCGATGTCCATCCCTGGAACTTTCTCTTTCCTTTATTTGATCACTAATCTCCCATTCCCTCCTCTCCACATGACCTGACAATCACCATTCAACTTTCTGTCTCTTTGAATTTTACTGTTCTAGTAAACAGTACACTAATATAAGTTCAAGTTTCTTGTCTTTCTAAAAAATGATAAATAGCCATTAGACTGGGTGTGAAGTGATATTTCATTGGGGTCTTAATTTAAAATTAATTTCTTAAGACAATGTCACTGGGTATTATTTCAGTAAACAGGTTTTCAAGTGAGGCCAGTAGAGCCCATATCTGTGTCTTCAAGTAAAAAAATAAAGAATGGATATGAAATTTGATAGCAGGCAGCTGCTAGTCTTCCTAGTAGCCAATCAAAAGGTATCAAATGTCAAGAATTATAAATTTAAGGTTAAGTTTCTTTCACATAATCTATCCAGCACGTGAATGAATGCCACAGAAACCATTTATTGAATTGATATGCATTTCTTTATAAGGAAAAGCAAAAAAAAATAGAAAAGTAAATATATCTTTGGGGTTAGAAGGCATATTACTCATCTGTAAAATGGCAACAATAATCAAGACAATACATATTTTTAACAGTCATGTTCTGTGAATTAAATAAGTTGTGTTGAAATGCAGTTTATAAATTCTACAGCAATATATAAATATTAAATAACTTCTAAAAGATTTTCTTTGACCTAATAAAATGCAACAGAAATTCATTACAAAATAATCACTTATATAAGATCTTCATCTAATGAATTATGTTAAAAATAAAAGGTAACTTTTCTTCTTTAATGAGCAAATCTCTTCATGAGGGAAGTACTGGTGTAGTTTGTACTTTTTTACATTTGCAATTTATCAGGCAAATCTATGTATAGTAGCATTTTCAGGATCTGAAAAGCTCAATTTTTGTTATCCTACAGCTCTATATTCCCAGCTTACATTGCCACTCGGGAGGAAGTCGTGTTGATAGCTGAAACTCTTTCGTTTTAGGGAACTGTCGTTAATAGTCATAATATACACCTACTCTCTTGGGTCTTGGGCGAAGTCCAGTGATAAAGTCACATGTTCATAGCCAGGAATAAAAAAAAAAATCAGATCTTAAGAAATAGTCTGTCATTTCTCCTATTTTAATTCCTGGGTCTGATTTAAAACTCTTACGGAGGTAATATTCTTATAGCAGTAATTCTGGTAATTTTGATTGAGGACCTCAGACACAATATATTGAACTACATAAATAGGTTTCATTATTATTTTTTTAAGTTTTTTTTTTTAAGATTTATGCATACAGAAATGGGGTACAGATCAGAAGTGCAGGTGTGGTGAGAGGATTCAGCAGAGACAGAGTGGGGAGCAGGACAGATAGATGGACGAAGTACACTGCTGAGGGGAGCAGCAGGCAGGTCAGGAGAGGTCTGCTGCACCATGAGGGTCACCTCTCTGGCCGGGGACTGTGCTAAGGGTCTGTGGTTAACCACTTGTTGTTCACCTGTTGTGTCACCAGGGAGAGTCCACCAGTTTAATTATTTTATTCACATTTTATTTTCTGGTGCTCAAGTCAATGTAATGCTAAACTGAAAAGGATTAGTCAGACTTTTTTAAGGTGAAGTTTTTAAAAAAGAAAGTAAATAGATGATTAAGAAACATTTCTAACAAGTACCACTATTTTTTAAAATAATACCTTTGCCTACAATTTCTGACAGTAGTTATAAAGAGTTTTTAAGGATTTTTAAAAATATTTTAAAGTGAAACTGTAAATCACACTTGGAGCATTCTTAAAAGTAACCTATTGAGTGTAAAACTTTTTGGAAAGTATGTATCAGATGTTGAATTAAATTGTAGAGATGGCTTTACTCTCTTCTCACTATCATAATTGAGAGATTCGGTTTTACATAAAAGTTGTAACAAAAACAGGATGTTACATGGATTGCTGCTTCTTTTCCAAACACTTCTCAATATCATCAAGCACTTGGACGGCAGCCCTTGGAATTCGAGTCCCAGGACCAAACACATTGGAAACACCAACTTCAAACAGAAATTCATAATCCTGTTGAAAGAATTTGTTTCATTAATAAAATACAAAATATTTCCAGTTTCAAAGACAATGAATCCTGTTCTTTCTTCTTTGTCCCCACTAGCCAAACTTTCTCAATGCACACACCATTTGCATCTAGATAAAAAATTCTTCCTGGAATGGAACTAGTACCAACAACCATAGCAGCAGGTATACTTAGAGTCATTAAAGAAGAAACTCACACTGTCCATTTCCCAAATACCTGAGGCAGGCTGGAGAACAGAATGACCCCCACTGCCTGAGGACTTCTAAGTCCTAAAACATAATTTTGTCTCACTTAAATTTTACTACTTGTCATTTTTTGTTTTAAATTTAGTATATGACAGTTTGAGTTTTAATGTTTTACACATTTGAGTATATTTAGTATATGACATATTTAAGTTTATAAGGCTATTTATTTTGTCCAAAGGATTCTGTCTATAAATAGTGAATGGTGCCCTTTAAATTTGACTTCATGATGCAAATAGAATTTCTGTAGGTGAAGACTAGCTTTCACAGTGAAAGTATAAGTGAAAAGATTCTCAGCACACAAATCCTCTCCAAAGCTTTGGGCTGTTTTAGCATCAGACCACTTGAAGCTACAACTGATTTCAGGACATGTTCTAAAGTCCTGATCCTCATGCACTAGTGCAATTCCAGGATAGTCTGCTTTGTACTTACTGTTGTAGCTCCCTTTGCATTCTCAAAAGTGATCGCATTAGGATGATAAATTATATGATCATGTTAAGTGACATAAGCTATGCAACTTCTATCAACTGACAAATTCCGGATAGAAAAGGAAAAGCTCTGAAAAATCAGAATTTTCACTGCTAACTTAGGTTATGACCCCCCTTTTTTGTATAATCATATCAAAAATATTTGTATAATCATATCAAATAGCTTCAAATTGGCTACCTGGCTTAGGCAAAGTACTAGCTGAGCCTCCCCAGGGCAGGAAATTCCTTTGTCCAGAGACAAAAGACAAGCTCCTAGGGAGAAAAGACCCTTGGGAGCATCAAGACTCTTGGAAAGCTTCCTTGGTCTTTTGAGACAAAAAGCAAATCTTGGATAAAACTCCCAGGGCATATGAACCCATGGACAATTTCCTAACATTATTGACATAGGTTTTGCTTAATGCATAACTATGTGACTTCCTCTTAATTTACCCTTTGCTTAATCACTAACTATTCTCTGCTAGTCTTAATTAACCTTTCCCTAAAACAAATACTAGCTACTCTCTGCTAACCTTAAGTTAGCCATTAGCTTTTCTTTAAACTATCACTGATGAATTTGCTAACACAATTTATTCCTTCCCTAGGACTAAATCCCTTGCTAACAGCTCATCTTTTCCCAGACCCCTTATAACTTTGAAGTCATAGTTAAACATCTGAATACATGAAACTTACCACAAAGATGTATAGTCTAGTATGCCATAAAGTGTCAGGAAGAGGATGCATTGTTCCCCTCTTCCTTTAGAACTTTTTTTTTTAAAGATTTATTTATTCATTCATATAGAACTGGGGTACAGGCCAGAGATGCGGAGGGTGAGAAGATTCACCAGGAACAGAGTGGGGAGCAGAACAGGCAGATGGACGAAGTACACTGCTGAGGGGAGCAGCGGGCGGGTCAGGAGAGGTCTGCCATGCCATGTGGATCTCCTCCAGGGCAGGAGGGGATTGGGAATTGGCTTAAGCTTCTTAGTGCAGTGCTTTAACCCACTGCACCACCAGGGAGGGCCCTTCCTTTAGAACTTTTATGCTGATTTCTTATTAATTTACTTGATTATTGTAACTGACTCTTGCTAAACAGTATAAATAAAAACCTACAAAAAATATGAGCAGAAAGACTTGCACCCAACTCCCACTCCTGTGTCTTCCTCGCACCTGCTCCTCTTTCCCCTTTCTAGGAATCTCCGCTCACTGGTGCTGCTCACTGGTGCCGCGTGCTGGTGCTGCTTGCTCTCTGACAGCCCATGATCAGGGAGATCCCCGACAGTTAAGTTGTCCTTCAACTATTACTTTTTGTCTCTATTAATTGACTTGTAATATTTTTCTAGTACTATTACTGCAGTGGTACTTAACACATTTTCTTAAAATTTTCATCTGTAATCTGTAAACTACTAAAGGCAGAGGACATGTCTAATCATCTTTGTAACCTTAGCTACTGATACATAAAGGCATTCAAAACATGTCATTGCTCTTGGGCAGCTGCTATACACTTCACAGTTTATAAATGTCAAATGTTGAAGAAATCGCACTTACGTTAAGATGGTCAAACTAATAAGCTATACCTTCTCTCTTTCCTAACAATTATGTGTATCGTCTGTTCTAACATCTGAGCTATGGATTTGGAATGCAAGATTCAACTGGGAGAGCAGTATAAACTGTTGTAACAAGAGACAGGATTCCTGAGTTACTGAAATTTTAAATAGATGTTGTAAAATTTTCTATAGTAAATGGATAAAACATGAGAAATAAATGAATCTGATTAAAGGATATAAAGTGATTTTTGACCTATTTTCATTTTTGCACCTTATCTATTAGGTTGAAATTATTTCCAAGTAAAAAATTATCACTGTGAAATGTCCTCCCTACTGAGCTGGTTTAAGTACATCACATCACCCTGTTTCAAAATGGCATTAGATTTCATGGGGCTGCTAATCTTGCCTAACATTCTTGGAAGCCACTACTGGTAAGAGAGTTCAAAGAGCCCAATTGTAGTGACATATTCTAATAAGGAAAGCCTATATGTACTTAACGGGGCTATAGCTCCACAACTAACGCTCCACAATGGCATGGCAAAATCTGTTTGAATAACCACCATACACTAGCTTTCTATTTTGAAATATAAGTGACTTTCAATTAAATATCAACATTTTATAAATTTACTGAAAACAAATAATGAGAGAAATATGTGGAT
>NW_004567102.1:14546548-14547619 GCF_000260355.1 Condylura cristata
AAGTACACTGCTGAAGGGAGCTCAAGCGGATTAGGAGAGGCCTGCCCGGCCATGTAGATCATCTCTGGGGTGGGGATCGAACTCATGTTGAAGTGGCTTTAGTTTCTTAGTGTTGTGCTTTAACCCACTGCACCTCCAGGGAGGGCCCAAAGATACCCATTTTAACATACAGTATCATTACAGAAAATGTCTCAGTCTATAAACTTATGAGGGGAAAAGTATATCAAGCTATAAGTGTTCTAAGTAATTCAAATATCCAGAGGACTAATACAACTTATATAAAATACACTTCTTACAAATGTCAGCTCATTTATATAAGAGACCTGAATTTTTTTTCCTCAACTTACATTGTAATTTCAATATTTTGTCCTGCCTAGTTAATTTGGTTCTTAAATTTTAATACATGCCCATGGGCTTGGTAATTAGACTAAAACTGCAATACAGAGAGAAGTTATTCACAGATAGATAACAATAAAGGATAAAAGCAAGTCATAGTCCCAAATAGTAATTTATATTTATGGAAGTATTAGGTATCTATTTAACAAAAGCAGTTTTGTGTTGACCATATCACATTTAGTACTATAGAGCTAGAAAGAATAGTTTGTTTGCTAGCACAACATTATCACCACCTCACCTCATGTTTATGTATTTTCTAAATTCATAAGTAGATTATAAATTCAGTACTTCATATTAAGTTGTAATGGAGAGGAAAAGTGCATACATGGACACAAGGTCACAATCTCATGGATTCATAGATTCCTTGGTGGGCCTTAATAATCTCAGTATCAGTTACTTAGAACACTCTCAGAAAAAAAATAAATGATATTGTTATTACTTAGTACAATCTCAAAAAGAAAAAATGATTGGAAATAGATCCAATTAATATTTTAATTATTTTTTTTAAGATTTATTTATTTGTACATACAGACTGGGGTACAGGCAGGCCAGAGGCTCAGGGGCAGCAAGAGGCTTCACCAGAGTCAGAGTGGGGAGCAGAACAGGCAGATGGACGAAGTACACTGCTGAGGGGAGCAGTGGGCGGGTCAGGAGAGGTCTGCCACGCCATGTGGT
>NW_004567102.1:14548619-14559894 GCF_000260355.1 Condylura cristata
AGTGCAGTGCTTTAACCCGCTGGGCCACCAGGGAGGGCCGTAAGGTCATTTAATTTTTAATATTTTGTTTATTTTTCTGTAGATGATCTGAGATGTAGGCTAGAGATGTGGAGGAGGGGTCAATGAGAAGATTCACGAGACATAGTTGGGGTCAGTACAGGTACAGCAACTGAAATATACTGCTAAGGGGAACAGAGGGTGAGACAGCCGAGGTCTGCTACACCATATGGGGTATAGCTCCCTGGCCATGCACAGAACTCAGACCTTTCGAGTTAATAGCGCTGTGACTTAACCCCTAGGGAGGCCCTTCAGCTGCTAAGATCCTTTTTTTTTTTTTTTTCAAACTAATCTTATGCCTTTTCCATCAATGCTTATTAACTAGGAAAGATAAATCTCTACCTAGGTCACCACTTTGCAGGGAGGTATTTTCTCATAGAAACTATAAATTATTAAATTATAATAAATTATATGGTTATAGGTTATATGCAGCAAATTACAGCACAGCACTATGAAGCTATCTGCAGCTACTGCTGCAAGAGTTCGGGGTGACCCACATGGCATGGCAGATCTCTCCTGACCTGCCTGCTGCTCCCCTCAGCAGTGTACTTCAGTCGATCTGCCTGTTCTGCTCCCCACTCTGTCTCTAGTGAATCCTCTCACCCTCCTCCACCTCTGGCCTGTACCCCAGTTCTGTATGCATAAATAAATATTTACAATAAATTATATACAGCCTGAAAAGAAAACATTTCCTTTTTTATAGAATTTACCTCATAGAATCATTAGAAAATGATTTGGCTCTAAATCTACAATAAGTTTAACTTTAGTAAAAATATAAATTAAAAGCTTCATATAAACTATGGTTACTCAAGAATTCCACAAATGTATTAAAAAACAAGAGATAAAAAATACCTGTGGTGGTATCACTCCTCCACACATGACAAGAATATCTGGTCGTCCCAGAGAGTTAAGTTCCTTGATGAGCTCAGGCACTAAGGTTTTATGACCAGCAGCAAGCGTGCTCACACCCACAGCGTGCACATCTGCATCCACCGCCTGCTGGGCCACTTCACGGGGAGTCTAAAGAGTTAGGAAGTAAAGAGACAAATCACTATTTACTCTGAAAAGTGCTTTAAAAGTATTTGCTATTTAAATCAACTACATCTTTAATATTAATCTGCATTAAAATCATGAATGTAAATTTTCCTATATTATTCTCCAATCATAAATGCCATTAGTCCAATTGACACAATAAATATTAATGCTTCATTTGCTTCCTGCAGTATAATATTTATATTTGATTTAAGTTACACCTAAATATAGTTTCCTCCAAAATCTTCAAGACAAAGAATACATTATCATTCTTCATCATAATTTTTTAAAAGTACACCTATTGTCATCATTATCAACAATTTTTGAATAGTTATATAGTACAAGGGAACTTGTTATAATATCTATGAATAAGCAATAGGCTAATCATTAAAAGAAATGAAAATTCACAGCAACATGGATGAAGCTAGAAGGGATTATGCTCAGTGAATTAATCCAGAAAGAAAAAAATATATATCAGATGGTTTCAATTATAGAACAAATGTAGAGAAAACAAATACAGGGTCAGGAGGAGAAAAAGGAATTATAATAAATTAAAAATCAAAATCAACAGGCAACTATAAATCAGAGACATTATGCAGGGGAAGGGGAGAGAGAAGGATCAAAACGGGTGGGAAGAGCACAAGGGACTATGATGATGGTGCACAAAGTGAATTGGTGGGAGGAATTTCACAGGGACTACCCTTGAGAGGAGAAAGCATATATTATAAAAAAATGAAGAATGATATAAAATATGTATAAAATTTAAAAAATATATGAAAATAAATAAAGTTCCTCCCCTTTAATCAGCATTAAATAAATAAATAAGTCTAATGAGAAAAGTGAATCTTAGTAACTTAAAATACAATAGGAAAGAGTGAAACTAGAAAGATGGCAAACCAGGAAATCCCAGAATTTCTTTCCAAGGAGTTACTGAATTTATAGAAACAGATGAACCAAAACAATATTGTGAGAACCCTAGACACCAATTAAGTGTCTACAACACCCAGACAAGTATATAAACAAAAGAAGGTATGGCACTGAAAACGTTCTCATTTATTAATTGCTTTTCACCATTTTCCAAATCATAGAAGAAAATTTCCTAATATCCAATTATATACTGAATCACCCAAGATCATATTTAATTTCTCAATGCGTCTGTGACATTTCTTTGATAATTCAGTTGTATTTAAATTTTTCTATATAAATGTCTACAAGTCCTTCACTGTGAACTGATAATTTAAGGAGGGTAAGACCACCTCAGATACAAGTAAACACTTATAAGCACAAAAAAATTATCCAAATCTAATAATTTGGTGACTTTTTTTTTTTAAAGATTTATTTATTTATGCATACAGAACTGGGGTACAGGCCAGAGATGCAGGGGCGGCGAGAGGCTTCACCAGAGACAGAGCGGGGAGCAGAACAGGCAGATGGAGGAAGTACACTGCTGAGGGGAGCAGCGGGCGGGTCAGGAGAGGTCTGCCACGCCATATGGTCTCCTCCGGGGCAGGTGGGAATCGAACTCATGCGGAAGTGGCTTTAGCTTCTCAGTGCTGTGCTTTAACCCACTGCGCCACCAGGGAGGGCCAATTTGGTCACTTTTTAAGGTTCATCATTTAGTATGGAAACAAAAGATTCTATACTTTTGGCGATGAATCCAAAAGATGCCTGAGTAAGTCATTCAATAGGTTAGTTGTAACTCCCCTCAGTACATTTTAGAAAATTATTTTACTTAGATATAAGCTTTCTAAAGCATACTTGATTGTGCCACTCTTCCTGAACACCTTTCAGTTTAAGTCCAAACTCCTTAGAATGGCATATAAAGCTATTGATCATCTACACCCAACCACTGTATTCTAATCTCATTAAACTTCTTAGCAGTTACTTTGAGCACTATGTCTCACACTGTGTAGCTCTGTCAAGTTGCTTCTTTTTAACATGCCCTTTCTTGTCTTGCACGCCAGACCTCTGAAAGGTACAGTTCAAAAAAAAATCACAGACAAGTGAGGTGCTCACCTTATTCAAACTTCAATCATAAGTCATTATTCTGCTATTATTACTGTTAGATAAATCTCCCTACTAGGAATCTATAGTCTCCCTGAAGAAAAAAAAAATCCTATCTTATTTAGCTAACAAACTGGCAAAAGGTAGATGATCAATATGCATTATTAAAGTTTTTACAATGCATTTTTCATCCAAAGTTATATTTGAAGTGAAGAGCTAATGTCTTATTACTCTATAGAGATTCCAGCCTCATGTATTTCCAACAAATTATTTTCTTAGCTGGGCCTAAAAGTCTGTGAGTAAATAAAATACTACTAGAGACTATAGAGTATAAAAGAGACTAGAGACAAAGAGTATAAAAGACAGAATATTTAATTATGAGTCAAGCCCATTCTGATGCTTGATTTCCCTTTCATAACATTCACCTATTTAATGTGGGCTACCTTTCTTACAAAATATTAGTCACATGTCAATAGAGAGAACAATATCACTTTTGAATGTGATTTTGTAGCTTCAGAAGCCTAACATAAGTTTCACTTTTTTTGACATTTTACTTTTACAGCATAGCAGTTAAAAGTACGTTAACATAAATTGTATTTTATTTTTCATATCTGTCATAACTAATGGGATACATGCCTTCAAAATAAATTAGGAAATTTTTAATACGCTTTTCTCTTACAATTTTATAAACATCATCTTGGTCTATCATTTAACATTTTTTTCTAATTGTGACTTCTTTCTCCAAATAATTTTTAGTTACCTGAAATAGAGGACCTATGTCCACATCAAAACCGAGATCAGCAAATCCTGTAGCAATAACTTTTGCTCCTCTGTCATGTCCATCTTGTCCCATTTTTGCCACAAGAAGACGAGGTCTGCGACCTTCACGTTCCATGAAATTTTGAACCCTAGGAAACATTTTAATATGTGAGAATAATTATATATTATCCAAAGGTCAGTTATAAAAACTATTTTTACATGCATCAAATATTTCAAATTTATTTAAAAACATCTGTGCTGTTTACTAATATTTTGTAATATCTCTATTTGGCATTAATACCTCCACCATATGGAGATGTTTACCTCTTCTCTGACCTCAGAAGAAAGTGTGAATGTTACACAGTTTATAAGCCTATAAGACTGAGAATATCACAGTAAAATACTAAATTCTGTTTTAAGAAACCTCATGTAATACCTCTTGATAGCAGATGATATCTCTTTACTTTCTCCAAATTCCTGACGATAGGCTCCACTCACCATGCGATCATTAGCTTTATGTTCACCAAATACCTTTTTCATGGCATCTGTGATTTCTCCAACTGTACATCTGAAATATTAAATGGAGGATATATTAATAGCATTATCTGAAATAAAAATATTTACATTGATATTCAGCATAATTAGACAATCTGATTACCTAAGGAAAAATGGGCTATCAAAAATCTAAATGACAGTGCTTTTTTTCTGTATTCATACAAGCATCTTTCCTCAGATTACTCCTAAGTAAAAATACTTATGAGTGAGCCTTCACACACAGTAATTGTTTTTTCAAATGTTAACCAAAAAATGACCAAATGACCTAAAATTATAAATAGATAAGCATCTGAAAATGGATAAAGAAGATTCCTACAGATATTTTCTGATAATTTATAGATATGGTAATAGTATTACAAATACCCTAAAGTAGGCAAAATGTAATGGGATGACTGAACACAAAATATCAGATATAACTTTTTAATTAAAACCTAATGATGAAAAAGAAAAATGGGGAATAGGCAGAGAACCATGTTTGAAAAAGGAAACAGTAAATGCAAAGGCTCCGAGAAGTAGGGAAAAATACTTTGTTACTAAAAATAAAAGGGTCTCTGATTAGTAGAGCATAGTGAGGAAAATAGGATGAGATGACATCAGAGGTAGGCAAAAGTCACATCTAACACAGTCTTGCAAGCCATGATTAGATTAGGTTTAAATTTAAAAGGAAGTGGGACATTACTGGAATATTTTAAGTAGAAGAATTCATCCAATTTCTTTCAAGGCCCCCCCTAAAAAAAAAGCACTAAATGTTTACTCTGTGCCTTAACCACTTCAAAAAACATGGCAAAAAAAAAAAAGCATTATATTAAAGAACAAATAATAAAAACAAAAATAATTAGTGACATTATTTTACACTGGGGAAAAAGTTTTCATTGCTTGCTCACTTTTCTGCATGTCTCATATTTCTGCATGTCTGATGACATAAAGAAGTACTCTTTATTCTGGATTTTTCAAAGTAGTCTGTATAGCCATGGAAAACAGAGATAGTGTCTACTTCTAGACAATGGATAGGTTTGCTTACTATCCAATACCACATCTCCCTATATTTGAAAGTAACATCAAATGTCAACCTGCAAATCACTGAAATGGATTCGTAACATAGCCTCAAGTATCTGAGTCATAGGGAAAGACAAAAGCCCTCAAAACATATAAATGTTTTAAATGCACAGATGTTTTAGAAAACAAATTTATGTTGGTTTCTAATATTTTCTTTTAGGCACACATGGTTTATAGGATCAACCTTTTATTTAAGTACACTCTCAAAAATTAAAGTGCCCAACTTTTAGTATTTGGGAACCTTCAAACTTACAGATCCTCACCTTGCACGAGCTGCATCCACAGCAAGAGCCAGAATGTTCCCATTTCCACTGGCAGCACAGTCAGTCAGTGCAGCAAGACAACGTTCAGCCAAAGCTTGATCCCTGCTAGATTTGACCTTTTGGAAAAGAATAATTTATGTGAATACAAAAAACAGAGATAAGAATAAGTTTCATATGGAAACTGTTCAATCCTAACATCAAAATTACAATATATATATCCTATGTCTGAATTTCATTCGGTTTGTTAAATAGCTCATTTAATAAACAAGTACTTAAGGACTGTCCAAAATAATACTACGCTCTGCATATCCCTTAAAAATGAGAAACAAACACAGTAATAGATAATAGTGCTATCACCCCTATTAGTATTTGCTAGTCAAGCTTTTCAAACACAGCAAAACATTGAAAACAAGTAGATATTATATATAAAGAACTTTAAAGGAACACAAAAATAGTGACAAGAAATAAGAACAAATTGGAACTTAGAAAATATTTCAGTTACATTTTAGGTTTTCCTTTGTTAATTAAAATATATTAGTAATAATAACTATATGTATTGCTACTCAGTATATTTAAAAATGATGATGAGTGTATAAAGGGAAAAGAGACAGTGTGCAATACTGAGATTGAAAAAAAATTGAAACATTATCAATGCTTTATCCCTCAGGTTCTAGCTCTGCTCTGCCAAAGTTTCCACCACCTGCAAGAATCTAAAATATGAACTACTCAAGATGCCATAAAAAAAAAATCACATAGTATCTATAAAGTGGAAGTGGGACAAAAATTTATTTAAGGTTAAGGAAAAACCTAACTCAAATATCACTAGTGTTACATTTCTCTTTCTTGTCCAAATAAGGTTATCATTAGCTGTGGTAAATGGAACCACTCAAGCTATAAGAATTTAGAGCTACTAAGAGTCTAAAATAGAAAAGGACATTTTCATATATAATAAATATTGAGCCTTTTGTGATCACCGAAAATAAAACTCTACATCATAGATAGGACGTTTTTTAAAAATGACAAATGCAATAGGAATCATTACCTCTTGATTAAATACGAAGAGGAAATAACATCATCTAACAAGTACAATTGTTACTTGGGGAACATAGGGAAAGGTATTAACTATATTCAGTCTAACTGGCAAAGTCTATCTGGTTCTTAAAGAACATTTGATCTGAGAAGAAATAAAATCAAACCCTAAGTAATCACAGCCAAAGTGAACACAGAAAAAACATTAAGGAATTTCAAGTTTTCTGTCTTAGAAATAGCAGTCGTTACAAAAATCAGAAAAGACCAAAGTAGTTTCTTACACAAAGATTATAAAAGTAAGAATTTATTTTTTTTCATATGTTTTGGATCATCTCATTGAGAAAATGGAATAAAATGGAGAAATAGTTCTCGTTTCAATAAAAATAATTATTGTAAGTGGTAGTTATTATGTACAACCAAATGTATTTAAGTTAAAAAATAAGCAGAAAGAAAATAATTTCATAGTAGCAACAGAAACTGCAGCCTAATGGAAATAAACTAGTGTGTGAAGACCTGAGTTCAAATACTGATTGTGAAGTTTATTTTGTTTTTAATTTTGAATAAGTTACATAGTTACTAAGCTTTAGCACTAATCTATAAATTATGGGAACTATAATTAGTACAGTGTGGTTTTAATAAGAACATCTAAATTTCATGGAAGCAGAGAATATTATTTAAAGCATGAGTTTTTGGTGTCAACAAACCTAGATTTGAGTCTTAATTGGTCAATTATTTATGTAGGCCAAGTATCTCAATCTCTTTAGGCTCCTTATCTTTAAAATATTGGGAAATAATACCTTCCTCTTGTGTCGTAATGATTAAGCAAAACAATGTTGGGCTTAGCTAGTGCCCAGAACACAGAAAGCACTCAATAAATAGCAGCTATCATTACCTTCTTAAGTTTTTCAATCTGCTTATTACGCACTGAAGTATTATCAATTGCCAGAACATCCACAGATTCTTCTTTTTCCAACTGATACTTATTTACTCCAACAATTACTTCAGAACCTGTTAATTTCCCAGAGGAAAATAACATATAGCTTCTATTCACAAATTATTGTCTAAAAGTAATAAATTGATTACCTCCTATTTTTCTTATAACTTTAATATTTTTAAGTAGTACTCTTAACGCTTAAGAAATCTTCAACATAGATCAGTAAACACAAATATAGCATAGAGTTAGAGGAAAGAATAAGTATATATCACAATCTCTGTAAGGGAGGATTTCTATTAATCTCCCAAACCATATACCTTTCCAGAGTTTCTGACAACCTGTCTTTTATCACACAAAATTAAAACAGTATTAGCAGCCATTATCTAAGATTCATAAGATAGAAGATTAACATGCAACAGCTTTTCTAATACTTTCTTATTGAAACTTTTAAACAAACAAAAACCTTTAAAATATCTTTAAGTATTTCCTGGTGGTGCAGCGGGTTAAAGCACAGCACTGAGAAGCTTAAGCCTCTTCTACATGAGTTCGATCCCCGCCTGCCGCAGAGGAGATCCATATGGCGTGGCAGACCTCTCCTGACCCGCCCGCTGCTCCCCTCAGCAGTGTACTTCGTCGATCTGCCTGTTCTGCTCCCCACCTGTCTCTGGTGAATCCTCTCACCCTCCGCATCCCTGGCCTGTACCCCAGTACCCCAGTTCTATATGAATAAATAAAATCTTAAAAAAAAATACGAAAGTGTTAACTAAGAGAATAAATGAATATTCCAAAGAGGAACACAAAGACCAATAATACCATCTTCAAAAATCTTAAGTTATACATTCACACACACACACACACACACACACACACATATATAGTGAACATTCCTTCACACATACTTTGAACATATGTTCCCCTATGTGTATCCATGCACACAAAAATACAGAAGCACAAAGATAGAGGCAAAACTATTTTATCCACTTCATTTTCCAGTTGTTTGTGTATGATTGACTATATGTTATCTTCAAGCTGAAATTATTTCTTTGTAAATACTGGATTTCATATATACACTTTTTCACCTTATATTATCTTACCAGAATCTATTCTAGCTTGTCTTCGGGCAGCACATTCTTCAATTCGAAGTTTAGGTATCCCCTCTGCTACAGCTTTGGCCATTCCACCCATCTCTTCAATTTCATTAATGAGCTAGTAAGAAACATAGATTAATAAAACTCAAAGAGGATATGAATATATTTTTAGAAACTACATAAATGTCTTAAGCTAAATAGTTGCTAATATTAATAAATTATATACTTTTTTAATGGTAAATGTAATGTGTCGTAATAAAGGAATTAACAATAGAGTTTTAAGTTATCTAAAAAGCAACAGAAAACTAACGAATATATTCTGAAAAAAGGAAAAGACATACTAACTCAAGGGAAGAAAAAAGCAAGCAGAAAATAACCACTGCTTTTTAATTTGTAAGTTGCTTAGTAATAGCTGTTTTCTCAACTCTATGAGTATATACTAATGTATTTTTAAATTAAATTTCAGTCTTGAAACTTTAAAGTCAAGTTTATTTGTCCCATTTTATAGGGTTTGGTAAAAATCTATCAGTAGTTTATCAATTTCTATTTTTCTATAAATCCTAAAAGCAAAGTTTCAAAAAAAAGAAAGTAACCTTCAAGGCAGCATTATAAACATCATTTGTGAGAGATTCCATCATATATGAACCTCCCCAAGGGTCAGCTACTTTGGGAATCCCAGATTCTTCTTGAATGATGATTTGTGTGTTCCTGGCGATTCGAGCACTTTTCACAGTTGGCAAACCCAAGGCTTCATCAAAAGAATTTGTGTGCAAAGATTGAGTCCCTCCGAACACTGCTGCCATTGCTTCTACTGCAGTACGAATAATATTGTTGTAGGGATCCTAAGACATTTAATAAAAAACAAAACAAGTCACAGTTGATACATATTGTACCCATAAAAGATGATATTATTAAGAAGTAGCTGCTGCATATGCTTTTTTTTTTTTTGGCTTCAGAATCTCCAATAAATGTAGACAAATTAGTAATGATCTAGCCTTAAGAGTCAACGTATTTAACCTGTATTTAGGTACTAAAACAGTCTCTTATAAACCTTTGAAATATTACATATCTGTTGAGTTTACTTTTCCCACTGTGTTTGGGAAAGTCATTGGACCTTTCTGAACTTGTTTCCTTAACTGTAAAAATGAGGAAGTTAACACAAAAATGGTTATTACAATTCTTTCCAATTCTGAAATCTATATTTCTCCATTTGGGGAGACGAAATTGAATTTAATGTGGCGCATATCAATTTTCATTCTTTAAAAAGATTTACTTATTTATGCTTATGGAACTGGAGTACAGGCCAGAGGTGTGGTGGGTGAGAGGATTTACCAGAGACAGAGTAGAGAGCAGAACAGGCAGACTGACAAAGTACACTGCTGAAGATAGCAGTGGATGGGTCAGGAGAGGTCTGCTGCACCATGTGGGTCAGCTCCCTGGCCAGGGATTGAACTCATTCTGCAGTGGCTTCAGAGAGCTTCATAATGCGGTGCGTTAGCCCATTGTGCCCTCAATTTTCATTTGAGAGCCATCAATTTTCATTTTTAACAACATAAAAGCAATGTAACTTTAAGTTATTTTTAAAATCAAAATAGTTTATTATAGCACATATAAAAGACTATCAACACACAATTTTTAATAAAAATTCAGTTAAAATAAATTATCTTAAAATGAAAGCAGTCGTTAGTCTGTTTGCAGACTGCAATGAATATGTATGTTTTAACTTTAATTTGACAGCTTTATGTTAGCATTTTAAATATTAAAATAATTTGACAATATTAATTAAATTGTTATTTGTATCTCCTCTATCATCACATTGCCTCTTTTCAAAAAAGTCTATGCCCTCCACAAAAAGCCGCTAAGATTTAAGTAAGTTCACATTGCTAACCACTAGAGGGAGCCAACTTAATGAGTTTATATGTCTAAAAACAAATTTAAATGGGTGTTGTGCTTCACTATAATTGTGACTTTAAAGTATTAGCAGATAGTTATTAAATATATTTCTGGATTGTGTGATGTTGCTAAAAGTAAAATATATATGACTTCATTAAAATGCTACACTTTAAATTATATGTCTGTATACCTGTTCAGTGAGTGACCATCCTGATGTTTGACAATGTGCTCTTAGAAGAAGAGATTTTGAGTCTTTGGGATGAAACATTTTCTCTATTAAGTGGGCCCAGAGTCGTCTCCCAGCTCTCATTTTCGCTATTTCCATATAGAAGTTCATCCCAATTCCCCAGAAGAAAGACAACCTAAAATAGTAATGTTAAGCCAAGAATTTGATGATATACAATATGAAACAGAAAATAAAGTTATATAACATAATAAAACTTACTACACACATAAATATACTAAACACAGATCAGAAGTCAATATCCAGGTTTTATTTGTAAACAAGTTACTTTGAATTACAATAAAAGCATACTTAAGTAACTTTTAACTAAAGAGATAAAAGTACAGTTATATGCACAGAAAAGATATTACTGAGGTTATTT
>NW_004567102.1:14561104-14566352 GCF_000260355.1 Condylura cristata
GTCAATGTGTTTCAGATACTGTAAGATAGTCTGGAAAACACCACTGTATGTTTTCAAGAGGATGAAAGTAAATAAATAAAATCTTTATGAAACTAATTTTGAAAAAAATTTTGACCTCAAAGACCCCAGGAAGGGTATCAGCTACCCTCAGAAGTTCTTGAATCATACTTTCAGGAACTGCCATCATGGTAAATATGCAACAACTACTGGTATAAAGGAGCATTCACTACACTATATAAATTCTGAGAGTAAGAACCATATTTGTCATGTTCATTGCCAGTAAAAAAGCTAGTATCTGGTCGAGGACAAGGTTTAGCATTAACTAATTATCTGGCTGATTTAAATACTTCATAAAATTCATGTAAGTTTTTCTATATATTCCTTTTTTCTTCAATTTTTCCCACACAACCTCATTAACAAGTTAATAGTAATTGTTATAAATACAATTGAAAATAATGTTTTGTTTTAAAATATTAATGCAATATTAATATTAAAATATTAATGTTTGTTTTAAAATATTAATGCAATAGTACTATGCATTACAAAAGAAGTGATAAGAAAACTAGATGATATCTGTTTAAAATGGAAAAAAGCAAATCTGTCTTGAACCTTATTTACATTTTAACATTTGTTGAGATGAGCCACTTAATTGTGTTCTGTGAATAACTAGAAATAAGAATTGGCTTATTCTCATTGTCACTCAGACGCACTATGAGAATCTAATGATATTTATATGTTCAAATTTATTGCATCAAATATGTTTCTGTACACTCATACAATGGTCCTGTTACTTGTCTTGCTGTTGAGACAGTAATCGAGTTTAATTTACTCACCTAGGTGCGAATTCATCAATTGTCAGACCAGCTTGGAGTCCAGTTCTACAGTACTCCAATCCATCTGCTATAGTATAGGCCAGCTCTAGAATGGCGTCAGCTCCTGCTTCTTGCATATGGTATCCACTAATGGAAATTGAGTTAAATTTTGGCATGTGCTACATGAAATAATAAATAGTATATTTTACAATAATAATAATATTAAATGCTTCCACTAAAGCCATTTCTAAAAGATATATTATTTTAAAATGATGTTCAATTCAGACACACTAAGTATTATGTATTATTAGTTGAAAATCTGGAATGCATACTTTCCTGTATTCAATTCCTCCTCCTCCCCAAACTTTAAGGGACTGATCAATCAATTTCGGTGAGAACTGTGCCTTTATAATTTTTCTAGTGAAAAAGAAGTTCCACTGACCATCCCTTAAAGTCAAAAGTTTAAACTTTGAAATTAGTTAGCTGGGGTTAGAAATGTAATCTTTGGGGCCCTCCCTGGTGGCGCAGCGGGTTAAAGCACAGTACTGAGAATCTGAAGCCACTTCCACATGAGTTCGATTCCCGCCTGCCGCCTGCCCCGGAGGAGACCACATGGCGAGCCAGACCTCTCCTGACCTGCCCGCTGCTCCCCTCAGCAGTGTACTTCGTAGATCTGCCTGTTCTGCTCCCCACTCTGTCTCTGGTGAAGCCTCTCACCGCCCCTGAGCCTCTGGCCTGTACCCCACTTCTGTATGCACAAATAAATAAATAAATCTTTAAAAAAAAAAAAAAAAGAAATGTAACCTTTGGTCTAAGAACTGAATGAAAAACCTTTAATACCAAACCAATGACTCTGACCTCATAAGTAATTATAAATTTGGGTTAATATGATGCAGATAAATAAATTTAATTATTTCTTACTACTTTCTTATTTCAATTATTATACATGAAATACATAAATGAAGGCATTTAACATGAATAAGTGTATAATGGGGGAAAAAAGAAAATGATTCAATCCTTACTACTATAGACTGAAACAAAATGGGATAAAATGCATGGCTTAAAAATCAAAGATTTCAGTTTGATTTACTATGACACTTAATGCTAAGAATATTGCAGACAAGTTTTCTTTCACAAACACTAAGAAAATGACATTTCTATTACACTTCTAAAATTTCATGTTAGGTACAGTCCTGACATCATACATATCAGGAAAAGCCAAATAAAAGACTGTATTTCATGAGAATTAACTGAAAATAAAGTAATAAAAACAGAATCGCAGAAATTCACTATAGTGGTTATGAACATAGACTCTGGAGTCAGACTGTTAAAACCCTAGCCATGTCATTTATCTAGGCAAGTTTCTCAATTTTGTTGTACTTTGGTTTACTAAACTATAAAAGAAATAATAATTTTAATTTTCTCATGGAGTTTGTGTGGGGTTAAATTAACTCATCCAGAACCACTCAGTTTTATGCCAATTCACAATAAGCATTCAAAAATTTTAGTTATTGTTAACACGGTAAAATCTGCATTGTACATTTGCAAATATTTTACTTATACCTAACCAAAATTTCTTGGAAAATGTTCCATCACAATAATAAGTGGGAGAGGACTGAATTAAATGTGACTGAGACCACTTGAATATTTAGAAGTAAATTTAGAAGTAAAAAAAAATAACAGGTGCTTCTCTATGAAGAGAAGTTTAGTATCAACATTAAGAAAAATATAGAAAAATTGGGAATATTACTGAGGCTTTAAAAGGAAATCCTGATATTTGCCACAATGCACATGAACCTTCAGGACATTTTATAAATGTGAAATACGCACAGAAAGGTAACTACTGCACAACTGCACTTATACAAGATGAGTAATTAAAACAGAGATAGAAAGAGAATGGTGGTTGCTAGGAGTTGGAGAAAGGGGTGATGGATACAGTTTCAATTATGCAAGATGGTAAGAATTCTGGTGAGCGTGTGTGGTGATAACTGCACAAGAAACTTAATACTACTGAATTGTACCACTTAAAAATGATTAAGATGACATATTGTATGTTATGTGTATTTTCCCACAATTTAAAAAAATCTTAAAGAATAAACAGATTATTTCAATATAACATTGTTTGATAGGTATCTGAAACTGGCATTATTATCTCTGATATGAGGAATTATATAAAGCAATTCCTTTAGATATCACAAGGGAACATGCCCAGTACACAAAAGCACAAACTATTACTATAGTAATACAGACTACAACAGCCATTCTCCACACTCATCCTCTAACATGAAGCAGAAATTTAAAGTGCCAATGTGTAAGAACTCACATTTCTAACCTACTTCCACTATTGTGCATGTCTATTGAGATATAAATAGAAGTTTGATTTGTTCCTTCTAGAAGTTTACTTTAAAAATAAGAGAAACAGGTTTGTCTTTCCATGAAACAAACCTGGCCCCAACTACTTCCCTAACCATAAAATGGCACACTTGGGCCCTCACTGGTGGTGCAATGGTTTAAAGCGCAGCACTACAAAGCTATCCGCTGCCACTGCAGCATGAATTTGATCCCTGGCCAGGGTGATGACCCACATGGCATGGCAGATTTCTCCTGGCTTGCCCACTGCTCCCCTCAGCAATGTACTTCATCAATCTGTCTGTTCTGTTTCCCACTCTGTTTCTGGTGAATCTTCTCACCCCTCCCCACCAAGTCTGGCCTGTACCCCAGTATGCATAAATAAATACATCTTTAAAAAAAAAGATGGCATGGCACGCTAACAAGATCAGCCTGGATTAAGGACCGTAGAAGTCTGATACAGCCCAAACCCAGATGGCTTCCTTTCCAACATCTTATAGATGAAAAAGAACTGACTCCTCTTTAGTTGAAGCTAAATATGGAACGCCATCACATGTTGCAAACTAAATGTAATCCACTTGTTTATATGTTTTTGAAATTGAAAGGTGATGAATATATAATTCTATATAATACAGTTCATTAGGTAAGATAAAAATCAATGAAAAGAAATAAAAGTTACAAAGTAAAAAGGCTAAATATCAAATGTGGAGAAAAGGCAATGCCTGCAAGAGTTCTGATAATCGGCAATTACAAGAGATAAAAAAGATTTGATAACAGAGAACTTTAAGGTAAATAAAGAGGTGGCAAGAAGCAGTGCAAAATGATAGAGGAAAATGAAGAAACTTTCTATTTCCCTGTGGAGGAACTGCTACTAAACATGGGAACATCACAAGAAACCTGTCCTACCACTTTAACAAAGAAAGATGAACCTAACTCAGGATGAAAATTTTAGGGACTTTGTTTTGATTGCAGATATATGTTTTTGTTATTTTTTTAAAAATTTATTTATTTATTCATACAGAACTGGAGTACAGGCCAGAGATGCGGAGGGTGAAAGGATTCACCAGGGATAGAGTGGGGTGCAGAACAGGCAGATCGACAAAGTACACTGCTGAGGGGAGCAGCGGGCAGGCAGGAGAGGTCTGCCACGCCATGTGGGTCACCTCCGGGGGAGGAAGGAATGGAACTCATGCGGAAGTGTCTTAAGCTTCTTAGTGCAGTGCTTTAACCCACTGTGCCACCAGGGAGGGCCCTTTAAGTGATGTTTTTAATTCAGTTTTTAGAAATAAAGCTGACATTTTGCTCCTCAGCTATCTTACATCAGTATCTACTTCAAAACAGAATCTTAACTCCAGAGACTATAAAGAAATATAAATCATGATCACTCCCTAATTCTAAAGATTATCAAGAAAAAAATAATAAAACATAATAAACATCTAGAATGCTGAGTCTTACATGTAAAGACAATAAAATTAAAAATATAACAATAAAACCACACACAAATCCACACTCAGACTCAATCATTAAATATAAATTAGGTTATGGTATATTATAAAAATTTCTATATTTAAAGAACTACAAAAAACTTGTAATGACCACAAAGGATACCTTTGCTGTGTACTGGAAGATGTCAGCAATAATTTTCATAGATGGTTCTGGAGGAAAAATATAAGTATTTCTGACCATAAATTCCTTTAGTATATCATTTTGGATTGTACCGGTAAGTTTCTCTTTAGGTACACCTTGCTCTTCTCCAGTTACTATAAATGTTGCAAGAACTGGAATAACTGCTCCATTCATGGTCATGGAAACTGACATTTTCTCTAAAGGAATTCCATCAAAAAGAATCTTGGTATCTTCCACAGTGTCAATAGCAACTCCAGCCATTCCAACATCACCACGAACTCGAGGGTTGTCTGAATCATAGCCACGATGTGTCGCCAGATCAAAAGCAACTGATAATCCCTGCTGACCAGCTAAATATGTAAAAAAAAAAAAAAAAAGGATTAGTTTGGTATCAAATAAACTGACCTACTCTAACACTACCAAAAGTGTTGATTCATCTCACTACTGTGTCCTTTTATAAC
>NW_004567102.1:14566633-14637097 GCF_000260355.1 Condylura cristata
ATAAACAGGATATTGGACTATTCAAATATTCTGTAAACAGAATTGTAAAACCTGCCAAAAACTGATATCAGATCAGTCCTCTATGGGTAATCCAAAGAGACAGATCCTCAAAGTCAGTATTCAAACAATATGTTTTCATTACAGATCTGAAAAAAAAAGTTAATATGATTTTCAGAGAATGCTTGCTAAATTGCACTGAATACATCTTCCTCCAATTCCTACTCTAATGATGTTAATTTTTTTCAGCAGCAAAGTTAATGTCTCTTTACATCACCTATTCCCTGCTATACAATGTGCATGTAAGTATTGTTTATTCTGGTTCACTATCTTTAAGATCATGGAAGTTGAAAAATTCATTTTTCAAAGGATGCTTTACTTACAGAATTATTAATTAAAGATTAGACAGCTTCCTTTCAAAGAAAGCAATGATTAGAAAATATATTTGCTCATAAACATTATATCTCACATTAAAATCTCACCCTTAATATTGTCCTTATAGAATTTATTGCTCTCTTCCACAGTACTAAATCCAGCATACTGGCGGATGGTCCAGGGCCTAAAAGTATACATGGTGGGATATGGGCCACGTGTAAATGGCTTCACCCCTGGAAGTTCTTCAGGTAAATCCCTGGTATCTCTGCTGGAATATAAAGGCTTTATGGCAATTCCTTCTGGAGTGTGCCATATTAAGTCTTCTGGGTTTTTGCCTTTCAGCTGCTTTTTAGCAAGGGCAGCCCATTCGGGATGAAGAGGTTGTTGCTGGTGTAGAAATCGCTGCCATATAAGCCTGGAGCTGGATGATTCTTTCAGCTGCTTCAGGTGATGAGGTGAAAGCAACAAAAGCCGAGTCTTCACCCTCAACATGATGGCTCATGAGAAACACCCAACAGGAACAAGAATTAACCTAGGGGGAAAAAAACACAGTGTATATATACATTTATAAGAGAGGAAAATGGGACCATTGGTGAAAAAAAGAAGTTATTAGTGTAATTTCACCTATTCTTGTTTCTTGTTCTTGCAAGTTCATGTTAGCCCAATTTTTCCACAACTACTATCATTGCTCTAGTTATAGTCTTTAATACCTCTTAGCTGATTTCATTGACAATCTTAGCTCCCTATAACCCATTTTTCACACTTTAAGCAAAAATGATTATGTTGTGTTAATTCTGATTTTTCAAAGGTTTCACTCACATAGAAGATCCTCCTCATTAATTTTTCCATTTAGGTTTTAATGCCTACTTTATGACAGGATTGTATGCATTCTGTAGAAAAAAGTGATCATAAGACAAACTAGAATTCAAGACCTCAATGACCTGATCTCTCCTTACTGCTTAAACTCAGTCCTGTCCTTGTAATCTAAACATTTTGTGTTCTACAATGCTACAGCCTTTGATTTGGCTTTGGCCTCCTCTGAGGAGCTCTTTTTCAGATTAACTTGAGTTCTTCACATATATGAAAATTGTATTACTTGCTTTTTCTCCTCTGTGTCCCTAGGATGTTCTTTTGTTTAATTAGTCTAAGACATCAGCATTCAATGTACAGCATTTTCTATGTGACAGTCATTGCTCTAAGGACTGTACATAAGTAGTAATTTTAATCCTTAGAACACCAAGAAATAGATTTTACCTATGAGGAAACCAAGGTAGACAAGAGACAGCTTTGAACTTAGGGAGCCAGGTTTCAAAGTTCTTAAATTTAACTAATATACTCACATTTCTCCTTGAACACAAATCTGGACTAGTAACATCTTCTGTAATCTAACACTCTGTGTACTTGTTTATACATCCATCATATATTATTTCCTACATGACAACATATAGAATACTATTTTTATGTTTTTTAAAATGCATGCATTTATACTTTGTTTACATTAAATACCTATATATAAAATTATACACATATATACATGAGTGTATGTGTGAGTACACAAATATGTGTATTTCTTTCAGCCAGCCTATAAATGATTTAACATTAAGGTTGTATATTTCTGATAACTGAGAGTTTTACACTAGGTGACAGTTTCATTATATCATTTATAGATACAGAAATTAAGATGCAGAGAAATAAAAGTAGCTTGATCAAAATTCCATACAACAGGGCTCTCCCTGGTGGTGCAACAGGTTCTCAGCACAGCACAGAGAAACCAGCTTTAACCACCTCAGCACAAGTTCCATCCTGCCAGGTAGGTGACCCACATGGCATAGCAGACTTCTGACCTGCCCATTGCTCCTCTCAGCAGTGTACTTCATGAATCTGCCTGTTCTGTTTCCCACTCTGTTTCCTCTGCCCCTGCACCTCTGGCCTGTACCCCAGTTCTGTATACATAAATAAATAACTCTTAAAAAAAAAAAGTTCAAAGGTAAAACTTTATTTTTAAAATTTTTTTTTAATTCCATACACCAAGGCAGTAAATTGTTCACTTGAATTAACCAAATGCTTGTCAGTCATATATCATCAACATATAATATAGTGTTATGGTATACTAATATCATTAATTTATTAATTATGCTATATTGTATTATAAAAGATAAAGCAACAAAAGAGTTTAATATTCAATTCTCCATACCATTTAACCTATCAATTCAGTGAAAAGAAAATAAGAACACTTAGCATTTTTTATTAAAAGAAAATAAGAACACTCAGCATTTTTTTAGACAGTTTTGCAACAACATAAAGTACTGGTGGGAGCACTAATTAAACTACTTCATAAAGCAAATTGGCAATTTGTACAGGTTTCATAAATGATTATGTCATTCAATGGAGGAACATCACACTCCTTATTTACTACATTAAATATAGATTCCTATTATTTTGTAATGAAAAACTTAGGAACAACATCAATGTCTAACAACACAGAACAAATAAGTGAACTTTAGCATACAAAGATACAGAGTGTTAACTAGCTATTAAAATATGTTTAGGAAACAGACAAACTCACCTGACGTTTAGGAAACAGACAAACTCACCTGACGCCAAAAGTCAGAAAAGTAGTTACTAATGGTGGTTAGTACAGAAAAGCAACAAGGGAGGAGTTTGGGAGTGACACCTAAATGTTGATTCTACAGATATATTCAGGTTATGGGAATATGCTGAAACCTGCAATTTTGATGTGTACATTTATCTAAATTCACTATACATGAGTTAAACATTTAAATGTGCTATGGAGTTTCTTTAAAAAAGAGAAAGGTCTAAAGGCATTGAAAGAGAACAAAAAACTCATAAAAGTAGTATGTTCAACTACGTTAAAACTGCATTTAAAAAGTCTAAACAGAAATACAACAAAAACAATTTCCATTAAAAAAACTACTGGCCCTCCCTGGTGGCGCAGCGGGTTAAAGCACTGCACTAAGAAGCTAAAAAGCCACTTCTGCATGAGTTCGATTTCCGCCTGTCCCGGAGGTGACCACATGGCACGGCAGGCTTCTCCTGACCCGTCTGCTGCTCCCCTCAGCAGTGTATTTGTAGATCTGCCTGTTCTGCACCCCACTCTGTCTCTGGTAAATCCTCTCACCCTCCACATCTCTGGCCTGTACCCCAGTTCCCTATGAATAAATAAATCTTTAAAAAAAAAAAAAACTACTGATTTTTATTCTAAGCCCACAAGGTCCCTGTCATCCACCTTCTTGCAACCCATATAAGACATCTACTAGCTTGAAAGATGGTTGAGAAAATAATGAATTTATATTATAATTGAACCTTTAGGGTAATAATGATATAAAAAAATAATTTGAAAACTTTCCAAAACTAGATTACAGATAGAAAAGATCACACCTCACAAAAACATATTCGTGGGGCTTTCCTAAACCTGTAAAAATTATAGGAAAGAGCCCCATGTGAGACTTCTCCAAATCACATACTAAACTGGCAAAGGCTGGAAGTTGATGTCATTTTTAGATGAGAACACAACTACTGTTGATGGTAACAGGATCACTGTTTTTTCAGAAAAATCAATCCACAGAGGTTTTGAGCATTCAAAGAAGCAGCAAGCAAAGAAATTATGCTAAGTTACTGAAGTTTAAAATGTGTTAAAGAGCAGTGAAGTCCACCCACACATTCCACAAAAATGAGTGAAACAGTTACAGTTCTGAATCAGATAACTTTCATATTTGGACTGCTAACATGTGGTCATACTTCAAGAACAGCTAGCCATGTCTAGCATTCAGCTAATGGGAGCTGGAGATGACAGTATAGACCATGCAAATTAAATATTAGCATAAATAAGCATAAGCATAAATTGAAAAAATCATCAAGTGATTTAAAATTTTACATACATATATTATCCAGGGTTTCAAGTTTCTGAAAGACTGCTCTTTCTAGATAAAACTTATATTTTATGTCAATTTATACCTTTGTTTCCTATTCCACTACTAACCTTTACCTCCACTTGTATACAGAAAATCAATGAGTCCCGCCACATCTTCTAGAAAACCCTGAGTTTTTAGGACCCTAGTCCTAAAAACTGTGGCGTCAAGTGCACCCCTCCGGAACCCAACAAGGAGTGACCTCTGCCTTAGAGGAACTTCGGGTGCTTGGGTGGTCAGGAAAAATGGCGAAATGGCCCTTGAGACATTACAAGCAACTTCTTTCCAGAAAAAACCCCAACTCTGAAGAACCTCACTTTCATAGGTGGGTGGCCAATCTAAACTTAAGGAAAGGATAGCAAAGAGAGGTATGTCTCCACCGCTGGAAAGTGAAAAAGGAGAAAGTTGACAGCAGGGAAAGGACAGAGCTTCAGAGGACAAGACTAGGGGCCGGGGGAAGAGAGACGATAGACGAAAGGAGGAATATTTGAAACGCCGATGTGCCTCCACGTCCACAACCTTACTCACCAGCCAACTTGTGTTGGCCTTCTGCTGTGGGAGGGGAAGGCGGGATTTCAGCACCCGCAGCCCTCCAAGTCCACACTCCCGGACGCCTCAGGCAGCAAGCGCCAAGGTCTGCAGAGCACGTCTGGGGGCGTAGGCCGACACCGCCCTCTCTTCAGCCAATCCCCTGGCGCTCTCGGAGGCGCGCTTCTGATGACGTCAACATCCAGTTTGCTTTCCGCCTCTAGCCACAAGCATTTCCGGTTTCTAGTAGCCCTCTTCCGGGTCTCGCCTTTCAAGTGTTTCGGCGCGAATCGCTCAGCGCGCAGACTTCGGAAAGATTCTGTAGGACTTCTAAGTGAGTGGAGAGAACGCATAGTGCACTGGTGGGTGCAGGTTGGGGGGTGAATTTTGTACGCGCTCCGCGATTTGTGCTTCTGGAACGTGATCAGGAAATCAGGAGCGGTCTGCTATTTGGGACCACAGACTGAAATTATTATAGATGCGAAAAAGGGCTGAATCCACGCATGGTTCTAACCGCCTTTCGAGTCATCTTCACCCTTCTTTCTTTATCTCTTCTGCCGCCAGTCGAAGGCGAAGCGTATTTTTAGAGATTAATGACTTTGAACTTTACGAATAAGTAATATGTATTTGTGTTTTGTCGGACGTCTTACGTCACTTCTTGCCCGCAAGAATTCTCGATTGAGATGCTTTCTTTCCAAGACTTGCAGGGAAAAAAAAAAACAGCTTCGAATTCGAATGCTTCCGTGTTTCCTGCCTGTGATATATTGTTTGCTCCTTCCATTCCTCCCTTACACGTTTCGCTAAACTTCCCTGTTCCTTAACACATAGGTTTATTTCAAGCTGTGCTGTCACCAGGCTTTTGCTGGTTTTTTTCTCAGATATTTCGTTCTCTCTGGGAACAATTCAAAATGTAGTTCAAATAACTACTGAACATTTTATATTTCTCACACAGAAGCAACAATTTGAGACGGTTATTCATTTGTCTTGTAATATTTGTCACATTGTATATAGTTGTACATAGTTGTGTTCATATTTGTCTACTCACTACTGGACTCTGATATCCTGTAGATATATAACAAGGCAAAATATCACTAGCCCAATTGTGACAGAAAATTATAACTTCTATTTCGTGATTTATTGCTATGGCTCAAGTATTCTTCCAGACACTTGATGTATTCTGTGCAAATGTTAACTTTACAAAGTCTTGCTGTTAGTACTTTATTAACCCATTTACCACTGGGTAAAATTAAGCAAATTAACTTTCCAAAGGCTATGTAGCTACTTCAGTGGCAAAGCCAGGATTTGGAATATAGGCAATTTAGTCTCCTCCCTCACCCACTTTTGGCAGTGGTTCTCAACTTGGGGTAATTTGCCATTAGGAGACATTTGAAAATACATGGAGACAATTTGGGTTGTCACAATTTGGGGTGTTGGAGCAGTACTGGGGAGGTAGTGGCATCTGGTAGATATAGAGACCAGGAATGTTGCTAAACATCATGTAGTGCCCAGGATGTTGAAGGATGACTCCTTCAACAAAGAATCGTTCTTCCAAAATATTAAGTGTTGAGATAGAGAAACTGTTTGTGCTGTAGTTACTTGATTCAACTCAACATCACTGAAAATGATGCCCCTACCCAAAGTATCCCCTAAGCCATACCAAGTGGAAAAAATTTCTAGGAATGAAACCAAATTAGATGTCCTTATTTAATCAGAACCAAAGTTACTGGGTTTTAAATATGTCTATTTAAAAGAGCAATCTGTCTCAAAAGCTTTATTATGATTTTTTAGAAACAAATTTGGAACATTTTAGGTATCTTTTTAACAAAGTATTTTGCAAGCCATTAACATTTTTTATGTCCTTTTCATCTTTATAGGTTTTTTGGGAATCCCTATTAGAATTGGTCTGTTTTCATCAAGATGTCTGGCAAAGAAAATACTTCCAAGAAAAAATCTCAACAGTTAAAAAAATATTTAAAAAGAAAAATTCATGAAGAAGAAACAGATTTATTAGAGAAAGAGGTAATGAAACTGTTGAATTCATTCCGAACGCTTTGATTAGAAATTTGTTTTTGTAAAAGGAATATATAAAAACTATGGATCAATTTCCCTGCAAATTATATAATTCACATTGGTCTGTGGAGTGTTACAATGTGATTTGTAAAAGTTCTCAATAACATTGTTATAGTTTCTAAAGACTGGTCATAGAACTGCTAAATTGTATGATTATGACTTTTATGAATTAAAAGATAAGAGAATCTGTTGGTGGAAAGGCTATTATTTTGGAGAAAGAAATAATAGTTTGCGAGGAATTACCATCTTCCTGCCATAATTTTCCCTCTTTTATAAAAGGATAAATGAATCAAAACCTTTTGTGTGTTTTGAAATTGTCAGTGTTTTGCAGTCGAAATATTTCACAGGCAAAGTAAAACATTCTTGATACATGAAATTCTGTCACATAACATAACCATTGCCCAGGAATTATTTTAGTAAATCCCCTGCTGGTATAAGTGCATGCCCTTTTTTCTAGAGAAAAAAAAAATATTTTTCTCATCTAACTAGCAGGTCTGTAACTACTCTTCAACATATATTACAACTAGTGCAAAAGTGGTATCTTTTTAATTTTATGTGCATGCACATGTGTTTTCCCTGCAGGTTAGAAACACAAAGAAAAGAAATAAAAAGCATCTATCTTCTGAAGGTACTTCTTTTGTATATCTTGTTTAACCTGTCTTTCCTAAACTATCTGTATTCATGAAAAAATTCTCAGCCTTTTGTTTTTGAGTTCTGAAGAAACAAAACAATGATTTATCATATCACTACAAGGCTAGAATAAGTAGTATTGGTTAATCAGTTATTTTAGTCAACTAAAGTTTTACTTAACTACCATTAGCAAATATACTGTATAGGCGTCTCATTTGATAGGAACTATGAGAAAAACAATGTGTCCCACAGTTTGAATTATTACTGACTTATGATAGACAATTGAGCAGATTTCTCTTTAAAAGAAAGACTTATGTTCTACCATTACTGTATAGGTTAGTATAAAGCCCCTATCTAAGTTTATTTTGCTAAATTAGTTTACTTTTTACTTAAATATCACCTTTTTCATGGAAGGACTTCTTTTTGTTCTTCACTCAAAACCAGTTAAGTTCTCTGGTTTAATATTTTCGTGTTGTATAATACTTTTATAATGTTATATAAATGTAAATTTATCTCCATTCTCTCCAAAATTAATCTTTACTGAGCCATAAATAGATCTCCTTTCTTTATTCCCTGGGAATAGAACAATAGCAACCTAACAGGTACAGGATATCTATTTATAGTTTAGTCAATCTGTTTTGTTGCACTTGTCATCCAACATTTGGTAGAAGTGATTTTCTGGTCTTCTCAGTGAAGCTTCTAATCCAGGTCATTTCTGAGAACCAAACTTTTTTTCGTTGAATCCTCATATAGTTTGATTCTCCTCTTAAAATTAAGACTTGCCTATAAATGTTGACGAGGTTGTGGAGTAAAGAGAACTCTTCTATACTGTTAGTGGGATTATAAATTGGTACTCTGCTATAGAATGAATAACAGTTTGGAGAAGCTCAAAAAGTTAAAACTACTACTAACATATGATTCAGTATTCCACTTCTGAGATACATCCAAAGTAAATGAAGACACTAACTCAGAAAGGAATCTGCATCCCCATGTTCATAGCAGAATTATTTATAGTAACCAGGACATGACATAGGCATGTTTATATATAATAGAAATGCACACACATGCACGCGCATACATGTATTCACACAATGGAGTAGTTGACCAGAAAAAAATAGGACAAACTTCCATTTGCAACAACATGGATAGAACTTGAGGATATTATATTCAGTGAAATAAATCAGAGAACGACAAATACTGTGTGTTCTCATATATGGAATCTTAAAAAAAAAAAAAAATCATCTAGAAAAAGAGATTGGGTTTATGGTTATCAGAAGAAGGAGGGAGAATTGGGAGGAAGGAGGCTAGAAGAGGCCAGCACACAAGTATTGGGAACATACATGATAGCCATAGTTTAAAAAAAAATTAAAAACATGAAAATAAAAAAATGAACTGCCATTTACTTAGTGGTTATCTGATACCAGCTACTTTGCTGAGCCTATGCACAATTGTATATACAGATAAGACAATTAAGCCTCAAAGAGGTTAAATGACATGTCCAAGGTCACACAGCTGCTGAGTGGCAGAGCTCAGACACAAGTCCTGAGTGTCAGCCTCCAAAGCCCATACCTTTAATTTCTACTCTGTATTTTGATGCTTCTTTGTACATTTGATTAAGTTCCACACAGTAAACCTTTAGTGGTAGGTTAAGTAATCAATACTCAGCAATCAGTGGTTGGTAATTTTCACCTGTGATGGAAACCTGCCAGTTTACTGGTATTGGGAAACTAACTCAGTGTTGTGATGACATGAGATACCAGCTCTAGGGAAGACATCATTTTACCCATCTTTCCCTCTTTTATCAAATGATCTCTGCTTAAACTTCTCTCTACCTCTACTCTTGATTCCTTATTTATAGCCATTGATCAGATTCACTTTTAAAAAGTAAATATCTAAATGTCTTGAAATATAAACATCAGTTTATATTTTAGTCATGTTTCATTATAATAGAGTCTTTTTGTACTCAATACCTGCCATGTTATGGCTAGGCGCTAAAAGAAATTAAATAGTTTGTCAACTTCATAATATTTTGGTTTTCATAGTCCTACTAGCTATTTTAGATACATATATTTGAATTACTTTTAAAGTGAAAACAAATGGCTAGTTTGACATTAGTCTCTATCACCAGAAACAAGACAAAAAGACCATACTAATCTAAAACAGATAAAGATAGCACCAAACAGGAGAAAAAACTGGCAACCTCTTCCAAAGAGTAGTAGAGAGCTTTTGCAAACCATGATGGAACCAATAATAATGTGAGTATTGAATCTATCCTTTTATTTATTTATTTTTAAAATTCATGTATTTTTGTATAGAAGAACAGGGGCCAGAGGTATTGGGGGGGAGGGGGGAGAGGTGGAACAGGTTAGAGGGCTCACCAGAGACAGAGTGGGGAGCAGAACAGATGGAGCCATCAAACACACTGCCAAGGGAAGAAGCAGGGGGGACAGAGAGGTCTGCTGCATCATATGTGGGACAGTTCCCTGGCTGGGGATCAAACCCAGGCTACAGCATGATAACGCTGAGACTCAGTCCCCAGGCCACAGGGGGACCCCCCAGGAATCTGTCCTTTTAAATGTTATCTATTTGCTGATGACAGGAGTTACAAAGAAAATAAGAATCGTGTTATCAACGAGAGGAAATCCATTTTAAAGTCGGGCATTTAAATTTCTCATTATACTTCTACTTAAAATGTGTTTAACATAAAAGGAAACATCTGCCTGGTTAGTAAGGAGTAACTCCTAAAAAATAAGTTATATTATTTTTGTTTCAAACTAATAATTTATTCAATCCTTTTTTCACATCTAGAGAAATTTTGAGTAAGCATAGGAAAGAGCATGACCAAATTCATTATCATCTTCACGACCTGAAGAAAAGGTAATACTATTTGCAATAGAAAATAGTTACAACATAATTTGTAAAATTCTAACACATTGCCAGGACATACATTTGTGGAAGATAAATTTTGGGGTTTTGCTTTTTCAAAGTGACAGAATGGGTGACTTAGTAGAGGGTGCACTACTGTAGTGATACCTGAGGAGTGAATCCTGTGCTTCCAAAATACAATTTTTTTTCTTAAAGATTTATTTATTTATGCATTCAGAACTGGGGTACAAGCCAGAGGTACAGGAGTGGTGAGAGGATTCACCAAAGACAGAGTGGGGAGCAGAACAGGCCAACTGATGAAGTATATTGCTGAGGGGAAGAGCTGGCCTGGGGGAGAGATCTACTGTGCCATATGGATCACCTCTGGGGCGGGGGATTGAACTTCACTGAAGTGGCTGTGGCTCGCTTGCAGTCTGCATCCTAACCCCTTTAGCCACCAGAGAGGACTCCCCAACAATAATTGTAAGCCAGTGTTGCCTCAAAAAAAAAAAAAAAGATGATGTCCAATTTGGACATCATCCAGACTTCTACAGCTGCAATTCTGAAATAAGTTAAGGTCAAGAGAATTTATAAAGAATCCGGAAATCATAAATACTTCCTTATTTGACTCTTCTGTACTGAGATTTGAAAAAGATTTTGTCAACTTTAACTCCCTTCAACTTCATTTTAAATCATTTGGAGTTAACAGTTTGCCACTCCTACCCTGTTGCTTCCTTTCATATTTTATTATGTTATTTGCACAAGCAGCAAGTATAATTTCCCAAGATTTATAGCAAGTCACAAATGGAAATTTCTTTTCCAGTGCTTTTAAAATTCACTCCACTGCCAATGATTTTCAGTGGCAACATTTCTCTAATATTGGCTCAACCTTTTTATTGATGAATTTTCTTTATTATCTTTTTATTGATGAATGTTCTGCATCTCAGTTTCAGGTGCCCCTGGATATAATTTTCACCTAGTTTATTAGACTTAAGACGTCTAAGAATAAATTCTGCTTACATTTTCTTCGAGTATACTTCTGTCTCATCCCACAGCAGTACAGTATAGAAAAAGTGGGATAGCGTGTTTGAGTTTGTGGAGAGAGGTTGAGAGATTAAGGAAAGGCTGCTAGAAGTAGATTTGTAAACTGCTTAAGGGAATGATGGTCTAATAATAGAGGAAAAGGAGCACACTAAAAAATTGATAAGCTAATATGATAAAAGTATAGCTCTTTAGAGTATTTTAGATACAGCATGAGTAGTCCTGTTTATGAGTGAGATTTTACAGCATATAATAGCTATTCTTTATAGTGATCACCCCAGTCATCAGGAAAGATTAGATTCTGTTCAGCATAGATGCCAGCCCTTCATCATGTAGCAGCAGTGGAGATACATACTGGAATGTTGTCTTCTCATGTTTGCTTTCAAAACTCTTGGTTCCAAAGTAATAATACCCAAGATAGTTCCTGTTTTCTTGATATAGCAGAATACAATTGATCCTAATTGGAAGTCTGAGTAAGTTTTCCTATAACTGCATTTCTCAGAGTATATTTGGCACATTTGTTCATACAGCTAGCTACTCTGTGAATAAAAGTGATATATAATGAATTACGCCTGGACACATTAGCCCATTAAAAGTCCTGAAGTGAATGAATGTATTTTGTTTAACCTCTCCCTTTTCTAAGAATTCTGTAAACCTAACCACTGTTGAAAACATTTGGAATATGAATCACAGTATTGACTTTTAATATGCTTTTAGAAGAAATTGTTCCTGAATGGAACCTTTATTTTTAGTTTAAAAACTTGTCTCTCTTGGAGAGACTTATACACACAGGTTTTTATGTTTCATTATGATAGCCTAATAATGATTTTCTGAGTAACTGAAGTTTATCCCCAAAGTTTCATAAAAACTGTAGTTTGTGGGATTTATACTGTCTGCTTTTTTTCTTTATAAGAAGCAATATTTTGAATAAGATTCCCACAAAGATAAGTCTTAGGTTTTACTTTTATTCAAATTGCCTACAAATCTTAATTATTAGAACTTTTTTAGAACCCAAAAATGGTGTTAGGTGGAAGAAGCCAAATGTAGATTTTCCTCCTCCGTTTCTACTTCATCAAATTCAAGATTCAAATCTGGGAAAAGGGTTATTCTTAGCTAATTCAGGTCAATGATAGGTCAGTGTCTATTGATATAATCACCACACCTCTGGCCCAGTTTTATAAGCTAAATAAATAAATCTTAAATAATAAAAATGTTTATAGACTGTGCAGCATAATTAAGATATTAAAAAGTATGTAAATAATTGCATAATATGTAAAGTAGAAACTTATTTTTAGATTTATTTATTTTTGCATACAGAACTGGGGTATAGGCCAGAGGTGCAGGGGTGGTGAGACGATGCACCAGAGACAGAGTGGGGAGCAGAACAGGAAGATCAACGATATATGAGGGCAGAAAAAAAAGATGACAGCATTTTAAAGCAAGACAAAATAATAATAATGGTACTAAAAATTAAACTAATAATTATTTTTTTGTTGTTCTGTCTTGAAGATTGCTCCATCAGTGTGATACCCTGCAAGTCCCCCCCAAAACAATAAAAGACTTAACTAATGTATCAAATCTACTGAAAATGGAAAGAACACAGAACAGAGCTAACGAAGAAGGTCTGGCATTATTGCAGGTATGAAATTTCAACAGAGAGTCATAATTAGAGAGGAGAAAGGGAAGAAGTCAAAGTCAAAGATTTTTTTTTTAATTGTCATGGTGGTTCTAGTTATTCTAGATCTTGAACCAGATTTTTTTTATTCTTTTTTGCTTTATTTTAAATCAAAGCCAAAACGTTGCTTGAACTTTGAGGTAGAGTACAGTAGGGTTACAATAACCCGTTCTTTAAAAAAACAAAGATTTATTTACCACCCTCCCTGATGGCGCAACATTAGGACGCAGCACTGCAAACTAGAGGCAGCCACTTCAGTGCTAGTTCAATCCCCAGCCTGGGAGGTGATCCACATGGCACAGCAGACCTCTCCTGACCCGCTGCTGCTCCTCAGCAGTGTACTTGTCAGTCGGCCTGTTTTGCTCCCCACTCTGTCTCTGGTGACTTCTCTCGCTGCCCTGCACCTCTGACCTGTACCCCAGTTCTGTATGCATAAATAACTAAATCTTAAAAAAAAAATCATTTGTGTTCCTATGTACAAATGAAGAACTAGAAGAGAAAGAAATCAAGCAAACATCCCCTTTAGTATAATATCAAAAAGTACTAAATGACAGGGAATGAACTTAACAAAGGACTTAGACTACATTGTAACAATAAATAGAAGACAAAGAAAGGGAATGGTCTTCCTACTCATGAATTGAGAGAATTAACATTGTTAAATGGCCATCTTATTCAAAGCAGTGTACAAATTCATTGTTCCCTATCAAAGTGTTAAAGACATTCTTAAAAGGAATACACAAACATTACTAGAATTTATATGAAGCCACAAAAGACTCCAGATAGCTCAAACAAACCTCTCGTACTTCTGACCAAATACAAATTGGTGTTTCCCAGTTCTCCTTCTCGGGATTAATAATTTGAGATAAACTCACAAAATTCAGAAGAGCTCTGTACTTATTATTGCCATTTATTACTATGTAAGTTAATAGAGGAAATCTCAAGGGAAACTTGACTCAGTAAGACCTGTAGAGGGAGCTCTCATTCTCTGCCTCACATCACCTACCCCAAACTGAAAGCTATGCCACTTAAACGTAAACATCAGTCAGTTAAACCTCAGACACAAGAGAAAAATGTTCTTGCCCAGATGTAAGCCCAGCCAGTGGAAACACTGCCGCTCAGCCAATGAAAAGCCACTGTCACCTTAACTCTTGCTTTCTGCTAAACTCATTTTTCTCTTTCTGACAAGTTCTTTGTTCTATTTTCATGTCTATAAAAGCTTTTTCCATGTTACATAACCTTTTGAAGTTTCTTCCTGTTTGCCAGATGAGATGCTGCTTGGTTCTTACATCATATAATAAAGTTCAGATGACTTTGGCTTCTTATTCACTGAATTTGTTGCAGGGTTAGAAGGAAAAAAAGGGAGTGGGAAACTATAAATGAAGAAAAGACTTAATACTTAGAATAGCCAAAATCTAGAATATTAGCAATATAATAAAAAGTTGGAACCTCTACCTCCATGGATTGTATGAAGTCTCAAAGCCTTAGGTACTGATCCTTGCATGATCAGGACCACAGATAGTTTAATCCATGTACCACATACTGTTTCTGTTACATAGTCTGATGTTTTTGTTTTACATTTTATCCTTTAAAAATGAAAAGAAAAAGAAAAACATGAACAGTTGTAGGCCTTTGTATGTACCCCTGGTATGTGTTTGTTATGATCAATAGAAATCATATTTGTTGAGAAAAATTACTGTGGTTGCCAGTAACAGTTCTCTTCCAGTTTTGGAGAAGGCTGTAGATACAATATTGATCCTCTTGTTTAATAGGGTTTAAGACTTCTGTGCGGCTTGTGCACTTGTTCCCATATCCCCAAGGACATTGCTGTCACTGACTATTCCTAGGAGTGGATTTGGAAGCAGTGCCATACATACTACCACCCATTCCAAAACCTAGAAGCTGGCTAATTCTGTTCTCGGCTTACAGTCGACACATTCCTGGCTACCTGCACTTGTTTCATTTGTTTCTTACTTTCTATCTTCTTCCATAAACTACATCTCTTGTATGAGAAACCGACACTCGTTTTTTATTACTATTTCTGCCTTAATATCCTATTGCTTTTTTGGCAAATGACAATATCAGCATTCGTGTATTTCTAAATTATAAAAAGGAGTCTATTATATGCTGCCATCAGTCTTAGGCTTTTCTGAACCTACATGAGTCAGGATCTTTTCAGCAGCTTTGGAGTTTTTCACTCTGTAACGATGTTTAAAATATATAAAAAATGTTTAAAAGATATATGAATGTTTGGATTACATTTAATAATAGAGGCATTAAAACAATAAAATCAATAAAGCTAATATGAATAATTAACTTAAGATAATAACTTCCTCTTTCTTCCTCAGGAAGAAATAGATAAAATAGTAGAGACCATAGAGTCAATGACTGGAAGTATTCAGAGCCTACAGAACAAAATTCAAATTCTGACAAGCCAGGTAGAAGAAGAGGAGGAAAAATTAAAGCAGGTAACTGCTAAAAAATGTAATACTACATCTGGGTATAATTTTTAATGTTTATTATCTACCAAGAAAACTTTGAGTTTAATAAGGAGAGAGAAATTAAGTATATTGAAATAATCCATAGTTTACTTTTTTCTATGTTAGGTGCTTCAAATAGGTAACACTGGGGAACTCTCTCTTCCAAGACTTTCTCAGAAGAGTCTCAAAGTACCCACACTTCAGGTAAGTACCAATTTTCTATACTGACTGGGTACCAAAAAACATACACGTTAATCTTTTTGTTTTTTAATACTTATTAACCTATTTTACTCTTTTTGTTTTTTTAAACACATAGAATCCATGATAGAAACTGGCAAAATTGTTTTTCTTTTGACAGTTTACTCCGAATACCTTTTGTCGGTTCATGTAGATCTGCCTCATTCTTGTCAATAGCTGAATAATAATGTGTTATATTGATGCCCCATAATGTAATTTATGAATTACTATTAGAAAAACTTTTGCTATTGCAGACCATGCTGGCTACACACCTATACATACATACTTAATACATTTGTGTAGTCGTACCCAAGAAGAGATTTCTGTATGTAAATCTTGACATTTGTTTTGTTTACTCTTAAAACAATGTCATAACCCTTTATATCATAAAATAGTACTATAATTTATTTGTAGTAAACTGTACCCTGATACTTTATCTTTCATCAAGGGGTCTACTGGATACTAAAGATCTTTATGTGAGAGGAGTCTTTTATGTCTATGTAAAAATTAAAGCTTTTCTATCTATAATAAGATGAGAGAAGCAGTAATGAGCAGAGAAAAAACAATCTCTCTAAATAACATACTTTTGACAGTTCTCATAATAAAAATGTTAAGAGCTAATTGTACTATCATGCCCATAGGAAGAAATTCTGACATTAATTCCAAACAAGAACGCTCTTCTGAAAGACTTGGATGTTCTCCACAATTCACCGCAGATGAAGAACATGTTAATTTTCTTTGAAGAAACCTATAAGAGATTGGATGCTTTTAAAAGATTGGATGCCATAGTAACTTAATTTTTATGAATTTGTAAAACTGTTAACCTGTAATATGAGGCGTCCTCAGGAATTGTTGTATCCTAATATGCACTTTAAAATTAGCCACTGTAGATCTACCATTAGCATCTAATGACATCTTAATTTTTTTTTTTTTAATAATTGCCAAGTCTAGGAACTCGCATTTATTTGCTTTACCTACAGTTTTCTGCCTGAAACCATAAATAAGGGCAGTCACAATCTCATGGGCTGTGACAACTGAATAAAGCACTTATTGGTGAAAATATGATACTGTCAATATGTATATATAGTATCTAGTACATAAAATGTAGGGATTAACTATCATTCTTTACCTGAAGATTTGCATATTCTGTCTGGTCATCTAAAATATGAAAAATCCCCAAGTGCTTTTACTTTTTTATATAACTCCATAAATGTTTTGTAGCATAATGAAATTATCTCTGGTGTCTTCATTTTTGAAGATGGCTCAGACATTGTATTACATTGGTTGGGAAACTGAATAGATGTTGCCTATTTATTTTTCATTACCATCAACGCATACCTTTATTAAAAAGGAATGTAAACACATTTATTGCCTTAGAATTCAAACAAGCAAAAAAAAACCTTTTTTCTAAACCTTCCTAAATATAAATATATACATGTGAATAAATCATTACTTAAGTATATTAAAAATTATTTTTAATCAACTATAGTTTATCACCTGAGTTGCTTTTATCTATTTATAAAAGAAAATGCCTGCTATTATATTTCTCTCTAACCTAGAATATTTAGTCAGTTAACAAAAGTTAACTTAATTTTGTTAATGCCCTCCAGATAATGACTATTAGGAACACAACTTTAATTAAACAATTGGGCTTAATGCTTATTGCAGTGAAACAGGTCATACATCATGGGATGGGAAACCGGAGGCAGCTCAGTAAAATGGTCAAAAGCAGTATTCACTGAGGAAATAATGGTTTAAAAAAAAAAGGCTGATAATTTTAGATGGAAAGAAAATTTTAAAGAAAGGAAATCTATACTGTACACATTTAAATCTATACTGTACACATTTAAATTAAAGAAAACATTATATATATTTTGCACTCCTAGTACATGCAAGACAGGCAAAGCAATTGAAAATAGATTATAAGGTGGTGTAGTGGGTTAGGATGCAGCACTGCAAGCTAGCTACAGCTCCTTCAGTGTGAGTTCAATCCCCCGCCAGGTTGCTGATCCGCCTGGCTAGGCAGACCTCTCCTGTCTCACCTACTGCTCCCCTCAGCAGTGTACTTCATTGATCTGCCTATTCTGCTCCCCACTCTATCTCTGGTGCATTCTCTCACCGCCCCTCCACCTCTGCCCTGTACTCCAGTAATGTATGCATAAAATAAATAAATCTTTCAAAAAAAAGATAGTAAATTATGAAATGTCCTAGAACTTAAAAACTCTTCACTTGAAGACTTAAAATTTCATGTTCTGAGATCATAGAGCACTCACCTCACTGATTTTTCTCATGGAACTTTGGTATATTCTTTTTTTTTTTTTAAGATTTATTTATTCATACAGAACTGGGATACAGGCTAGAGGTGCAGGGGTGGTGAGAGGATTCACCAGAGGCAGAGTGGGGGGCAGAACAGGCAGAATGACAAAATACGGCCACCAGGGAGGCCGTAAACTGGTATATTCTTTGTGAAGATTTTTTTTTTTCTTAAGATTTATTTTTTTATTCATACAGAACTGGGGTATAGGCCACAGATGTGGAGGGTGAGAGGATTCACCAGGGACAGAGTGGGGAGCAGAACAGGCAGATCAACGAAGCACACTTCTGAAGGGAGCAGCGGGCTGGTCAGGAAAGGTCTGCTGCGCCATGTGGATCTTCTCTAGGGCAGGCAGGAATTGAACTCATGCGGAAGTGGCTTAAGCTTCTTAGTGCAGTGCTTTAACCCACTGCGCCACCAGGGATGCCTCTTTGTGAAGAATTTTAAGACATAATGATAGGCCCAAATCAAATGAAAATTCAGTTGTATAATTCAATAACATTCAAAACCCCTGTGTCACTAGGGAGACCTTCAATATTCTTTATCATGAACATTTGCAAAAATCAGTGTGTCTTACTGTAAAATTCAGTGTGTCTTAGTGTAACTCTCATTACATTTAAGTAACCAGCTAATTCTTTTAGCTTCATGACTTACATATTTAATTCCTTCTCTGGGTAGGGGAACTTTTCCTCTAATATTTGTGTATACTCTGCATTTGCTGCTATTATCTCTACTGAGAAACCAACCTGTGTGGACCACCAGGCTCCTCTACAAGTCATTCCCATACTTCAAGGATGTATGGACTAAATAACCTTTAATATTACCCCCTATCCCACAACTTCCTGCCAAGGCCTGGCCTCCCACTGACTTGGTGGCTTTTGGAGCAGCAAGCCAGAGAGACATAGGTTTGAGACTCAATTGTGTGGAAAGGAGTGGCCGTTGTCTGCCACTGCTGCATGAGTTCAATCCCTGGCCAAGGAACTAACCCATGTGGCTCAACAGACCTCTCCTGTGTCTCTAGCTGCTCCCCTTAGCAGTGTATTTTAGTGGTCTGCCTGTTGTGCTCCCCTACTCTGTGTCTGGTGAATCCTCTAACACTTCCACACTTCTAGTCTAAACCCCAGTTCTTGGTTGTTGTACACATAAGTATTTCTTTTTTTAAATACTGAAAGTAACGAGGAAGAAAAAAACATAACCTATAAAGTTACCCCCGATGGGTTACATCTGACTTCTTTCAAGAAATATGGGCTATGTCAGAATGAAATTGCTTATTCAAAATCCTTAAATATAGGGTCCTCCCTGGTGGCGCAGTGGGTTAAAGCACTGCACTAAGAAGCTTAAGCCACTTCCACATGAGTTCGATCCCCGCCTGCCCTGGAGGTAATCCATATGGCGTGGCAGACCTCTCCTGACCCACCCGCTGCTCCCCTCAGCAGTGTACTTCGTCGATCTGCCTGTTCTGCTTACTCTGTCTCTGGTGAATCCTCTCACCCTCCGCATCTCTGGCCTGTACCCCGGTTCTATATGAATAAATAAATCTTAAAAAAAAAAATCCTTAAATATAATCTTTTATATTTATACTTAAATGTAAAAACTGCCAGCCAAGAATATTATAGCCCACAAGATAAGAGGGGAAAATAAAGGCCTTCCCAGACAAACAGAAGATGAAGGAGTTTGCAAATACTGGATCTTCCAGCTAAGAAATAAAAATCAGAGAGAAGAAAAACTATTAAATAAGGCTTAAATCAGAGAGAAGAAAAACTATTAAGTAAGGCTTTAAATAAGGAAATTATTTAAATTAAATAAGGGAATAAATTCAATGCTCTAAAAATGAAATGGCCATCTCAAATCAATAACCTTTTATCAGTAATCACTAAAGGTAAAAGAACTAAGGTGACTAATCAAAAGGCACAAAGAGACTGATTGGATCAGGAAACAAGACCTGGCATTCTGTTAACCTCCAAGAAATCAATCTAAGTCCTCAAGAAACAAAGGCTCAGAGTGAATGGATGTAAAACTATCTTATAAGCAAATGGGACACAAAGAAAGACTGTGATAGTCATACCTACATCAGATAAACTTCCACCTATAAAGGTAACTGAAGACAGCAATGGCTATTTTATGACTAAGATAAATACATGGGAAGACATTACACACACATGATCCAAATGAAGAATCACCAAAATATATAGCTATTAACAAAGGGTGTGGAGATAAAGGAGTCCTCTTATATTATTGGTAGGATTATAGACTGGTCCCTCTGGAAAGTAATATAGAGAAGTGTCAAAATACTAAAAACAAAAGAAATCATACAATACAACAATTCTATTGCTTGGTATTATCCAAAGACTGCAAAAACACTAAGTCTGAGGGATACATGGAATCCTATGTTTATTGCACTGCCATTTACAGTAACCAAGTTATAGAAATAATTCTAGTGTGGAGGACAGGTGATTGGATTAAGATGTAACATGCATGTTCTGGAATATTATTCAGCTATTGAACTCTTGCCATTCACAACATAGATGGATCAAGAAGGGATTATACTAAATAAAGTTAGCCAGAGGGAGGAAGACAAATGCCAGATGATATACGCAGATGTGGAATATAGGTAAAGAAAAAAGGAAGTGAAGTGACAAAAAACAACCAAAACAAAGCCTAAAACACTGCAGAATTGAGCCTACTAATTGGGGGCATAGTAGGAGCAAAATAAAATGGGAAGAGGCCCAGTGGTATATGGTAAAGGGATATGGGTGCTCATGGAGGTGTGGCATAATGTATATCTGAAGAGATGAGAAGCTATTCCCCTGAATCATGTACAGTGCTATAAACCAGTGTTACCTCAAAAATAGAAAGATAATCTTTAAAAGTAAAACAATGAAATATTTTCACATACCATCTTAGAAAAGATTGAAGAAGATCAAAAGTAAAAGCTGTTGAACATACAGGAGAATCACCCCCAAGAACGCCATTGAAGAAAGGTAAGTTGTAATTTGGGGGGAGCAGTGCAGGGGCAGCATGTTCAGATCTCTTGCAGAACCTTTGCATACTGTCAGTCATTTAATTTGTTTTTTTTTTTACATGATCCCTTCTGTTTTCCCTACTCTTTGTTGGGCATATACTCAACACACAGTTTTTGTTTAATATAAGACACCTGCATTGGAACCTAAGATTAAGGGATTTGCTTTCTTTTATTTTGATTGGATAGAATATCCTGGCATTCTCGGCTTACCAAAAATAAATACAAGTGCACCTGTCAAAATTAGTAGATGAATAGTTCAGGTTGGTTTTCTTTCCAAACAAATCTTTTAAGTCCTCTCATGTTTCATTTATTGTCAAGAAATATTCACCTTTGAGGACGAGAAAGAAGGAAAGCAAAACCAGAAATATTCAGATTTTCCATTTGCACTTTCACATGTCTAAAGTGACTGAATAATTCTTGTATTCTAACTATCTTTTCTTAACAAGAGTTCTTGTTGCTGGATGTATTTCTTCACTACTAAACTGCCATAGAACCACTTTCTCTTGGCTTAGGTAAGTTTACTCTCCTTTTAATGACCTGTTATCAAGTCTATGAAGCTACTATACCAACCATATTCAAATTTAGTTATAGTTACTAATGCTGAAGAAAAAGAAAGATGAAGATGGGACATTTTCCAAATTCAATAAAAAGGCAAATACTTTAGACTACTTTTAAAAAATGAAATGATTCTTTTTTTTTTAAATTTTTTTTAAAGATTTATTTATTTTATTCGTACAGAACTGGACTACAGGCCAGAGATGCGGAGGGTGAGAGGATTCACCAGAGACAGAGTGGGGTACAGAACAGGCAGATAGAGGAAGTACACTGCTGAGGGTACCAGCGGGTGGGTCAGGAGAGGTCAGCCTCGCTATGTGGATCTCCTCTGGGGCAGGCGGGAATCGAACTCATGAGGAAGTGGCTTAAGCTTCTTTGTGCTGTGCTTTAGCCCGCTGCGCCACCAGGGATGGCCCGAAATGATTCATTTTTTAAGTAATAGAAACTAATGCACCTTAGCCACTTTGACCCCCAAGGAAGACCTCAAAATTAGTAGATAGCTTTTAAAATATAGTACAACAGGGCTACATTATGATGACAATGATTTAAAAAAATGGTTGTTTATTGATCTGATCTATATGCCAGTCACAATTCTAAGCCCATTACAGGTATATATGTACTTACACTAATCTTTAATATTAATTAACCTTATGAGGAGTGAATCCAGAATAGTTATTATTATCCCCATCCTATAAATCTGAGGCACAGGGAGGCTAAGTTACAGTCTCAAGGTTATTTAAATAGTAAATAACTGAACAAGGAAGTGAAAATAATTATAATTTTGAATGTGTAGATATTTTCTGATATGCTATAGAGCCATTGAAGCTTATGAATAAATCTCATAATAATGTATAAATCCATCTATTTCTCTAGGCATCAAATTGTTAATTCATATTTAGAGAAAAAAGCTCTTTAAATTTGTCTTGTACTAATAATATACATTCTCCACAACCCTCATTTTTCTCTCTCTCTTTTTAAGTTCAGAAAAACAGCTTAACTTGATGGATATATTCCAAATTTATCAACTCATGCAGTGTTTTTAGAAAAGTAACGTGCTTTGCCTTTTGGTTTAATTTGCAAAAAAAAGCTGCAGCTATTCTACTTTGATATTTTATAGAGCATAGAGAACTTTGATAAAATAATAGAAGTATTGCTTTGTATGCACTAGGAATAGGATATAAGGTAAATCTCAGAATACATTTACATGTTTTCCAGAATCCATAAATAACTTGATCCCTAACTTTTTTAGGTTATTTCTGATAATGTATTTCACATCTAAAACATTGTATTTTATAAATAACAGCTTCTATCTATTTTACAATCAATTTCCTTAGATAACATAGAAAAAAAATAGATGTATGTACAATTCTTAGAACTACAGTTGTATGTTGCCCTAAGTAACATCTTTAAAAAAAATAAATACTGGCCCTCCCTGGTAGCACAGCGGGTTAAAGCGCAGCACTAGAGGCTAAAGCCACTTCAGGGTGAGTTGGATCCCCACCTGCCCCGGAGGTGACCCACATGGCGTAGCAGACCTCTCCTGACCTGCCCGCTGCTCCCCTCAGCAGTGTACTTCGTCAATCTGCCTGTTCTGCTCCCCGCTCTGTCTCTGGTGAAGCCTCTCACTGTCCCAGCACCTCTGGCCTGTACCCAGTTCTGTATGCACAAATAAACAAATCTTTCAAAAATAAATAAATAAATAAATACCAATATATATCTGGATCTAAAATATGCTTACTTTGACATTGAATAATTATCGTCTAATATAACTTTTCCAATCACTTCCAAGCACCAACTACGACTGTTGTTACTCAACTAGCATCTTCAAGGAAAAGATGTCTTAACTTAACCTCTGTATTTGATCTGATTTTATGAGACATAAAGATGGTAAACAGTACTTCCCCAGTGACCACATTCAAATTGAATATACCTGAAGTACTGTCCAAATGCTGTGGTGATATTTGTGCTATTTATTATCCAAGGCTCAGGTATTATGTGCCGAAATGGCATGTCAATGCTTACATGGTGCTTGAAACTGTAGCAGTTTAAGTGAGAAAACTATGAATTTTCATTTAAAAGAACAGAGTGAATTAGCATTCTCAATAATAGTCATAATCCTCTAAATATTCTATTCAAAGATTATCCCCCTTCAACTGTGGCATTTTAGGCTAATTCATTTTCTTCAGAATACATAGAAATATATAAGGGATCAAACCTTGATACTACTTTCTTATTACCAATCACCTAGCTCCCATTCCTTTTTATTTATTTCCATGAGATCCTGGTGGATAAATAGGTTTTGTGTCTAGACACTGTCCACCTCTATCTAGCCTTCGTATTTATTGATTTTTATACCATAAGATAAAATGCAATAGAAAGGGAAAGAGTGAAAGTACTCATGCAGTATCTGAGATGATCTTCACCTAACTGACGTCATGAATGCCTCCCTTTCTACAAGTGTGGATACCTTTTCTTTCCCTCTCCCTCATCTTTTCACTAAGGACTAATTAGAGAAGTAGTCTGGAAGAATAAATTCACCATTTACAGAGAAGAAGCCGCTGCACTGACACACAGTAAAAGACCTCAGTTTTACAGGTGAACATTTAACTCACTGTAGGTAAGCATTTATTCATTAAAATAATCCATTTCAAATCTCTACTTAGAACTGAAATAAATAGAAAAAAGAGATTAAGTTGTTATAATTAAGCTTAGATGAAAAGATTATACATATATATTTAATTCTTTAAATTGGGATAAGAGAAATGATCAGTATGCAACATAAAATTATTTACATTATGATAGGGGTCTAACTGGAGAAGCACATGAGAGCAATATTTTTAAACAGAAAATCATTCATCTGGAAAATAGTCACTCTATCAGCTTACAGCTGCCTTACAAGAAAATAAAAGCTCTTTCTTTCCTTATTAACAAAATACCCACCATTGTATTTTATAAGGTGTTATATGACAAACAAAGATCTTATGTTTTATTTATTTATTTACTTATTTATACTCTCCTGGGAGAGTATCAGACTATCATTATATGATGAATATTAATCAACAAAACATTTTAGGTGCTTGTTTGTATGCTAATGGACCAAACAAAGAAACTTCAGTCCCTAAAACTTAGATGAATATGACTATTTTCCTTGATAAAGACTAACAGCAGACCATTAGGGAGTCTGTTGTTGATAGCAGTTCAGCTACTGGAATGAAAAACCTTTACCTTAAATTTCAGAACATAATTACTATACAAAAGTTTTAATTGAGCGATGAGGATATGATATGATTTTGTAGATTTCAATGTTAATAGTTGTCTTACAACTTTCTAATAAGACTCAAAATACATAAAAAAAAAAATACTTCCTGCTATGAGAATCTCCATATTGTGTTTTATGGTCTTAAAAATATCTTTGTACAGTAAATGTAATATCTATGATTGCTTATTGAAATGATAATGTCCACTGTTGTTTATGAATTATAGTGTGCTTCCTGTGTGAACCATTGGACAAATGTCTCTTTCATTTGAATGTCACCAGTATTATCACTGAGTAATTTTTCTTTGAGTTGGATGAACTGCTTAGTCTGGTAGTGCATATAGAACCACCACAAAGAGAATTTTGATTATTAGGAAGTTAGAAAACTGGGTCTCATTTAGAGATGATATAAGTAGAAAGTCAAGCACATGCTTTGGTGAGGAGCATAAAGATGATTTTATGGGCAAACTATCATATAACTAATCAAGTTTGTTTTTCCTTGTATTAGCTGCTAGAAAGTTTAGCAGCTAACTAATGGACTCACCTTCTACAAGTACAACAATTCCTCTTATTGAGATAGTTACATTTGATAAAGTTAGAGGGAACACTGAACCTTTGCTCCTCAGGAAAATGCCGGGCTAGGTTCTAGTCACAGCATTTCATCCTCAGATCAACACAGCATTGCAAGTATATGTCTGCTTAAGGAAACATTATTCAAAATATTTTATTATCATTGGTGTATGGTCATTGAACTCTAACATGAATAACATGATCAACATGTTTTTCTCTATAAAAGCACATTACACCTCTTTTGCGCTTATGGACTTTGAAACAGTTACTTAGGTACTATGCTTGGGGGTCATTTTAAACAGCAAAATCATCGTGAAAAAGCAAAAAAAAAAAAAAGTGCAAAATAACATGACAGTACTATAGACCTTGTAAGAAGACCTAATGGTTATAGTAAGAGTTGGAACAAGAAGAAAGTTTTTTCAACTGCGGCTAAATATCTGGGCATTGAGAGATCCCAAGGTTTCACTGCTCTGTGCATGTCTGAGAATGACTGCCTGCGGAGCACTGCCTGTACTGATTTGGGGGTCATGAGTAAATTTTAGTAAGAAGGTGAATTCACAATTTGGAATCCATGGATAAAGAGGATGACCTCTCTATGGCAAACTATACTCCATTTTCTTTTCTTATTGACCTCACTCCTAATTCTATATTTTGTGTCTTTGTTTCCACCTTGTGCAAACTTCAGTTTAAACTTAATGTTTCTAGATGTAGCCTACTTTTGTTTTAAAATGATTTTATATCTCTTAAGCAGTAGTCTTTAGAATTCCTGCTCTTTGCAATAACTACTTTGCTCTGCAGTAGGGCTTACAAGCATCTCTGGATATCCTACTTTTATAAGAGATACATGATCAAATTCTTTTGAAATGGTTTTACTTAATTTTTTCTCTCACTATATTGAATTAGAATAAGTGAATATATCTAGTATGAGGAATTACTAAGAAGTTAAAATTTAGAAGTGATATGAGTGAAAAGTCAAGGAGATACATTGGTGAAGAGATCGATGATGGGCTATATTTTTTTCTTTGTTTAGCATAAATTCTGGAAACTTCATATTTCCAAAGTTTCTCACATTTACTCCCTTCTGTGAGTGCCAGGATCCAGAAGTCTGATTTTCTGATGCTGGTTTGGCCCTGCGTATTTATTTTTCTGGCTCCTCTAGAGAATACGGACTCTTCAAGTACACAACATAGTGAGTGAACTAGAATCCACAGGATTTGATCATAAGCAAATATGTTATTTGAAATTCAGACTCACAAAAATTCTGATCAACTTTACCCCTGAATTTTAAGTAAGTTATAATAAATTACTCTGTGTTTCTTAACATGACACAGAGATGCCACACAGGTAAATCAAGTAGCTTTCTTCAATTGGAAAACACGCTGTAGTAAATGATCCATCACAGTTCAAGAAGCATCAGATTCTAATGCCTGGCTAAGTTAACTTTGCCATCTTAGCAACTGTTTGCTAAAATAAGTGGATAAGCTCTACTACCTTGAACATAGAACATTTTTTTCTTTGATTCAATGAAGACATGATTGGAATGGTAAGAGAAAAGTTTTCTTGGGAATAAAAAGCAGTGGAGATGGAAACCCAATGTCTAGAAAATATAGTTACATAAAAATCAATGAAGTTAAACACATTATAGACATTATTTATTTTTATCTGACAAGGTGAAGTTCAACCTTTGCTTTACAACTGATCCATCTTGAAATCAACTGTTCCTCTCCAGGAACCACTAGATGCATAATCCACTCAAATATTTCTCTAGTCAATGCCCCTCGTTTAAGGAAATTTTCCTACTTAACGGTAAGATTCTTTGAGTTTCACATTATCCATTCAATAATTACTTAAGATGCTAGTTACTATGTGCCACACCCTGGGCTCAGTCCTGGGATACTGTGGAGCACTGAGCAGAAGTGGACCTTCCTTCATGTCACTCGTAAGGCATTTTAGATACACTGAAATCAAATAAAATACAAATGTAACATTACAAAGTTTTAAGTGTTCCAAAGGGAGAGTTTACAATTAACATGTGTAATAGAACACAACATCTTTTTCAGGAGTACTTCATTAACACTCCATATCCATGTATCTCTGATTTACCTATCTCTAAAACTCCCCATCTTTTTCTTTCTTCAGAGGGAGAAATGTCTTTTAGAATTACACCCACTGAAAGCAGCCTTTCAAGGATTTTCCTTGGTAGATTCAAATGTGAACAGACAAACATTAAATGTATACTTTCAAGTTCTTAATTAGGTGTGGAATTGCTAGAGCTTTGGAGAAGATGTTGGTGCTAAATTGCTCTACCAAATTACTGATACTGGAAAAAATGTTGAAGAGTCACTTTCCTGAATCTCTCAAGGTATTATTAATTTAAGAGTTCTAGTTTATATCTTTATTTTATGAATTTGTGAAATAATGTCAGGCTTGTAATTATTCCCCAAGTTTTTCTGATGATTATGTCTTCTGGGAATATTTATTAAACATACAACTTTGCAGTCCCACCCCAATAGAGATTGTTTGAAGGACTGTGGGTAGGATCCAGATAAATATATTTTTAACAGTCACTGTAGATGATTCCTGGGAAAATTTAGATAATAGCATGGTAAATTTGAGTTCTAAAATTTATTAAATGACAGAAAAGTATAGTGTATGTGGTTTTATGTATAAGAACATAATCTATATACACAATGGGACTGACATTTAGGCACTGTTTTAAAATTTTGTTAATTTCAAAGATTATAAATAAATATAAGAATAGAAATATTTTAATCTTAGAGAAAAAAATGCAGGATGAAATGAAGTTGTCTTTGAGGATTGAGCTTCCTGAGCAAAGAAATAGCACTCCAACAGTGATTTTCAAATATGAATATCATGGCATGCTCGAAGAAAGATATAATGAATCATAATTTCATAAGAGAGAGACCTGTATGTTTAACAAATTCCCTTATATATACCAACATATGAGCAAAAGTGATCTAGACAAAGCCTTCTCAAACACTATGCTGGGTTGACTAAGTCTCGTCATCTTGCCTTGTTGATTTTGCTTAAACTATATGATTTAGGGAAATCTGAATGATAATGTGTGACTAAGGACCAAATGGGCAGACAGAACTAAATTTTCCCTGTGTGCATGCTAATATTGAGGTGAATTAGTAAGATGGTTGGTTACTTTACTGCAACATCTTTGACTAACTTTCCAGGTAGCTAAAAAGAGTGTTCACAAGAGATATTATTTCATAAAAATAAATGATGGTTCCTTAGACTATAAATATTATATTTGTATAGTACTCTGGAACAAAAGCCTGGGTAATTTTATGCTTCCAGCAACTTCATAATATGTTTATTAGTCCATTAGTCCATGAATAAATTGAAGCTCAAAAAAGATAATATAGCAGGTAAAGAAGTGAAGGTAAATCTCATTTGATTGATTTTATATATATTGTTTTTCCCATAGCAACACAGATACCAGAGCCTGGATATAGATACTGAATTTGAATTAAAATAGTACTAAAGAAAGTAAAATGTGGGTTTCAATTACATTATAATTTTTTTTAAAGATTTATTTATTCATATAGAACTGGGGTACAGGCCAGAGATGCGGAGGGTGAGAGTATTCACCAGAGACAGAGTGGGGAGCAGAACAGGCAGATGGAGGAAGTACACTGCTGAGGGGAGCAGCGGGCGGGTCAGGAGAGGTCTGCCGCGCCATGTGGACTCCTCTGGGGCAGGCGGGAATCGAACTCATGCGGAAGTGGCTTAAGCTTCTCAGTGCAGTGCTTTAACCCGCTGCGCCACCAGGGAGGACCTCAATTACATTATAATTTAATTTTTATTGAATTCAGTCACATACTGGAAAGTGAATGTGCCATAATTATGCAGCTCAGTGAATAAAATTTTCATAAAGCAAATCTCTGTGCTCTCCAATCAAGAATGAACATTACTTCAGACAACAGCCTTCTCCATCCCCCAAAGCTCCTTTCTGTTACCTTTCCCAACTCCCCAAGCATTGTCACTACCCTGACTTCTTTAGTCATAACTGTATTTTGTCTGTTGTTCACTATATTATAAATTGGATCACACAAAAATAGTATTTTTGTATCTATTTACTTTCACCAACATTTTGTTGCTGTTTTGCAACTTATAAAGTTTACAAATATGCAGCAATTAATTTATTTATTTGCTATTGAGGAACATTCAAATTCTTTCTAGTTTTTGTCTGTTAGGGAAATGCTGCTATGAACATTTGCCTGAAACTCATCTCTACTTGTTACCTCCACAGCTTTCTCTTCTCAGTAAGCACATATATAACACATGAAAGTTATTTTTGTAGGATTGACACCATTGATTATTATGGAAAAAAATGTGAAAGATCACAGAATAGAATTCTAGTATTAATCCAGAACTGCTTAACCAATAATCATTTGATCAATTATATAAGACTTTGCGGATATAATAATGAAGGAGACATAGACTCTCCTTGGGAACTACTAAAAACTCTTACTCCATCAAATCTGAAATGTGGGGTAGTTTGACTTTGGGCTCATTTCATTCCCAAGTGATATATATAATTAAAATTCAGGGTTGAGGGCCTTCCCTGGTGCTGCAGCAGGTCGAAGCACAGCATTTAGAAGCTAAAGCCACTTCAGTATGAATTTGATCCCCACCCTGGAGGTGATCCACATGGCTGGCAGACCTCTCCTGACCCACCCACTGCTCCCCTCAGCAGCCTGTTCTGCTCCCCACTCTGTCTCTGGTGAATCCTCCCACCGTCCCGGCACCTCTGGCCTGTACCCCAGTTTTGTATGAATAAATAAATAAATCTTTAAAAAAATCAGGATTAAAGCATTTCACAGGTTGCTTTCAGATAGCATAATAAACTTCCAAAGCAGCTGTGCATCAAAATAATCTGTGGAACTTCTTGAGCTATATGAGCCCTAAATAAACACAACAGATTACTATTCATTCACTGAAAATTTAATAATGTATATGCCAACTATCCACCGAGTAAGCCAATCAATAAGTACCTCTTAGTATTATACTATTTCAAGCTAAGTTTGGGGAGAATTTCCATGGAATTTTTTTAACAGTTTTCATGTGTGCTAATGAAATAAGAGGAGAGAAGTTTGTATGTGTGTAAGTTGCATATATATATTTTCATTTCTCTACTCATGGCCATGATTACAGAACAGAACAAGTAGTGTAAAGGGTAACACAATTGAAATAGCTAGCAATGTGGCTAACTTTTCTCTGGGCTCTCTGACTCAGGTTTATGGAGCAGTGATGAACATAAATCGTGGGAATCCCTTTCAGAAGGAAGTAGTATTGGATTCATGGCCAGACTTCAAAGCTGTCATCACACGGCGGCAGAAAGAGGTGCAGTTTTGAAGGCAAAAAAAAAAAAATGAAACCCAAAACACCCAAAAATTAAAAAACAATTGCCATTAGCTAGAACAGAAAGATTATCTATCTGCAAAAGATATTGTAACCATCATAACCATGTGCTTTAGTTTATCTGCCTACATATTTCACCAGTAAAATCTATTTGACCTGCTGTAGAGTATCAGAATATGGGAACTTCTAGTGTAAAAGTCAGTAACAATTAAATGTCTCTTTAGTGTCTGGTGATCTCAAGAAACATAAAGCATACAGACCAGTACATGCTGTTTCTCCCCCACCACTGGGTTCATGGTACCTTATAAATGATGACTTCTGTCATGTGAGTAATTATAAAAGAAGATTGAGAAAAAGAAAGGAAGGCCCATTCTGCTTTTGAGACTAAGGCTCAGGTGATCAAAGGTGTTCTCTCCTGACCACATTAGGAAAATTAGAGTGTTCTATTTGCTTCTTAATGGTGGGCTCAGTGCATTATAATTTTACATATGTAAAATCCTAGTAAGCTGTAAAATAAATGTCTTATAAAATCTCCCTCAAAATAAAAGCTCTCACACTCTGTTCTTCCCCTCATATATTGACCACATTTCCACTTAGCCATTGTTTATAAGTGGGGAATATCGCTAATAAAATTATCTAATGGTATCTAATCTATCTAGGATTTGAATTATCCAGAGGATATATTTTCTTATGTTGATTTCTTCTATCTTAGACTGAGACAGATAACCTGGACCATTATACCAATGCCTATGCTGTGTTCTACAAGGATGTGGGGGCCTACCGACAGCTGCTTGAGGAAAAAAATGTTATCAATTGGGACCAGGTTTTTCAAATACAAGGTGAGATGAAGTACAAGACACATACTGGGAAGCCATTTCCTCCCTATTTTTGGACATATATATCAAGTAGATAATTGCATATATTTTATATAGGATAAATGCACATATAAAAAATACCTATACACACTTTTTTATAATTACAACTTATGAATTATAGCTTTGTAGGAAATTTATTTTTTATTCCTAATGAACTTCACCTTTGGGTTAAGTAGAGACCATTTTATGGGATCTGCTTTTCTTCTTTTTAAATATTTATTTATTTATTCATACAGAACTATGGTATAAGCCAGAGATGCAGGGGTGGTGAGAGGATTCACCAGAGACAGAATGGAGAACAGAACAGGCAGATCGACAAAGTACACTGCTGAGGGGAGCAGCAGGTGGGTCAGGAGTGATCTGCCATTCCCTGTGGATCACTTCTGAGGCCCGGAATTGAGCTCGCACTGAAGTAGCTGCAGCTAGCTTGCAGTGCTGTGTCCTAACCCGATGTGCCACAACGGAGGGCCCTAATGGGGTCAGTTTTTTTTTTTAATGCATACAGAACTGGGGTACAGGCTAGAGGTGCAGGGGGTGGTAAGAGGATTCAGCAGTGGGGAGCAGAACAGGCCGACTGACAAAGTACACTGCTGAGGGGAGCAGCGGGTGGATCATGAGAGGTCTGCCAGGCCATATGGATCACCTCCGGGGCTGGGGATCAAACTGTGCTGAAGTGGCTTTAGTTTCTTAGTGTTGCGTTTACCCACTGTACAACCAGGGAGGGCCCTGGGTCAGCTTTTAACTGATATTTTCACCACTATTGCTATAATATAGTTATCAGACATCATATTTTACCTTATTATTTTTAACTTTTCTTATCACAATCTTTTAAAATAACTCTAATTTTAAAGTCTAAGTCAGTAGGCAAATCTTCTCTTCTTCTGAAGCAAACAATTCTGTAAAGAGATACTCAAGGGTATCTATGAGTTCCAAGGACATAATTGTATGCTCGTCAGTGCTAGTGGAAGAACTTGAGGCCAAGACAGAAGCAGATTAAGAATTTCTGATAGTTTGGATGGACAGTTTCAGCTTCAGTATGTCACTTACTCCTCTAACTTTTCAAAATGATTGGGAGTTGATATAGTCAACTTACAGCTTATAACTGGTCCAATGAAATCTGTCCGTAAATCACTTGACAGGGATATAGGATTCCTATGTTAGAAATATAAAGTCTAGTATATTTTATTTCTTAGTCATATACAGCTGAAGTCCTCTTTTGAAGAAAAGTTTGTCAACTACAACAATTAGTGCATAAATGGCTAAAGTCCTGGAAAGTTCTATAAAATCCATCTGCAAATGCTTAAAAAGACCACGTGCAAAAAGTTCTATATCTTGTCGTGATTTAACCCTCTTAAATCTCACCAATATTACGTTAGTGTGAAAATGAGACTATCTCTTCCTTGATGTGAAAAAATCTTGGCAGAAGTTGGATAGATTTTGATGCTATTAATCTACTGCCTTCACACCACTGGAGTATATCAACCGCTATGTGATGAAGGTCTCTGTTATTGCAGCAATTTTTTCAGAAAGCTAAGTTTAAAGTTTAGTCAGTTATAATCCTTTAAGTTGACCCAAAATTCCCTTCCAGAAGGCTTGCTGGGACAAGTGTAAACTGTCATTAGGTAATGCCTAATGTAGGTGACCTGGTAAAGATCCCTCATTTAGCATATAAGTCAGCACAGGCATCACTGTTGGCTTCTGATGTGGTCTTTTGACTATACACTTTTTGTTAATAATTCTCATCTCCAGAATATTGAACAGCTCCTAAGAAGTTACAAGTATCTTACTATTCTTTTTCAGATACTAAAAAAAGATGATATTTCCAAAAAATCTAGAAGTCATGAACAACTCCAGAGTCTGATTATCTTTTGCCACAGTGCAGTCTCCAGTCAGAGCTACTTGTAGGGCTACCTCGGTAGATCACGCTTTAGGCAATGACGCTACTTCAGCACTGAGTGTTCAGAACATCAACACACCCTACACAAGAATGTCTTTGTCATTTTTAACCTAAGAGTGATCTAGCCACAAACCATATTAACCCTAACACTAATCTTTACAGTAGAGCAAAACTCTTGTATTTGCCATGCAGAGGAAGAAATAAAATACAGAGCTCCCCAAATATGCCATACTCTTTTACTCACTATTTGGTTTTGCACCATAAGAGGTCTTGTGGACATGAGTACTAACCTATCACTTTCAGAAGCCAACACAAAATTTGGAAATCAAACAAGGAGTCATTTATACAAATAATGCATTTGTATAAATACATAATGATTGAGATAATATAAGGTGGCAAACTGTTGTATTATTTATAGTAAAAAATATAATGCAACTAATTTTTGTGTTTTTAAGTAAAATCTCCTCATTTTTTATTATGTCTTCTTATTTGCAGGACTGCAGAGTGAGTTGTGTGATGTTTCCAAAGCTGTTGCCAACTCAAAACAGTTGTCTGTAAAGCTGAGCTCTTTCAAGGCGGTTCGTTTTTCTCCTGTTTCAACTCTGCCGGACACCAGTTTCTTGTATGTAAACAAGGTTTCCTTCCACATTTGGGGTAGGATTTATGGTATAGAAATACAAACAGTAGTCGCTGAAGTACTTAGTATAATGAAGGAATATTTAGGGCTTGTATATGGACCTCTGGTTAATGGTATGTAGGGGCAGGGGAGGGTATATTTGCTCCTTTCTGTTTTGCTTCACTGCTCATAATATCATATTTTGGTCTCTGAACATAGTAATAAATAAACTCAGGAGACTATTATTTTCACATTAAATACAGACAAGTCATTTCTTGATATTCTCCCTTAAATAATTCTTTTATAAAAAAATGTATTTATTTATGCATACAGAACTCGGGCACAGGCCAGAGGTGCAGGGGCAGTGAGAGGATTCACCAGAGACAGAGTGGGGAGCAGAACAGGCAGACTGATGAAGTACACTGCTGAGCGGAGCAGCAGTTGGGTCGGGTGGGTCAGGAGAGATCTACTGTGCCATGTGGATCACCTCCAGGACAGGGATCAAACTCATGCTGAGGTGGGTTTAGCTTCTTAGTGCTGGCTTCAACCCACTGTGCCACCAGGGCAGGCCCTCAAATAATTCTTAATAGACTCTGTTATCTGAGTTCAGGATAATTAATGATTTTTTTTTATTTCAGAGATGAGAGTATATAACTGACTTGTATTGAGCTTTTATGTACTAGATACTAAAAAATTTAAATATACAATCTCTTGGGCTATTTGCACCCTGTAAAGTAGTACTATTTCTACTCACTTTGTGAACAAAATTGAAGTAACAGGAATAAATAGTAGAGTCAGAAAATCTTCACAAGAAGTTTGGATTCTGACTCAAGTAAATCAAAACATTTTTTAGTTTGTATCTGTTCTGCTTTCATCTTACTTTGGATTCCTTCATCTATCATTTAGTAGTTACCTTCTATTCTGCATAACCTCTGAGCCTCAATTTCATCTTCTAAAAATCTTTTCTGTAATATCTTCCTGACATCTTTTTTTGGTAAGTCAATGAAACATGATACTTGAAGAGTAACAGTTGCCTCTGTGAATGTTAGTTTTCTTCATTTCATTTCAATTACAACATAATTCCTTCATGAGCAAAGTAAGCTGAGCCCTTTGAATAACATAAAATAATGGGTTTCTCTTTTTATTTTTTTTAGTTATGAAAATTTTCAAAGAATACAAAGGTTGAGAGACTGGTATAATGAACCTCCCATCAATCAATGGCTAACCTTATTTCATCTACATTCCTATCTGTTCTTTTCATTCCTTGGATTATTTTGACAGAACTATCTCAGACATTATCCTAATAGTCTTAATTATTTTAATATATATGTCTAAAAGATATGGATTCTTTTTTTTTTTTAAAGATTTATTTATTTGTGCATACAGAACTGGGGTACAGGTCAGAGGCCCAGGGGTGACGAAAGGCTTCACCAGAGACAGAGTGGGGAGCAGAACAGGCAGATCTCTGAAGTACACTGCTGAGGGGAGCAGTGGGCGGGCCAGGAGAGGTCTGGCACACCATGTGGTCACCTCCGGGGCAGGCAGGAATCGAACTCATGCGGAAGTGGTTTCAGCTTCTTAGTGCTGTGCTTTTAACCCGCTGCGCCACCAGGGAGGGCCCAAGATATGGATTCTTAATAAAATTAAAAAACACTGTATAGTACTATAACTTCTATGACAGGGTTCTCCAAGACCACCCACAAGCTTAATGGTTGACTAGAAACACTCACAGGACTCAACATAGAGAAAGCAAACAAAGCAAGATCATCAAAGGGAGAAGGAGCTTTGGTGAAAATCAAAGGAAACCAGGCACGAGTTTCCAGGAGTTTTATGCTAGTGGAGTCACACAGGACATGCTTAATTTCCTAATAATGAGTTGTGACAACATGTGTCAGATTTTATGGGAGGTAACCACAGCCTCGAATATGCCGAGTTCCTGCATTCCCAGGGGAATGCAGGTAATCAACACTGAGCACACTGCTTGCACACACAGTTAGGCCCAGTAGCCAGCCACACACGTCGGCACTGGGGACAGCAGGGACGTTCCAGAATCCAAATACCCAGACAACCACCAAAGGCCAACCTGGCAAGTGGGCTTCTAAAGATAGCAACTTCAAGCCTGCTTTGCTAACTTTTCTCTGCACAACTGCTTAACATTTTAATAACTGTATTTTTTAAGATCAACTAACCACCTAGTAGCCACATTTCCCAAATTATAAAATTTTTTGCAGTTTGTTTTAAAATAAGCATCTTAATAAGGTTCATAGCTCTCTTAATTTTCTTCACATGTAGATTCTCTTTGGCTTTTATTTCTTCCATTGCTTTTGTAGAAGATAGTAGGCTCTTTGTCCTTTAGAGTTTACCACTCTCATATCCCTGTTTACTGTCATATCCCTGAGTTGTTATCTAAAAGTTTTCTTTATCCCAGTCAGGTTTTTTAAAAATAAGTTTTGGCTTAAATAGATCTTTTGTGCATAGGAAGTTAAATGATTTTTCTTTAAGACTTATGTCATCACTCAAATTTGTAGACTCTATTTTGAGTACCCTGACTTTTCGATACCAACTCACATATCTTGTCATTGCTTATATTTATCTCAGCTTACTGGTTAGGCTATTGAGAGCCCCAGTATGCTTAGAATGTAGACTAATGCTTCAAAACAATGAATAAAAAAAACAAACTTGTATCTTCTAAAGAAGATTACAGCAAGAATTGCATTATCAGTCTCTTAACAATCATGGGGAATGGTCTTACAATATTTGATAACTTCAAGAATAAAAATAAATTCTGAGACACAGCTAGCCCATAAGACTTCCAGTAGACAGTCCATCTTATTTCTTAGACATTGCACCAATTCCTGTCTTTTTTCTTATCTCTGAGCCATAGGCTTTTAGACATTTTTTCAGATCATTTAGGTCAAAGTTTGGAAGCACTACAATTTTTTGAGCATCTACATAAGCTTGGAATGTTAAACAGTTCTTATTTCTGCTCTAGCCATGGATGTATACATAGAAGTTCTATCCTAAAACACTTTTTGTACTAAAGAAAAGATAAAGGCCCAAGGATCTGTGTTAGTTCAAGGTCTCAGAGAGTATCAACTTAATAAAAGCCACATCTGAGAAATGTTTCACAGAAAAATGAAATGCTTTTTTAAAATCTATAATAAAGACAATAACAGATGTGCATAAAACTAAAAGGAAAGTCTTAATTTTGGCATGGTGACTATTTTGTTCTCTCAGAAGTGAAATGTGGGTGTGTTTATCAGTGGAAAGTGAGGGATTCTAATATACTGAAGATGTTTGGGTAATTACTAAGTGCCATTTCTGGGATGGTTTTTCAGTTTGAAACAGTGTAAAAAAAAGTTGTTGCTTGTGATCACATGAGTTCATACTCTTCATGTTATTTTCTCCTAGAATGACATCTCCTCCACGACTAACCTACCTCAGTGTTGCTGATGCTGATTTACTCAACAGGACTTGGTCTCGGGGTGGCAATGAACAGTGTCTCCGGTATATTGTCAACCTTATCTCCTGCTTCCCCAGTGTGTGTGTCCGTGATGAGAAGGGAAACCCAGTGTCTTGGGGTTTAACAGACCAGTTTGCCACCATGTGCCATGGCTACACCTTACCTGAACATCGCAGGAAAGGTTATAGTCGGCTGGTGGCCCTTACACTGGCCAAGAAGCTGCAAAGCCGGGGATTCCCCTCTCAGGGCAATGTGCTAGATGACAACGTGGCATCCTTAACCCTCTTGAAGAGTGTCCATGCTGAGATCTTGCCTTGTCGTTTTCATAGACTTATTCTCACCCCTGCAGCTTTCTCTAGCTAAACTCACCTTTTAACCCAGTGAAATACCAGGAAGTTGCTTCCTTTCCTTGAACACACACACACTCACTCCTTAGAAACCTATGAGGGGAAAATTCAAATTGAAGTCAGGAAAATCTTGGGTGGTTGATGAGGTCCTGGAAAAGACATGCAGGACAAACAAGAAAACTTAACTCTTTCTCTGACCCAGATTTCTACAGTAAATAACAGGAAGGGTCAGATACAACTGTGGCTGAGACAGGGGGATAAATCCTTTGAGTTCCACCAAAGGAAAGAGGTTCTACTAGCACAGAAGCTGAAAGGAGGCGTGGCGACAAATGATTCGACACATTAGTCTACGGCTCCTGTTTTATTATTGCTTCTGTTTTGTTATTATTATTGGACTTCTGCTTTATGTTCTCACTCCACACCTGTTCCCAACTATATGGAAGTAACCGTTCCCTATACTCACTGCTGCTATGTTTCATCAAACTCTGTTAATAGCCTCTGAGCCATTTTAATGCAGAATATCCTGTATTTTTTCCTCGTTAAGTGGGCTTTCCACCTCTCCCTGTGACTTCAGGCTATTGCTTCTTGGGAAGTTCAAATATAGAGGTTCTCTTCAGAATCCCCTGGAGGGTAGGTTGCAACACGGATCACTGGGCCTCTCTAGCACAGTGTCTGTTTCACAAAATATGTGACGAAGTCTGAGAATTGGCATTTCTTAGTGCTGTGCTTTAACCTGCTGCGCCACCAGGGAGGGCTGAGAATTGACATTTCTAACAAGTTCCCATTGCTCAGTTGCTTGGACGACATTTTAAACGGTAGAAACAGAACTGGACCTCTATTCCAGCCTCTTTAAAATCTGTTTGCTCATGAGAAACTAGGATGCATACATAAGTGTGAAAGTGGATATTCAAACATACATATAAACATACTTACATAAACACATATATACTCACTCCTTACATATTTTATATATGCATATGTATATGCTCAGAATTTTGATAGCATACTGTGAATTCTCTCTTTACATAGGAAGACTTTGAAGAGCATGGAAAATAAATGACTGCTCCAAAAGTACATAATCAGTGCTAGAGACTAAGACAAGATGCTGTCATTTATATTTTAATCTATTTTTTTTTTGCTAAATCTTTTTTGCAAAGGAGATTTAAATGTTTAAGTAATTAAATTGACATTTTAAATATCCTTTTATCCTTTTTGCTTTTTTTTTTTTTAATTTGAGCTCCAATTGATTATATATGTATATCTTTTAAGGACAGTACAAATGGTGATAAATATCACAAACTGTTCTGCACTTGCAGCAAAGGCAGGCACAAGCACATTAGCTGGGTTTGTCTGGTCTGGATAAAGCTTAGTTAACCATATAGAAAATATTGGTTTCTTATTCCAGTGGAGGACAGAAAATCCCAACTGCAAAGATAGAGGTGCAAGTACATCCTGAGAAAAGTAAACAAGCTGAAGGAGAGTTTCATTTTAATAAAATATAAGATTCCTTGGGGGTGAATATATGCTTAGGTCATCCTGAGCCAGTGGTTACCTGGAAACTTGTCCTTGGTGCCAGAGGGAAGAGCACCAAGTAACAGGAATCCATAAACCACTTGGGAGAATGTGGTCTAGTTTCTTCCCCAGGGATGCTCATTATCTTTAACATTGATTGAACATGGGTTTATCCTACCTGGTGTATGACAATGTTATTATAGCTTTATTTTCTTCCTAATAGTATGTCTGCTATTTACTTAACCATGTGCTGATAATTGAGCCAAATAATATCTCTGTGCTTGTGAAGGGTTAGGATAGGATACTGTTTTGCTCTGAGAATTCTGCCTCAGAGGTGTTATGACTCATCAAATGTTATGTAGACTTTAAGTGGTCAAGCTAGATGAGAACCTGAGTTTATCCGATTCTAAAGCCTGTACTGTTAGTCTTTATGCCATCTGACTTCTTAAGCATATTATAGAGTCAGGAGATAACCAATTTGAAAGAGAAAGGAGAAAATTATCAAGATTGAGAGGTTATCAATAATGTTAAATTACTAAGAGGTTAAGAACACATATGGAATTAATATTTTCCATTGCACTGTCAAATAATTTCAGTGCCTGTATCAAAGAGCCAGACAAACTTTGTGATTCCATCGATATAAAGTTTAAAACCAGGCAAATCCATTCTATAGCTTTAAAAGTGAGGAGATAGGGCCCTCTCTGGTGGCACAGCAGGTTAAAGCACAGTGCTAAGAAGCTATCGCAGCCACTGAAGCTTAAGTTTGATCCCTGGCCAGGGGGGTGACCCACATGATGTTGCAGACCTCTCCTGGCCCACCAGCTGTTCCCCTCTGCAGTGTACTTGGTGGATCTGCCTGTTCTGCTCCCCACTCTGTCTCTGGTGGATCCTTTCACCCCCTGCACCTCTGGTCTAACCCCAGTTCTGTATGTATAAATAAATAAATCTTTTAAAAAAAAGTGAGAAGATAGTTACTCTTCAGAAACAAAAAGAAGATATGGAAGTGGCTTCTGGCTTCTGATAATATTCCGATTCTTGTTCTGGGTGGATCATAGAGGTGCATTCATTTTGTGAAAGCTCATTAATTTGTAATGATTTATGTACTCTTATGTAGTTACAAAGCAATATGAAATATCCATTAACATAAAATAGATTTGAGAATCTGGAGGAAAAAAACATACTTTTTGATCAACAATTCCACCTCCTAAAATTTATCCTACTGGTAGAATAATATGCAAAGATTTATGTAAAAGAATGTTCATTGCAACATTATTTATAAACATAAAAATATTTTAACTCACTGATTAAATAGAATATGAGTACTGAATGGAACACTAGAAAATGATTGCTAACATGAAAATGTGCATCTGATAATACTAAAAGCAAAGTAATTCAAGCTAAAATGTATACAAAGCAATGAAAAACAGAACAGTATTTATAATTTTTTTAAAGATTTATTTATTTATTCATATAGAACTAAGGTACAGGCCAGAGATGTGGAGGGTGACAGGATTCACCAGAGACAGAGTAGGGAGCAGAACAGGCAGATGATCAAAGTACACTGCTGAGGGGAGCAGCGGGCGGGTCAGGAGAGGTCTGCCGCGCCATGTGGTCACCTCCGGGCAGGTGGGGATGGAACTCATGCGGAAGTGGCTTAAGCTTCCCAGTGCAGTGTTTTAACCCGCTGCGCCACCAGGAAGGGCCAGTATTTATAATTTATTTAAACTCAACTATAAAGGTGAGGAAGGGAGTACACAGACAGATAAATCGTTCTGAAATCAGCTTCTGACTTTTACTGGGAAGAGAGCAGCAAGTATTTCATGGCCTGCCATGGTTGTATATGATAACAAAAGGAGTCGGTATAATTGAAATGCATGCTTGTCTGCTCTGGGTTGGATGTTGTCTAGGTTTTGCAAGTGTGTTATATTAATGATTATTCACTCCAAGAGCCATTAGGAGTATATAGAGAAACATTTGGGATTAATTCTGCTGTAAAATGTTGGGAGCAAGATAAAGCAATGCAATATGTGGGTGTAGGAGGGGATATTCACACATCCTCTGGAACAATATCACTATGTTTTGATTCTAATCATTTTGCATTTTAAACACTAATTTTTGTTTGTGATTTGAATAACGTAAACTTTTTTTTATAAAGATTTATTTATTTATGCATACAGAACTGGGGCACAGGCCAGATGTAAAGGGGCAGTGAGAGGATTCACCAGAGACAGAGTGGGGAGCAGAACAGGCAGATTGATAGAAACACACTGCTGAGGGGAGCAGCTGGCAAGACAGGAGGAGTCTGCTGCGACATGTGGGTCAGCTCCCTGGCAGCAGGTGGAACCTCGTGCTGAAGTGGCTGCAGGGCTGTGCCTTAACCTGTTGAGCCACTCAGGAGGGCGCAGAGTATAAACTTCTTTAAGTTGTCCATGACAACACCTAAAGTTTTGTATTCCTCTCTCTACTTTGATGAACACTAATGGAAGGAAAACATAAAGCTGAAAGTAAAACACAGAAGATGGAATAATAGAGCATCAATTACAAAGACTGTTTCTTCTCACTGGGATATTTGCATTAAAGAGACTTCAGTGGGGAAAATAAAATTCCTGAAAGTTTGAAACAGGTCTCACACACACACACACACACACACACACACACACACACAGCTGGAATTAACAGTCCAGCTTCCTTTTCCCAAGTTTCTAATAGTTTAGGGTGCTCAATATCTGATAGAAATTTTAGTTCCTCTTATAAAACCCAGTTGCTGATAACCCTTTGCTTTTTTTGGTCTGGGTTGTTACAATACATAAGAAATGAGAAAAAATAAGATCAGCCACTACCAGCCTCTTCTCTTCTCTTGACTCTCTCCTACTTCAGCAGTGCTGGTACCAGATTATGTCCCCTATCCTGTTCCAATTCTGTTCACTTTTTGAAAATTTTTTAAGTGAATTCCTGTTTACTCCTCCTATTCCTACTATTGGAATTCAAAACATTAAACAAGACTGCTTGACATCTGAGCATTCCTTTTAGTAATATATGTACAGTTTTCTCTTCTATTAGCATCTTCATATTTGCAAAGCAGAATATGTTTTAGATCTTAAACACTATTAAAAGACATTGCTGAGTGGTGCTGGGAAAACTGGGAAGCTACATGCAAAAAAATGAAACTAGATCACTGCCTCACTCCAGTCACAAAAATCAACTTGAAGTGGATTAAAGACCTAGACATAAGAACAGAAACCATAATATACCTAGAAGCAAAGATGGGTCAAACACTACATGACATACACTTCACGACATCTTTAAAGACAGAGCACCCAATGCCATAATAGTGAAGGCAAAGATAAATAGATGGGACTACATAAAGTTAAAGACCTTCTGTACAGCAAAAGAGACATTACAAAAAACAAACAGACAGCCCACTAATTGGGAAAACATTTTCTCACACAAAAGTAGTGATAAAGGACCGATCACAAAAATATACAGAGAACTGATGAAACTCAACAAAAATAAACAACCCCATCAAAAAATGGGCAGAAGAGCTAAAAAGACACTTCTCCAAAGAGGAAATGCAGATGGCCAACAGGCATATGAAAAAATGTTCAACATCACTCGTAATAAGGGAGATGCAAATTAAAACCACAATGAGATATCACCTCACCCCGGTAAGAATGGCACATCTTCAAACAACTAGCAACAACAAATGTTGGCGAGGATGTGGAGAAAAAGGAACTCTCCTGCACTGCTGGTGGGAATGCAAACTAGTACAACCACTATGGAAAACTGTTTGGAGGTTCCTCAAACTGCTAAACATGGAGCTTCCCTATGACCCAGCAATCCCACTCCTAGGTATCTACCCAAAAGACACAAAAACACTGATTGAAAAAGATACTTGTACCCCCATGTTTATTGCTCTTTATTTACAATTGTAAAAACATGGAAGCAGCCCAAATGCCCAAAAGTAGATGACTGGATAAAAAAGAGGTGGTACATATATACAATGGAATATTACTCAGCAACCAAAAAAGAGAAACACATGTCTTTTGCAGCAACTTGGATGGAACTGGAAAAGATCGTGCTTAGTGAGATGAGCCAGAAAGAGAAAGAAAAATACCAGATGGTTTCACTCATAGCAGGAGTATAATGGACCAGGCGAGAAAATAACAAAAATAATGAACAACCATATACCAGAGACATTTTGTGGGGGTGGAGTGGGGAATGGGATCAAAAACGGGAGGGTAGGGAGGGAAGTGCACGGGATTATGGTGATGGCACTCTGGTGACTTGGCGATGGGAAACCCGCGGGGATTACAATTGAGATGGAAAAAAAAAATGTACAAAATGATGTAAAAATAAACTTATAAAATAATAAAATAAAATAAAATAACAACAACAACAAAAATTTTTTCAGGAAAGAAAAAAAAAAGACATTGCTGGTGGCCCAATCGGTTAAAGTGTAGCACTGCAAGCTAGCCACAGCCGTTTCATGCGAGTTGAATCCCCAGCCCAGAGGTGACCCACATGGCACAGCAGACAGACCTCTTCTGTCTCACCTGCTGCTCCCCTCAGCAGTGTACTTTGTCAATCTGCCTGTTCTGCTCCCCACTGTGCCTCTGGTAGAGTCTCTCGCAGCCCCTCAGCTCTGGCCTGTACCCCAGTTCTTATGCATAAATAAATAAATCTTAAAAAAAAAAAAGACATTGCTTATAATGTAGTAAGGACCATCAAAACTTTTACTAGTTAGTACCATGCAGTTCCTGCAGTGAACACTAGATGTCAGATTTTAATTCTAAATTTTCCCCTATAGCTAGCATTTGAATCGTCTGTTGTAACTACAAGAAACATTAGAATATTTATTACATTTTGGAATTATTTCCTTTCAGATTTCTGACACCAACAAATTGGTTGGTCTAAGGGTCAGTTGGAAAATAAATAGAAAAAAATAGCCATAAAAATTATGAAAAAAGAAAGCTGGCAAAGGAGAGGTTAGTCCAATGAATATTGAAGTTTTCGCTAATAATGATTATATGATTTTAAAATGCAGTAATGTTACATGAATATGCAGAACAATGAGACAAAAAAATGCTTAGAAATAAGGAGTTCCTAAAAATGTTTAAAGTAAGATCAAAGTAACATCTCAAACCATTAAGGAGAGATGGAATTTTTAGTAAATTGTGGGGAGGCAACTGGATAGAAAATTGAAAATTTTTAGTTTTTGATCTGTGTGTGTGTGTGTGTGTGTGTGTGTGATTTTTCAATGGCAAAATACAATAGAGTTAAGACACTAATGACAGACGAAAAGAAATAGTGCAATTTATATACAGGTAAAGAAGATTTTCTGTATAGTCTTAAAATTGAAAGGAGAAAAAATACTCAAGCCCAAAAGAAAAATGGTCATAAAACATTATTAGTTCACAGAAAAATAAATAAAAATGGTCCTTAAACACCTACTTTCAATCAAATTTTTGAGAAACGGGATCTCATAATAATTTAAGAGCATTTCTATATATATATTTTTAAGATTTATTTATTTTATTCATACAGAACTGGGGTATAGGCCAGAGATGCAGAGGGTGAGAGAATTCACCAGGGACAGAGTGGGGAGCAGAACAGGCAGATCAAGAAGTACACTGCTGAGGGGAGCAGCAGGCGGGTCAGGAGAGGTCTGCCACGCCATGTGGTCACCTCCCCGGCAAGCGGGGATCGAACTCATGCAGAAGTGGATTAAGCTTCTTAGTGCAGTGCTTTAACCCGCTGTGCCTCTAGGGAGGGCCTATATTTTGTTTTACTGAACTCTTATTTGTTTCCCAATATTCCTCCTATAAATGAAACCATCTAATATTTTACTTTTTCCTTCTGGCTTATTTCAATGAAAATAATAATCCTTTCTAGTTCTACCCATGGTGTGAATGGCATAAGCTTATTTTTGATTGCTGAGTAGTATTCCTGTATGTGTGTGTGCTTGTGTGTATGATCTAGTCATATATTTTGGGGCATTTGGGTTGTGTCCATATCTAATATATTATAAATAGTGTTACAATAAATATAGGAATGCAGGTTTATTTTTGAATGAATGTTTTTGTGTTCTTTGGGTATATTCCTATGAATGGAATTGCTGTGTCATGTGATAGCATTGTTTTTAGTAGTTTGAGGGATTTCCACAAAGCTTTCCATTCCACTATTTACTCTTAAATTATATACCATATCACGTTAGAAAATAAGAGAAAAGGGCCCTTCCTTGTGGTGCAGTGGGTTAAGGAACAGCTGCAGCTGCTTTAGTGTGAGTTAGATCCCTGCCCCAGAGGTGATCCGCATGGCACAGCAGACCTCTCCTGACTCACCTGCACTACATGAATCTGCATGTTCTCTCTCCACTCAGTGTCTGGTGAATGCTCCCACTACCCCTGCACGTCTGGCCTGTATGCATAAATTAATTTTCATAAAAAGAAAGGAGAAAGAGAGAGAGAGAAACTGCATAAAAAGCAAAAAAGACCAAGAGAAATTATAGATACAAAGCCTGATCAGTAGAAAGAAGAGCTATAAAAATCATTAAAGTCGAGTAAGGTTAAGTTCCATACCTTTCTTAATGAAATCATATTGTTGAAAATAAGAAAACAGTTAAGACTGGCCTTTATATAAGTATTGAGAAAGAAGGGGGAGTAGAGATAGGTTGTGAGGTTACCATGATCAATCAAGTGACTATATATATATATATATACCATGTTGCCCAAGTCTTGCCCTTGAGGGTTGAATTATGAAATATGTGTAATAAATAAAGAGGGATTATTGCTAACAATTTATGTGTCTTCACATATACTCCAGATGAACTTGTTTGCATACCTGCTAATATGTTCCACCTACTCTGCTTTGTTGATATAACATAGTATAACATCTTGATATTTGCTGAATGAAAGTTCTGTGTATGTGAAATAGTATTAGAGACTTCCACAACTGTTATCACCCTAACCTGGTTACATGTAGATTGATTGTTATAACTGTAATGGGAAGAAGTGTTGCTTTGCTATTGGATAAGACCATCAAAGGAATGAAACTCCTGGAAAAATCAGCAAGCTATGCCCCTGCAATATGAGGCTTCTTGTGTCCTTCCTCTGGAATGTGAGTTTCCAGAATTTGCTCCACGGGTACATCTTTGAGAGTGTGTGCTATGATGTATTGTATATTGTTGAGGTTAACAGAACTATGTACATGACTGGGCATAGTCTGTGAAAAATTACTCAGCATGTGACCATCCAAGGCAATGATATGTTCACTGAAACTGTTACCAACCTCTCTGAGGTGGCCTGCCTTTTTCTTTGTTTTTTCCCTGTCCTCTGTTTATGGGGAAGTTTCAGTTTACACCTGGGAAGTGCCTGAAATATACCCCCCAGTACTTGAACTTTTATTTTTTACCATAAAGTAATCAAGACTTAGTTTTTAGATCATGACCTTTGTTTTGCTAATCCAAGTGAATATTTTATTTGAGATACTATTTAATAAGTATTAATTCATTTACATTAAATCAAAGATGAAGTTATCTCTATCTGCTGTTGAACAAGCCAATTTTTGTTTATGTTCAGAATGTGTGTAAGGGAGAGAATATTGGTTCTAGATTATCATCATTAAATGCTGACTCAATTACTAATGATGCAATTTCCTGCTTAATAAGTTGCTTACTCATACTCAATGAGAGAACTGGTCTTGTATCATGATTTCTGAGAAGAGTTTGATGATGAGTGTACTTGAAAACTCTGGATAATTCAGAACTCTGGCATTAAATTATGCTTTTAAAATCTCATTTAAGCAGGTATACTACTTGAAGTGCTAATGAGTCAGTCATTGCCTTTAAGTAGCAAAACTTAACTAGGGTTGTCTTTTAATCTCAGAATTCAGTGTCTAGCCAACTTCATTTAAAGGTCATCAAGTCTCTCCAATGGAGTGAAAACATACTAAAATGTTTCATTTAAAAATACAAGTTGGGTGGTGCAGTGAATTAAAACACAGTACTGTGTAGTTATCCCTACCCACTGCAGGGTGAGTTTGATCCCGGGTCAGGGAGCTGACCCACATGGTGTGGCAGAACTCTCCTGACCTGCCCACTGCTCCCCACAGCAGTGTATTTCAGTATATCTGACTGTTCTGTTAACCCTACTCTGATTCTTATGAATCCTCTCACCCCACATGCCTGACCCTAGCTCTTGAATGCACAAATAAATAAATCTTTTTTAAAAAATGTTTAGCAAATAAATCTTAGGGTCATAGGTTAGGTAAACTAGATATTTTTCTTTCTTCACAGAAATACATAAATTTGCTGCTCAAAATTTAAGACAAAGATTGCTTAAAAAAAAAAAATGCCTATTTAGGCCCTCCCTAGAGGGCTGAACAGTTAAAGCACAGCTCTGTAAGCCAGCAGCAGCAGCTTCTGTTGGAATTTGATTCTAGCCCTGGAACTGAGCCACAGGAAGCAGCAGACCTCTCCTGCTAGCCCTCTGCTCCCCTAGGCAGTGTACTTCTTTAATCTGCCTGTTCTCTCCACTCTGTTTCTGGTGAATTCTCTCGCCTCCCCTGCACCTCTGGCCTGTACCCCAGTTCTGTACATATTTTTTAAAAATATTTTTTTTAAATGCCTATTTAATCTTATCTCAGACCTCTGTGCTAAGATGCTTGATAGTCACAGAATTGTCATGCTCGCCTTTCTCATCTTTCTTTCCCAATTTGTAATTACAAACTTTGCCCTTCTATCTCAAAATTATGAGTTTGGGTCTTGTTTCCTAACTCAAGGACTTGACTTCTGCCTCATTCCCTGAGGGTGTCATTAAAAAGCAATGTTTTGGTTTTCAGCTACAAATTACAAACTTTTAAAAATGAAGTTAAAAAGTATTTTGAAGTCTTCCCAACTCTCAACATTACAAAAGAACTGTTTCATTTAGTCTAAACAACCACCCTGAGAATCAGGCAGGACAGGAATTATTTATACCTTGCAGATGAGAACATCAGTTTAGACATAGGGAGACTTGCCCAAGATAACATTGCTCATCCAAGTCTCCTGACTCAGTCCACAGTTGATTTTCTTTGCACAGTCAGACTTCTCCTTTGTTGTCAAAGAAATTATGATTAAAATCTTTGTTAGAAGACTCATAATTGTCAAGGTATATTTATACTCAGGCTGGACTTATTGTATATAGAATAATTCACACTTTTCTCAAATCTGCATTTTGTGTACATGGAGGTGGCTTGTTCATACCTTCTTTTATTTATTCATTCAACCATATACTGTGAGAGGCAAGAGTACAATTTTGAAGATCTTATACCATGCTACGAATCTGACTTTATGTTTTTTTGGAGTTGCAAGGATCAGAGAGGGACCGAAAGAGGGACAGAAAATTACATGTGTGTACATGCACACACTCACTCACTTGCTAGTCATGCTAATTCTTGAGATAAGAAACACATAAAGAGGAGAGATTGAAGAAAATAAATAATGGGTTTAGCTTTTTAGGCATTTTGGGTGCAGTTACTGTGGAATGTTCAGCAGTCATGTCCAGTAGAAAGTTGAACAGAAATATTATTTACTAATTAGACTTAGGTAAGAAACAATCCCCAAATTACAATAACAAAAGTTTCTTTCCCAGAATACAAATCACCTGCTGCAGATCTATGTCATGTGTTGTCTTCATTCTCCAATCACAGTGGAGATAGCAGCCCTCTCTGGAATATTCCCAGAGGCAAGCTGCCAATGGTGTTTTCAAGCATCTGCCCACAGATTGTTTATTTCTGCCCTTGTTGGAGTAGATATTGTGAAGAAGTGGGGCAAATTAGAGAAAGGGTAACTTGGCCATTGTTGGGTAGGAAATGAGAGAATTAAAACAGGAACAGAAGATTCATGATTAAATCAGTAGTAGTCTCAATATTGGTCATTGAGAAGATCCGTCATGCTTTTCTGTGATTCTCAAGTTGTCTTACTTCTGGTCAGTGTGTGCTTAACACAGACAATGTTTATATTCTGTGGATGCTGATAATGCTCAGCTGGGACCATTCATGGCCTGGTTGACAATGAGGCTTATTTTACTTTCTCACAAGTAAAAAATTATTTACCAGACCAATTTTTCAACTCAAGAATTCTAGATCTGATAAAAAATTATGGTTATAAATTATACTTGTGTTTTCTAAAAGCAGAGATGCTAGAACAACTGAGAATGATACAAAATCATAAGTATATAAATAACTTCTGAGTCTAATAGGCTACTTGAGAGCTCTGGTCTCTTGGATGCTGACCCTACCACCATAATGTCTTCCATCACTTTTCAGACCCCAGAGATATATATTTTTTACCCCCCTCATTAATTTACATATTTGAAACTGTAATAGAAAATTCAGAGAGGAAGTAAATGAGTTCACTTAAGGACCCTTTATCAGTCTTTTAGGTAATTTGAGATAATAAAGCACAGCAGACACCATTAATCTAGGAGCAAGCTATCTGTTTCTTCAGTTTATATTCTTTTTATTTTTTACCTCTTTAAAATTTTACCTATTGAAGTTTCCTGTTAATGTTCTTTTATCACAATAGACAATATTTTGACATCTTGACATAGAAATTCAGGTGCTATATGATCGTGAGTCTATCTCATTTCTCAGCAAGTAGTTTTCCTCATCCTCAGCCCCATCTAATTTGTCAAAGACCCAATGGCAAGAAAACTATTTGAAAGCAATGAAAATTGTGTTTAATATTAAGCTTTTCTCAGAACACAGACACCTACATTGGAATTCTCCCAAGATTCCTGTAAAGAAGGTAGTATTCTTTCTGCCACTTGAATGTAGAAAAAGACCTAGAGTTTATGTATATTTTTGGTGAGGTTTCTCATATTGTCCACAAACCACTATTACTGAGAATTACTGAAGGGTTTGCTGAAAGTTCATATTGAAAACACTATCCCCAGTTGCTAAGAACAGAATCTTTGAGTGCAGGGTATAGCATTCATCTGCAGGCGATTTTCATGTCCATTAAATTTATCATTGATGTATAATTCATCAAGGCTTTGAATATAGTAGGTTCTTGTATAACATAATTTTATTTAATGCCACTTCATTTCAACATTGCTGAGGGAAAAAAAAAAATCCCCACCAACACTGGATGAAAAGGTGGTGAGGACCTGCCATCCTTATTATACTGATTCCCCTAAGGTAGCAATTTCTAAGAACCTGTGGTCAATGTTAAGTGAGGACTTATAGAGTAAAGAATGCAAACTTCAAGACTCAAGCATTTTGGCATGTTCATTCTTAAGTCCCCAACATCTGTAACAATGATGACACTTAGCACAAATTCAGTAATTAACAGAAAGAAAACATGAGGTCACAGGTTTAAAATAGGAAGTTATGTGAAAACAGAGCAAGTTTTTAAACATGTAAGAATTCTGGCTCCATTGCTTGACCTTGGACAGTTAACCTCCCTGTTCTTTAAAGTTTTCAGAGAGTACTAGTTCTTTGGTTTGTTGTGATGAATGTTGAAATATATAAGTTAATTGCAACAATTTTTGTCTAAAACACTCCAAAACTCTAGTTAAATCGTGATTTAGCCATCACCAGTGCAAGATCAGGCATGGAATCAGCCAGATCTGACTCAAGTTTTTTCGCTCCTCCTTTAGTTGTATGACCTGGCAGATATCAGAAGGCCCTCTCTTTCCAAAGTTTCTCTTTCACTGGATTTCATATATAGGCAGAAATTTCCACCATTGTAACTATTTTTCTAAATCAGGCAGGAAAAAAAAAACTGTAACAAGCAGGAATTTCCTAGATTGGGCTGGAAATCACAAACCAAGTTCCTCTTTTTAGTTTGATTTCCCCATTAACCTCAGGCAAAGATTAATGTATCAGCGGGCCTGACTGAGTAGATTTAGTCTGCCCAAAGATATATGTTTCCTTAACTTCTAGAATTAAAGAAGAGGTAGGGTTAGGGAGGAGAGAAAAGTGAAACACACACACATACACACACAATATTAACACAAACTGAATTTTACATTCTGAAGAAGTTTATTAGTTTGGTTGTTGTTTGCTTTTTTTTTTTTTTTTTTTGACTTCTTGTTTTAAATAAAAAAAATCTCTAAACTGACACGGGGATTACAATTGAGATGGAAAAAGGCACAAAATGATGTAAAAATAAACTATTATACTAATAAAAAAAAACTCTCTAAACTGGAATGAGCATTGATGGTGTCACCAAAGCCCTACACTTCCCAGCATTGCAAAGGAAGAACAAACAAGCCAAAGCCAGTTTCTCAGATTTAAGTTTACTAGCTAATTCTGATTCACATTCGATAATCTTGACAAAAGTTGGGGATGAATTTAGAGTGGACACAAACTCTTTGCAACACAATTTCCTTGTTCCTCCATTGAGAGGAGTGAGCCGGGAGAGACATTCTTTGTCCCGGGTATTTTACCAGGGCGAAGTGCAAAGGTGTCTAGCGGCTCAGCTCTGGAGAAAGACCAGAGATGGAATGGAAACTAGGACAGAGCTGAGAAGAAAGGTAGGAATCCGACTAGGGCAGTAGGGCTCGCGCGACCAGGGGTAAGGATAAAAGCTGCGACTGGGGGTGGGACAAATGTGGGGTCTTTTGTCTTTAAAAGGCTAGAAAGCCGCGAGGTGAACTAGGCGGAAAGAAGAGCGCAGGGAGAGGAGGCGGGGTTCAGTCCCAGCTGGGCTAGGTGCGAGCGTGTTTCCTCCTTTCGCCAGCGGGCAGTCGGGCGAGGCTCTGAGACCACACCCAGGAACTGCCCGTCCCGCGTTTTCGCGACCTCAGCGGGAGTTTTGCTGCCATTATCTAGAAAGAATCCACGAATGAATGACCCGCCCACCAGGATGGGGGCACTCGGGGCCCACCGAGCTGCTAATTTCACAGACCACCCCTACAGCCTAGGGCGATCCCTAGGGCTTTCTCGGTCCTTTGAGGGTGAGGTGGGGCGCAGTGCCCCGCTGGCCGCAGGCACCCCGAATTCCACAGCGGCCGAGGCGAGCGAAAGCTGGAGTGACGCCCTCGAGGACTGCGGATCCAGAAAGAACCCGAGCCGTGAGTCCTGGGTCAGAGACAAAGTGCTGTTTCTTTTGCACCCAGAGAGGTGCTTGGGGACTGAAAAGGGCCCTACTGGGGAGGAGATGGCCGGCGGGGAGCACGTTTCCCAGATGGAAGGAGACGATTGGGAGTCGGAGTGTGGGTCCCCTCTCTGTCCACGAAGACGGCGAAATTCTGGTACCCGAGCAGAGGCTGCCGCTGGAGCCCCGCCGCGGGACCCCGCAGCCCCACCCAAATCCGTGCTGGTGCGGGTCGTGGATTATCAGGTGACACAAGAAGTGCTGCAGACCGCGTGGACGAACAGTCAAATGACCACACGGACTGAGGAGCGTTCCATGACCGCGATCACTTTTCGGACAAACAGAGAGTGATGCAGGTTGTGGGGCGCCGGGGACCCCTGGAGAACCCCGGACTCCGGGCCCAGAAGAGAGGCGCTCAGTTTTCGCGCTGCAGAGGGGCATCGTTTTCGCCGTTTCCAAGGAATTGATTCCCCGAGGATATTACACCGAAAATTGGAGCCGCGGGAAGATTCCTGGCTGCTGAATGAAAATGTTCTTCCGGGAATTCCAACCTGTAATTAACCAAAAGCAAGACGCTTTAAAGAAACTGGCTCTGTGTTTCTGGGGCAGATGGCACCCAATACAAACTGAGGAATTCTAAGCAACATAATACCTCCTTTATGGCTTAAATACTGTGATGGCCTGGGACCTATGTCAATCAAAGGAAGAGAAGAAAAGGTATTTTTCTAATTGGCAGAATGTGGGAATTTTGGAATTGGAAAACAGTTGTTAATTCTTATTTTGCAATACCTACTGACTGCTTCGCCGCCTCCCCCTTTCTCTTTAAGACCTAAAAGCAAAAATGAAGTTTGAGATCTGCTCTCTGCTCAGGGAGTTAGGTGTAAAGGGAGAGGCTTGTTTTAAAAGCTGAAAAAGAAATGTAGACAATTAAAATTAAAATAAAGTGACAAGAAAACAAAATATCTTCCTTTTGCTCAGTTGATGTGCATGTGTTTTTTCTTTTTTTTATTAGATTTATTTATGCATATAAGAACTGGGGTACAGGCCAGAGGTATGGAATATGAAAGGATTTACCAGAGACAGTGGGAGCAGAACAGGGGAATCTACTGAAATATACTGCTGAGGGGAGCACTGGGGCCAGACAGGATTTCTGGTGCACCATGTGGATCACCTCCCTGGCCCGGGATAGAACTTGTGCTGCAGTGACTGGATAGCTTCATAGTGCTTTGTTTCAACCCCTTGTGCCACCAAGGAGGGCTATAATTTTCTTTTCTTTTTCTATATGAGAAGTTAAAAAGAAAAGCGAGGATCTAGGAAAAGAAGAAACATGCTGAGCTTTGAAGATGAAATGCCATTTAAAACAGCTTTACCCTAAAATGTCTAATTTAATACAATTTTTAAAAAATTGTTACTATAAAATTTTAGATTATCTTAATGCTTAAAATATTGCATAGATTAATCTTTTGGTCCAAAGATAGATAGAAATGAATAGTTTTCTATCAAAATAATGTGCATCTTATTTTTGCCCACAGTTCTTTATTAAAAATTTTTGTGGTCAAGATGGAGTAAAAGTACATCTCCCCCAATCCTGTTAAAGTGACAACTTTTATTCGCAACAACTTATTTTATTTTCTTATTTTATTAAACATCATTTTTATTAATTCTTTAATTGTATAACCTGGTTTGGAACAAAACACTCCCTCAGGAAGTGAACTGCATGACTCTGACACTGCTGAAGGAGTATTTGGTTACTATTAAAACAAGCAAGACTCTCTCTCATATTTTCAATTTAGAACTGAAATGCCCTCAGATACCTCTGATTCACTTTTTGCCTCCTAGCAGACAAGATAGGTAAGATATGTCCTTGTTTTCTACATAAACCAGCCTAGACCTACAGCCCATGCGGCTTACATAGGCAATACATGCCACTTACCGCACAATTTGTGTAGTAATTGCACATTATAACTAAGTTGATATGAATATGCTTATCATTCTCCTAAAGAATCATCTTTAGAAACACTTATGTGTGTAGTATGAAAAGATGACTGAGAACATCTCAGGTTTTCTGACTAATGTTTATGAAAAGTGGAGAATCACCTTGATACTTTTGAGTCCTTCATGGCCTGAAGAATTCCCACTAGCACTTCTGATACCTCCCTGTGATACCTCTCTGGAGAGGAATTAAGCACCTACACTTATCTCTGTTCACAGCTGGTTGATCGGTAGACAAGATTGTAATATAGGCCCCCATAAAATAAATTCCATTTTCTTTCAAAAGTTCTGCTTTGCTATGTGAGGTAAGACTTCTTGACAATTCCATATCTGACAACACACTTAGTAGTGCACTGTTCCATGCCACAGGTGATTGTGTACTTAATGCTTCAACAAGAAAAGCACTGTAATAATGCTGGTAATTAGTAGCAGCTTTCAGTTGCCTGTCTGCAGGCAACTCTAGAGTTCATCCTCATGGATTCAAAACCAGCTCCAGTTCTGTGACTTTGAGGAAGTGCTTAATCTTTATATCCTTCTGTGCTCTTTGTTAAATAGAGATAATATCTACTCTCAAGCTCATAGGGGTTTTTTCCCCTAGGATTAAGATAAGGAGAAAAACCCGCAGCACAATGGTTGGCATATAGATGCTCAAAGTTAGCCAGTACTATTACTAGTATGATTGTTCTGTTCATTTTTCATCCTAACCAGGTTTCAGTCTTAAATTTATTAAAAAAACAACTGAAGGCATGCAACACAAGTCCTGTGGAATCCAAATCAGTAGTTTTTAATTATTGTATTTTTGCATTTCTGAAAGATTTATTTCTGGTATTTTCCAATGTTTGCATTTCTGAAAGATTTATTTCTGGTATTTTCCAATGTTTAATAGTAAGTACATCTCTTAAATTACTTAGAAAAGCCATGAATTGTGATCAAGAGTCTTACTATGGCTCAAATGCTTAACATGTACCTCAGTTGACAGCCTTTGAAGAGATTCCAGAGACTGCTAATTCTTCATGGCATGTAAGAGCTTTGAGTACTTTCTTTAGGACCTGTCAGGTTAGTTTATTTTCCCTCAAGGATAATAAATCTGATGCTGAATAATCTTAGAAAAGCAGAAGAGATCTTACTTGTGTTCATTTTATCTCCATTCTGTCAAAAAGTTCTATATTTAACTCAGTTTAATGCCTTTATTCCAAATATCTTTGGGTTAATTTTATCTTTTTTCAGTAAAAAAAAAAAATTTAAAAGCATCCAGCCTCCCTATTAATTGCCTATAATATGCTTACAGATGTCCTTTAAACAGATGTCTCCGGGTATGAAAATAAGTTGAAGTGCTGTTGAATTTGCTTCACAGGTTTATCTGATTCAAGCAGACCCGGAGTGAGGAGACTGGGACTCTTTTTTTCCAATTCACAGTGTCCTTGAAGGACACTGGAGGAGAAATAAAGAAAAGGCATTCTACTGAAAGAAAAAGTTACATTCACTGCAGACACAGTTGAGGAAATACTGTTTTGTGAGGAAAAAGAAAAATGAAGTAAAAGAAAAACCCACGACCCCAAGTGTCTTTAAATATATGGTATGTTTCAAGGCTGGTTTTATTTATTTTTTTTCTTTTAGTTATGTATGTACACACATATATACTGTATCCTGAACATAAATTATGTATATTCATATGCTGCTCAACAACTGAAACAAGTACTGAGATGTGCAGTCAGTCAGGTGATTTTGCCCTTATATGAACACATTAGCAGTGGATTTTGTATGCTTAGGGGTCACGAACAAAATACAAGATTAAATCAAGCGCAAGGGGAGATGTTCCTATTATGATACATGACAAATATGAGAGGTATGATGCTGCCACCCCAACCCCCCCATAAAATGCTGTGATGTGATGATGGCTATGTCTTCACTGGGCAAAGAGTTTTTGGACCACTGTTGTAAATGTCGTCTGCTGTTCAGCAAAACATGCCTGTGTAAAATCTGAGCACTATCTTTATGTAAATTAGCTCTAGCTCCTACTGATGTTATTCAAGGTGTGATATGTTAAACAACAGCCTAAGCATTTCTAAGGTTATTTTATATAGAGAGTCTATAGCCAAAAAAAATTGCATTTTTTTATAAATTGAATTTTGACTTTTTAGGCTGAGAAGCATTGACCATATACACCTTATTGAGATCTGTATCCTACTTTGTCATTTACAAAAACTGAAATGATTTTATTTTTTCTATATTAACTGTTCATTAACTGTTAGCAATCGTGTGGAGATAATATTTCGTAGAAATTTGAAAATATTTAGAAATTCTGAGAAATGAAATATGGTGCGTATTGTGATTTAGCAAAGCTCTGTAAAAGGCTTCAACTTTTTTTTTTTTAAAAAAGGCTAATCTGAAGTTTTTCCTAAGGAAATATTGATTGACTACTGGAATTCAAACTCTTTCAGAAACTGTTCAGATACTATTCAATGATCTTTTTATTATCTAAGAAACAATCTGTACTTAAAACCCCTTAAGGGAAAAAGCAGGGATTCCTTACAGAAAGCACAATAGTAATACCTTTACAGACTGAGTCAGGATTTGTAAACCACTTGAACTGTGAGGGGGTGGAGAGAAGTGGAGTCTGTATTTTAATCAACTAATTCAGATAAGAAAACTGAGGTGGGGATGTTTGAAGGCTGAATCTTTATAACTCCAGTCAGTACTTTGCTCTTTAATTAAGGAGGGCGAATCTTTTACTTCTCTAGATGAAGATAAGAAAAAAATTGTCCAGTTCACTTTGGAAATAATCAGGAATGATAATAAGTTCTTAGGCACTACTGAGCTAATAGTTACCAACAAAACATAAGACTCAGTTACTTTCAAAAATAAGGAATTAACTTTAAGCACAAACTCAGGTTTCTGTCTGTAAAACAGAATTAATACTTTTACGAGATCATAGCCTTCACAAAAATAGCCTTCCTTGGTAAAGGAAGGGACTCAGCCAGCATCTCTTGTGTTTAGTAGGGAAGCAAAAGCAGGCAAAGCAATGAGAAAGGTTTACAATGACCAAGTTGAACTTAACATTGTCCTCAGCATCTCTGAACTTGAGACTGGTTTCTTCCTAACCTCCCTTTTCTTAGAGCTTTAACTTTAGAAAACTTGCAGATAAAAAAAATATATCTATATATAGGTATATATATAGTTATAGTTATTATACTCTGCATGTTGGAAAAGTAAAGTTCTGTCTTTTGGAAATATAATCATAAGAAAGACAGTGGTCTATCTTAATAAGTATCAATTAGCAAACACAACTAACTTGACCATTTTGATGGTCTCAAGTAATCTTAAACTAGCTCACCCCAGTGCTTAAAGCCTTTTCTTGCCTATTGTTTAAAAATACTTGCATTCATTCCTTCTTTCCTATTGTACTAGTCTTCTTTGCCTGTTTAACTGTCACCGTTTTCTTTGACAATAATGAAAAAAAATAAGGTTTCTTGTAAGCTCTGATTAGAAGCTAATTAACATGGGGAAAGTCTGGAGGGCTGGCTACACAGAGAGTCTATTCATATGATTAGTTTAGGGCTTCCTCTAGTGAGTCCTGAGTTGGAAGTGTGCAAAAAGAAAAATAGTGAAGCTAACAGTCCTTGGTCAAGTCCTTTTCTTACTGGGCTAATAGCCACAGAGACTGTGATTTGGTTTCTTTGGGTAATTGTTCCAAAGGTTGTACAGGTCAGTGTTCAATACAATCTAAGTAGTATTAATTTCATAGGGTTTTTTCCTTTGAGTAAGTTAATAATACTATAAGCAGTGCCTGGCATGCAATAAATATTTGAAATTAACTATTGTTATTAGTGTTGTAGTATCTGTTTTCCTTTTTATCCTAGCTGACTTTAGTCTAATCTTTCACTAGTAAAAACAGAAGATAAACAACATCAAAACAAAAACAGTGGGTTTTACTAACACACACACACACACACACACCTATTTCCTGTGTTACCACATGCTCTAACTAGTGACCATTTATACATTCAGCCTCTAGTGAATCTTAGTACACCCTTGAAGACAGACTAGATGACCCAGTCAACAGAATTCTGTAACATCCAATCACAGAACTGTTTTTTTTCTTTTTCTTTTTTTTTAGAAAAAAAATACATTATATTTATTTCATAGAAATATGCAGAGACCCTCCCTGGTGGAGCAGCCGGTTAAAGCACTGCACTAAGAAGCTAAAGCCACTTTCGCATGAGTTCGATTTCCGCCTGCCCCGGAGGTGACCACATGGTGCTGTAGACCTCTCCTGACCCTACCGGCCGCTGCTCTCTTCAGCAGTGTACTTCCTCGATCTGCCGATCTGCCTGTTCTGCCCCCCACTCTGTCTCTGGTAAAGCCTCTCGCCATCCCTGAGCCTATGGCTTGTAGCCCAGTTCTGTGTGCACAAATAAATAAATCTTTGAAAAAAAAAATGCAGAATACAGCATTGTTAGTAATTTCTTTATGGAGTGAAATATACTTTAATAAAAGTCATTCCTGACTTGTAGCACCAACATTCTTTTTAATGAATGGGTGCCACCTCACAGAGTAAACAGAACAGTGTAGAGTCCACTTGGGCATAATAAGCCAGTGATTACTAAGGTTTTTAGTGCATAAACCTAATCTTAACACTGGGTTGTTGGACAGCTGCCCCAGGTTCAAAATTCTGAGTGCTAAAGCTGACTCATGTGTTCATCTTTAGGCACATGTCCTATTTCCAAATATATTTTGTGATTTTGAGCTTATTTTGATTTTTTAAAAAAGATTATTTATGCATACAGAACTAGGGTACAAGCCAGAGATGCAGGAATAGTGATAGGGTTTACCAGAGACAGAAAGACAGAATGGGGAGCAGAACAGGCAGACTGACGAAGTGCACTGCTGAGGGGAGCAGCAGGTGAGACAGGAGAGGTCTGCTACGCCATGTGGGTCACCTCCGGGCTCACTGAAGCAGTTGCTGCTAGCTTGCTGCATCCTAACCCGCTGTGCCACCAGGGAGGGCCCTGAGCTTTTTTTGCCAGCTAGCTTCACAGAAAAGTTAGTAGTACATTTGAGTATCTTGAATCCATCTTACTTAGGAAAGATGTAGGTTGATATAAGGAGCACCAGATAATATTTTACCAAATTAAGACTACTTTTAGGGAGGGTTTTAGACTCAGTTGGGTTCTTAAGGATTGTCTGACAACGGGCCTCCATACCTCAGAGAAGCCAAGATGCTGTCCACAGGCATCTCAAGCCAGCTTCAATGTTAACCCAGAACCCTGGAGTTTTAAGTTTCAGGCTATACCTTTTCTCTATCCTAACATAACTGGGTAGAAAAGCTACAAACTTAGAAATGAAATCTTACTATCAAAATGGTGGAATAAAAAAAGGAAGATTCTATGACTTATTTTCTGTGCTATGCTAAGGCAGAATTTATCCCAGGGATAATCAATAAGTATGGTATGTTTAGAGATTTTAAAACAATGATACAGCTTGACTAAATTTTTTTTTTTTTTGCTTTTTTATCACCACCATATCATATGTTTAGTGATAAAATTGTTCTCTCTGGGAAAAGAAAAAAACTGTAATTGATTAAAATTCTAAAAAAAAATTTGATTACAGTTTGAATTTCAATAATAAATCCATAAACTTTGAATAATACATTAAAGTTTTCTGTGGAAAGTTATTTAAAAAAACTTTAGACAAACAGTAAGTGTTTCTTTAATACCTCTATATTTTCTCTGTCTCTCACAAATGTACATGAGATTAAATCCCTAAAGATTCAAAAATTTTCAAAGTCTCTTGGAGTGTATTTTCTATCTCTAGTTTCTATATTTCAAGAGTAGATTTCAGATAAATAATAACAATTGTAATTTTTTTTTTAGAAAGCACTTGAGTTACTTCATGTGATTTACTATGTGTAAACTTAAAAATTGGGAAAGAGCAAATGTAACATTTTTTGCTTGAGAAATAATAATTTATATTACACATGAATTATTTTACTGGATCTGAATATTTTATTTAGCAAGAAAGTAATTGTCCATTTCAAAACTAAAGAGAAGCAAGGCAATAAAGCATCACACTAGTAGAATATAATTTAGCAGCTTTTCTGTTTCTTTGGTAGAATTTTCGATTTTTGTTTACTTGGAAATTAGTTACATAAATTATCATTATATCAGACTAACCAAAAGATTAAAATTATTATTTGTTTTATGACTATTACCAAATGTTATTTTGTCATATTAGTGCTAAAAACTTCTTGCTCCTGGTATCAATTTGCTAATTATATCGCTGTTGACATGCAGCCATGAAGACATAAAAATGGAAGTTTGGAAGAATTTGAACTGAAAATCAGATTTTCTGATGTCTAATCAAAACTGTTTCTATTACTTCCTGTGTAAGAGAACCCTCCTATTAATTAACTGTGGATTTAGAATTAACTGATATGTTGTTGAATACCAATTATTAACAGAGTGCAACTCATGAAACTTCCTTAATGTGTTCAATTACTAAGTTTAAATAAATAGGCCCCATTTCTTTATCATATGCAGTTTTGTTTAGTTTAACTTAATAGTCTGGGAACCTGATTATTCTACATTAAACTAGTTCTAAAAAGATTTTTTGGAAAATGCTTTCTTGGGGATGACCACGAACTAATATTCCTCTCAGTTTGACTAAAAAAAAAATGGTTTGTCCTGACCTCCTTTTTCATTTTTCTTTCCTTAGATTTATTTATATTTATTTATACATACAAGAAATAAGATGTAGGCCACAGGGGATGAGGGGGTGGGTGGAGGATGAGAATATTCACTAGAGACAGAGTGGGAAGCAGAACAGGCAGATATACTGAAATACTCTGCTGAGAGGAACAGTGGGAGAGACAGGAGAGTTCTGCTGAGCCAACTGGGTTAGCTCCCTGACCAAGGATAGGATTCATGCTGCAGTGGCTGGTGATAGCTTAATAGTTCTGAGAATCCCTACGCCACCACGGATGACCTCCCTTTCCTTGAGAAAACTTTCAGTTATAAAAGGTTTCTCTGCCCCTTTGAGATGTAAATCTATTTTTAAAATCTTTTTATAAAAGCTCAATTTTATAAAAATCAATTTTATAATCCAGGATTATCTTTCTCAAGGATCTGTGAGTCATCCTTTTGAAATGTCATCAAAGAAGATAGCACCCTATCTCCAAGTCTCTGTGGGAGGATGGAGCCTCACTTCAATGAACACTAATTAGCAAACACAGATAAGTGTTCTAGTCACAGAGGAAAAACAATTTAAAATTAGGAAGTAACTCAGCCAGCTAGATGTATGCCACTGCTCAGCCTCACCACTAACATCCTCCAGTGCTTTTCCATGAGCTCACCTCAGCATTGAAAAACTTCCTCATGTTATTACTGCAGAGCTGAGTTCAGAACAAATTCTGGCCTCTCTTCCCAATTTTAATAGCCTTCAATAATGCCTTCCTTGACTGCTTAACTTCACCCAGAGTAATTTTTGCTTTAACAAAGGTCAAATGAGTGCAAGGGAGTAGTATTTATATTGATGATGAAGTACATTTTACATCAGAAAGGCTTAAAGATGCTCTAGTTTCAGGAGAACTGACAATTATTTCTTTATTTTACGACAGAGTTCTTGCATAGAGCTTTTCTGGAATTTGAGAGCACTGAACACAGAAATGTGGGGCCTTTCAACTCCAGTTAAGTCCAGAGCAGGAAACTTCACTGTCCAGCTAAGTTACCTAGCTGTATACACAAGCAACTATCTGTTATTAAACATCCTTTTTTGGCTATTCCTAGAATACTGTTATCTTCATGTAAGTGTTAAACTTTTTTTCAATGCAGCTTTGAAGCTGTGCATGGACTTCCTAGGGCACAACATCATATGTGTCCCCTTCCCCAACCTGGCCAGTTAGAACTATTTATGGGTGATACTTAGGCCCATCTCATATGCCTGTGAAGGTTCTATTTAATCAAATTTCTGTTCATTTGCTTCACCTTAGGGAATCGCAGTGAGGAGGTCTCTAGTACAATGACTAGCACAGGGACTTATGTGATCTGCCATGAGAACCCTCTACAGTGATGGGACTGACTACTTAATGCTGAAATGCTCAACAGAATATAATGATCCATGAAATGGAGAAATGGGAAGTATGTGCTCAGCTACAAAATATGATCAAGAATCAGGGCTGCAACTCTCAAGCAGAGCCTAGGCCTAGAACAAAGCACGTATCTTGTGAGGCATGGGTCGAGTGGTGAAACCAATATCTGGGGTTAGGTCCAGGTCCAGATGGGAGACCCCAGGGGGTGGCTGGAAGGTGAACTTCTGCATGAGGCTTGTGAAGAAAAGGAAAAGTTCCATCTTGGCCAGTGACTCACCAGCACACATCCGGCGACCTGGAGAGGTGAATATAGTGAAGGGTGAGAAGGTGTATGGGCATTAAAATCTGAAACTATCTCAACAAAGATAAAACCCATTCAGGTATGATTTTTTCTACTTCAGAATGTGTGAAAATTTATCATTCCAGGTGGGCTCCTGGTGGCCCAGGGGTTAAATCTCAGCACTCAGCATTATCAAGCTATGGCCAATCACTGCAGCATAAATTCAATTTCCAGCCAGAGAGCTAACTCACATGGTGCAGCAGACCTCTCCTGTCTTACCCGCTGCTCCCCTCAGCAATGTATTTTAGTAGATATATGCCTGTTCTGCTCCCCACACTCACACCCATGTTTCTGGCCTACACTCCAGTTCTTGTATGCATAAATAAATAAAATTAACTCTTCCCAAAAAAAAAAAAAAGTGATCATCTCTTTTGAAGGGGCTCTGTCTCTGAGTTTAAATATTAGAAACACAAAACTGAGTATATAAGTCAGTTCTATCTTTAAGCTCCCATAAGGGAGGCAAGCAATTAAACATTACCATTTTGATGTGAAAATGCTGACAGGTAAAGCTAACTGTGTCATGAGTACATATAGGAAAGGTACTTAATGAAGTGGGGAGCCAGAGAAGACTTGCTGTCTGTATGCATGAGAACTTTATATCTATGTTCTCGCACAAAGGGTGAGCAGAAGTTAGTTTGCTTAGATGGGAGAAGATGTGGAAGGGCTGGAATGTATTTGAGGACTGAAAAAAAATTTGATTCTGGCTAGAGCATAGAATAGGGAGTCTCAGACCTGATCCCGAGGAAGTTATAGAGCCAACATTGTGCTGAAACTTTTACGAAAGATGTGTTAGTATTATCTTTGAATCATGATTGTTGAGGAGAGGATCAAGATAACTAAAAGTGGAGTCAGTTAAATTGAAGAAGGAAATCTTCAAAGTGGATTTTTGTTACGACAACTGAAGCCTTACCATTAAAACATACTGCTAAGAATGAGCTATTTTTTTCCATCTTATAGTTAATGAGTCTTGTATTTGTGTTATAGAGCAAAGATAGTATATTTTATTGAAATGTAGCTTTACTAGAAGGTTTTGCCTCCAGTGTTTCAGAAGCCCTAACCAGGTATTTTAATACTACTTCTGGAGTCTATAAATCTTAAACCTGCTGCATTGCTTTACAAACTGTGCCAAATGTAACTAGTCTATTACATTGTTTTTTGTTTATTTAATTGGGAAGATAATTCACAAGTCTACTGGGTCACAGAAGTCTGGGAAAAGATATTCAAATGTTACACAGAGGATGTAGCCTAAATGAACACTGGTTTATATAAATTTCTAGGGAACAGACTGACTCCACAAACAGAAGAACGTGTTTTTCACTATCGTAAGTAACAAGACAGAATTTTGGGGATGAAAAGCCATGGTTACTATCTGTCTCTGCCTGGAAATGTTTATTAAATGAGAGCTAATCATTCAATCTATAAACATATGCTTACTGTCTATAAGATACAGATATCGAACTTGGATCTGAGATGATTTCTGTCAAGGGGCCTACTGCCTAGTAGTAGAATCTCACTAAGCAATAGATAACTATGCCTAGTTTCACAAACTCTAGGAAGGTGTTGAGGGAGCTGAGTTTTGCTATCAACAAAATATGTATCATTTAGTTTATTCTTGAGGATAAATAGATAAAAATAAAGACATGGTAAGTAGTCTTATTTATTTTCAAAAGAAATGCTAGCAGAAATAGGCATATCTGATGTCAATCAAAGTACTTATTCACATCAAATAAATCCATCCAACAGCAAAGTCTTTATGTTAATGCAGCAGGTAATAAATAATTGAGGATAGAATTAGAAGAATGAGTGCTTTAGATACAAGAGGAACACAAGGGCTTGTACAGATATAGCGCTGATAGTTGAAACATGAAATTAATTTTAAGATAATATTTTCTTCAGATTGTTAGTTTTGTGATGGTTATATTTTAAGAATACTTCTGGGGACTGCCTGAGCCAACCTTGCAAGGGAAACAAAGATTAATTTCATTATCAGAACAAGGTTTAATTTAAGAAATGTCTGCCTTACTCCAGAGTTCAAGAAAAAAGGAAAAGTTATTTACTTATTCTCTTTCAGGTGAGAGCGACATTTGTCAGCTGCAACCACAGGTTGACTGCACATACAAGAACGTGGCAAAAATTAGTGAAAACATTTAGTGAAAATAAATTAGATATATGGAATTTATAATTAAGTATGTTGTATATTATTTGTAAATTGTTTACTATGCATCCTTTACTTGTAATAAATAAATATGATATAGATAACAAATTTATGTCTGCATAATTTAGTGCATTCAGTTTTGAGGAAGCAGTTGTTATTTATTAACATACTGCTGTGGAAAAGTGCATAAGAAAGGACATTTAGTCCCATTACTAGTCTTATGAGATAGGTACTATTATAATACCTATTTTTTTCAGAGGTGAAAATAAGTCTTAGAAATTTTAAATTACTTGTTAAGATCATATTGCTAGTAAATAAGAGGTGAATTTTTTTACCCAGATCTGTCTCTAAGCCAGGGAAAAGAATGGATACCATGGAGGATCTTTTAGCTAGAAAAAAATTAAGATACATTTTGGGCAAATGCATTTTATAACTAATATTTTAAATTAACTTGTAAGGAGGAGAGCTGGAGGAATGAAGACCATTTTAGAAACTGTTATAATCTAGTCTTGGAGTATAGTTATTCTCATAGAGGAATTAAGAGTGGGGAATTAGCTCTAAAAGAACCCACTGAAAGTTACAGTTCAACTATCAGTAAATGTAACACATTATACAAGTAGAATATATCATTCAACAATACTAGATTCAGTACAAATAAAGCCCAGTTTAAATACCTGCAAGAGCTAATAAAATTCATCCTTGTCTGAGTGACATTGGTCATGAGATAGAGTAGGGAGGGAGCAGACACAAGTCTAAGTGGAGGACATCACTTAGATAACAAATTTATGTCACCCCCACTCACATGGACAAAGCTATGACCGGCACTTAAGATGTAGTTGTATGCAATTATCCATTAGCAGATACACGGCTGACATGAATTCAGGAAATGAATATACAACCACCATTTCTAACCTCTTTGTAGAGCAAGTCACACACTCTAGGGACTGGTCCACCTCCCATAGTAAAAAATGAAATAAAAAAGGTCAGAAGGAGCTGTCAAAAGGTTACTATTATCCCAAAGTATTTGAAACAGCATCAATACCATGGTTAGAAAAATTGTTCATGGGGTCTTTTGGGGGGTGGAATTCCTGTCCATTATGTTATGATGAAATATTCTGAATTTAGGGAAGGGTATCCTTATAAGGAATCATGAGGGATTTTGAGGAAACACACAGTTTAAAGACCCTCACACGGTTCATTTTTGCTGAAAACAATGCAGTGATCCCTCTAAAACAAGTCTCTTTGAAGACTTCAAGTTAAAGATCGTTGCAAAGTAGAATATCAAATTAAAGATTTTTCAGATAAACTCATGGGTTTTTACATAGAAAGAGGGAAAATTGTTCACCTGAAGACAAGTCCTATATTGACCAGGCAAAAAGGAATTGACTCCAGTGGCTGGACAAATAAGTTTAGAGATGACCAGATGGGAAATTTCTCAGAATAACTTTCATTCAGAAATTTGCCTGAAATGCTTAGATCATTTAATCAAATTGTCACTTTATGTGTAAGTCAAGGAATCCTGAAATTCAGTCTTTCATCTGAAACACAAATCAGCAAGATACAATAATATTTGAAATAATGTAAGTTCTAACATGTGCATAAGTTAAAAAATTAAATAGAAAAAAAATTTCATTTGCTTATCTATGATTAAAAATAATTTTACTTCTCCTGTATTTCCTACAACCAAAAATATTCTTGAAAACACCCAGTTTATCTAGAAAGCTTTAGAACATTTGTGGTAAACTGGTCAAAGTCCTTTAAGGATAAGTCACTTTATAAAAATCAGGAATATTGTTGTTTATTTCATAGACCAAAGAGGCTTCCAAGCCCAGGAATGTAAACTATCATAGCAGGCCTGGATACAGTGCTGGTCAGAGTTCCAGAGAAAAAGTAAATGTAATTATTGTTCACAGGAAAACGGTGTGTCAAAGAGAATGTGATTTCTTGCCTCTAAATATTATCAGCAGTAAGTGCAAGATCTGATAAAGGAATCTGGAGAAAAATCTTATGTGTAACAATATAACCCACATCTTCACTTGTAGAATGAAAGTTTAGCATTTAGATATGGCTAAAGAGCTTATTGTTTTATATTACCATGGTCATCCTTTTCTCCCTGTCTTCACTCCTCCCTCTCTCTCTCAAACTCTCAAAAATTATAATTTAAGGAAGTAGTGAGAGAAAGTGATCTCATAGTACTGCAGATTCTCTGGGGATTGTTTTATTTCCTTTAACTTTTCTGGTTCAAGATATTATTTTTAAATTTTAAAATAGGAGTTATTAATACATGTAGCATTTTCTTCTAATTATCCTGTGTGCATATACAAATTAGAATGAATGTGGCTTGTGTGTTGCTCTGTTATTAGTGGTGCAGATTCTTAGGGGGACTGGAGTTTCTCTAGCCTGGAAGAGGTACCTAAAGTTAAAGCTAAGTGGTTGTTTGTATAAGTGAAGTGCACAATTTTGTTAAGTCTCTTCCCCAGGAATGAAGAATTCACTTCAGGTTCTTAGGTATTCCGTTGTGGAGTCAATTCATTTAGTTCCCTGAATTTCAAATTTTATAATATTTTCCCATGTAAACCGGAGAAAAAATATGTGGTATTTGCACATATTTGCGCAACACTTTTCTTACTGGAGTGGAGTAGGCTGCCCAAATTTAACTTTTTTCCTAGAACTCCTGAGGCTCTACTCAGATCTCAGCCACAGGGTTCTTCAAAGATCCTTTAAACATCCTTCCAGTGCCTACTGTCTTACAGCCAACTGGAAGCCAATGGGGGATAACATAGATCCCTGACCTTTCCTTTTTTCCAAATTTCTCAAGTTTTGTGTCACATGAGAAAATATAAAAATCTTAGCCTAGTTCTAAAACAAATTCTGGTCCTAAGTTAAGGCCAACTCTCTCCAGAATTTTTAAACTCTTTTTCAACTAACATATCTTACCAACTGAAAAAGGCATGAAAGCTTCTTTCTTGACAAACTTTCCAGTAGAGCTGAGGAAATGTTCTGGATTGAATGTGTCTGGTTTTTCCCACTCTGTTTGATCACGAAGTACTGAGGTCAGCAAAGTGATGACTTCAGTGTTCTGGAAATAAAAATGTTAGTGACATAGATTAAATTGCTTCCTAAAAAGAAGAGAGATGGCTATCATGGGCATCAGTTTTTGAGAAGCTGTAGCTCTAGAAGGAAATAGAAGAAGGGAGCCCTCTCTGGTGGCGCAATGGGTTAGGACACAGCACTAGGGAGCTGGCGGCAGCCCCCTCAGTGCAAGTTTGATCCCTGACCCAGGGGGTGACCCACATGGTGCAACAGACCTCTCCTGTCTCACCCACTGCTCCCCTCAGCAGTGTACTTCATTGATCTGCCTGTTCTAGTCCCCACTCTGTCTCTGGTGTCCTCTCACCACCCCTGCACCTCTGGCTTGGACCCCTTTTAAATTTTTAACAGTGATTGCACTTGTTTCTCCATTTCACTTGCAGATTTACTTAAGCCAAACAGTGTGTGTGCTTCATGTGCACTGAGAACAGAAGCTCTGCAGATGGTTGTGGCCCCTCTGCTATATTCACAGGTAGGAAGTGATGGTGTAGGGAGGGGTCTGCATAACCCTTGGTCCCTTGGATTCATGCAGAGAGGGGTCCAGAAGCAGTGAATTTAAATATTAAGGAAAAGATTAAGTTCTGTGGGCCAGTGGATGGAGCATGGCTTAATGAGAATTCCTTCCAGTTCAGTTTTAGGAACGATCTATGCATGTGTTCTCAGCTTACCAGTGGACATAACAAGCTGCATGGAGATGTCTTCAAATTAGGAGGGAGGGGGCACATTTCTATGTGAGGACTGAATGAGTTGTGGCAGTGCCGTGGGAGTAGCTGAAAGCACAAGATAGCACACCTTTCCTGGAATTTTGGCTTCCTTATACCCAACCTAGTTTAAAACTCCCTGAACCCCATTCTTTACAATCATAAAATAAAAAATAATGCCTTGAAAGTTGCACAGAATACATATCACCTATGGATCCTGAGTTACCTTTTGTTGTATAGTGGGGTGGGGGGTGAGGGAAGGACATGGCAGGGAGAGTGAGAAAGGGAGAGAGAAAAAAACCAGGCCAAGATTGTAATGGTTGGGCCTCCCTCTAGCACCAGGGGTTAAAGTGCAGCACTAGGAAGCTTCCACAGCCACTGTAGCAGGTGTAATCCCTGTCCAGGGAGGTGACCCACATGGCACAGCAGCCTCTCCTGTCTGGTAAGATGCTTCCCCTCGGCAGCGTATTTCAGTCAGTCTGCCTGTTCTACTCCCCACTCTGTCTCTGGTGAACCCTCTCACCCACTCCTCACCTCTAGTTTATACCCCAGTTCCTGTACACATAAATAAATCCTTTAAAAAAAATCACAAAAGATTGTGATCATTTATTTTAATGCTTTTGAATCATTGACATTCTTTCCCTCTCTCCACATCTCCCCTTCTTAAACCCTTACCTTTGGAATATAATAATTTTTAAATAAGACGTCTGTGGTTGTTGCGCGAGGAACGCTGGTGGGCAGGATGTTAGCAAATCTCTGCACTTCATGAATGACGGCATCTGTGTATGGCATTTGCGTTCGGTGTGCGATTCGAGGTTGTGCAGAGCCCACAACTGACAGGATCTCATCGCGGACCTTTTCTGTATCAAATGGAATTAAAGTGGTTCATGCAGTGGACGGGGCGTGACAACAGTTTTCCTCATTTTCTTTGCTGGTGCAAGTCAAGCCTAAAGCTTCCTGAATTCTCTTTCACCCTTTCATTGCTTTCACCCCCATGCCCGATTTAATGAAACTCTGGGATCTGCATATAAGTGAAATTTTCCAATAATTCCAGACGTGGAGGGCAAAATATACTGGTTTATCCTGAAAGAAAACAAAAGGTACAAGCTGTCCTCAAGGGTGCGAACAGAAAGTATCCAGTATAGCCGTGGAATTCTTCATCATTCAGGGCAAGACATGTGTGACTGCGCCTAGAAGCAATGCGCTGAACCCTGGGAGACTCACTCTGGACCTCGGGATAGCGCATCATAAGCAGGATGGCCCAGCGCAGCGTGGAGGCGGTGGTTTCCGTGCCGGCCACGAAGAGGTTGCTAACCAGTGCCACCAGGTTTTCATCACTGAAATGGTTAGTAGATGTACTTATCTCCTGGGGGG
>NW_004567102.1:14637197-14656185 GCF_000260355.1 Condylura cristata
GGGGGGGGGAAGGCATATTTTTCATTAGTGATGAAATTATTTTATAGTGGACAATCGTAATAAATAACAGCATGAACATAAAAGAAAAATGTATTCTTCCCTCAACGGAGTGGATTTTTTTTTTTAAATGAGAAATGTGAATGAAGCACATCATAGATGCTAGTCATGATAAATTATTCTAACACTGGGAAATGTTGTTGGCCATTTAGCAAAATTAGGAATTAGGTCTTAATAGATTGATTAGAATATTCCAAGTAGGATGTTTTTCTGATTAAGTAATCCTTTTCAGGTATTTTGATTCATCTTGAAAAAAAAAGAATAATAATTGGAAAAGCTGCTGATATATCTGAGATCCTGTATATGTCTTGTTTTTTTTTTTTTTTTCAGGGATTGATTTGAAAAATGGTGGAAAACACTTGAGAATGCAATAAACAACATCAATGTTGTATACAAATGTTATTATTAACTTAAATGAATCTAGCTTTTTCCTTTGAAAGGAACAATTTTCAGATACTATTAATTACACCATTTAATTAAAAATAAGCTAAAGTAACCCCAAAAGAAAATACTCTTACCTCCTGCTGTCTCACCAAAAAAGCATCAATGAAACTTCTTGGATCATTTTTGTCAAGTTTATGACGGTAATCTAAGAAAGTCATCCTTACAAAAGAAAATAATTCATCTCTATTCCTGAGTACTGTCTTAAGACTTTTGAGGAAGAATCCCAATGCAGGAAATGTGTTAAAAAACTGAAAGAATGAAAAACAACAGAGTAAATTAAATATACAGGTGTGGTGTTTGAATAATGAGAATGAAAGCATTATTTTTGAAAATATAGAAAGAATATCTGATATAGAGTTGAATTTTATCTCAATTAACTGTGCAGACTAAATTAGAAAAGGAAATCTCCTCATTTGCAAGAATTAAGTAACTTACAATAATACTGCTATAAGGCCTTCCCTGGTGGTACAGGCATACTACTGCAAGAATATTGCTATGACTTAAAATAAGATCTAAATATCCAGTGCATTTTGTTTTTATTTCTTTGGTAGAAGATGTACTCACATGAGATGTGAAAATAATATGGAATCCATTGTCAGAGCTGTAAACCTAAGTGTTACTCAGAAAACTCCAGATAATTTCTGGTAATCAATCTATTATTTTAGTTTCACATAACACACTAAACTTACCACTAATTATTCCTGTAGAAGAAACACAATTATATTTTAACTTTATAATAAGCTTACTGTCTTTAAGGCCCATAGAATAACACCATTTAATCTAGTATTCTTTGACCCATAAAACATTTAGGAAGGACATCATAGTTCGCTAAAAGTCAGTTTTTGAGAGATAAGGTGTTTATATTTTCTCACATTCTCAAAGGAGTTCCTAATTCTCCAACTGACTTAATAAATATTAGAGATAAAATGTCATGCCAAAATTAGACATTATATTTGCCTGATCCACCTGTACTCAGAATAAACTTGCATTTATAATATCAGTGTCCAAATCCTTGTGAAGTGAAATAATATGTTTGATTGCTAGTGGTGTCTTAGAAAATAAGAACTATTTGACAAGACTCTTTTATTTTGTTATAGAAGATTGCAATTTGTCACCTGCAAATATAAAGAAAAAGAAAACATTGGATTTTGACATTGTGTAAATTTTACATGATCAATAAATTTTAAGATTTTACTTACTAATTTTTGGGGGAGGTTCTTGATAGTTCTCTGTTGTTAAAATTCACTTTCCTAAGTGAATTCTACTAATTTCTCATTTTTCAGTTTTTACTTATCTAACATTTCACGTGTAATTAGTCACATCAGTAAAAGATAAACAGCTAAGTTTATAAGAATTTGCTGACGTCATATGACAAATGATTTATTGATGTGATTAACAAAATACTTGCATTATTTTTAATGAAGTATTTTTTGATGAGAAAATTATAACACAATTTTAAGCAGATCTGTCAAATCTCTGTATTCAGAATTTTCTTGAAAGCATACATCTTTGTAGTGGCAATTCCTTAATAAATACTTTTTCATTCACTTTTGAACAATCAAGTGTATGTTAGAGAAGCTAAGTGAGTAGGAAAGATACATTTACCAGAATTCCAGGAGTGCCTACGAGTTTCACATTTTCACCAATCAAACGTAAGAGTCTCAGAAACTGGGTGTCTTGGTAGTCAAATCGTTTCCCAAGTAACACAGACACAATGACGTTAGCAACAGAAGCATTCATTATTGTGTTGACCTCAAAGGGTTTTCCTACAAGAAATTTATTAATCAGACTAGGAACAGTTACATGCACTGTATTAAATCAGTTATAGACTGATTTGGACAGATGATCGCAAATTTCATAGAACAAACAAATTATTGGAGACTTCATCTTCCGAGAAGGTAAGGTTAGAACGGGTCCAGAAAAATACCAGATTAGGCATTTCTGTCAGTGTATGTGTGAGTGTGTGTGTGTCTGTAATGGGATAGTTAATGCATACTATCTGGGAAAATATCTTGAGCTACACTCAAGCTTGAAAGTTTAAAATGGATATCTAGGTAAAACAATTCTACTTTAAGGAAATTCTGAACAATTCTTTGTTTCAGTCTAATGCTACTCGGTCATTGATAATAGATTATTAAACATGTATTAGTAGATAAGCATTTTTAGTTCAGGAATAATCAATATATTTATTTATTTTTATTGACATAACATTAATTATAACATCGTATATGGTTCAGAGATATAAGCTTATACCACTTTAAATGTATGTTGCCACAACACATCCACCACCAAGGTGCCAATAGTTCTCCATTATATCCATTGCACTTTCCCCCACCCTCTTTGCTCTCTACCATTCTTCTCTCCCTCATTTATTCTCAATGTTGCAGTCAGGTTACTATACATGATTCAATATTCATTTAGCTATTTAGAATATTAGTAATACACTAGCAAAAACTGAATAAGTTCTAAACATATCAATGTTAATTTCTAGATTTTTGGAAACTGTATTTTTGCCAAAACAACAACAAAAAAAGAAAAATTTTTGGATTTTTTCAGGGTCTTATTCAACTTCACAATAATGGGACAGTGTATCTGCAAAGTACCCTGAAGCAGTTCAGGAAAAGAAACTGTAAAATGTTGATATCGGGGAATCTTAAAGAAGAGTACAAGTGTATTGGAAATTATATGTATATCTTGGAATTTTCCTACAAGTCTGAAATGTGAAAACAATGACAAAAAATATCTTATGACAAAATTAGTGGTTACTAGAAGGGAGAGTGCAGATAAAAGGAGTCAATTGTATGGGGAAGAATAGAGTTAACATTTGGTGGTAAACTCTTAATGCAGTTAGACAGATGTTGACTTAACATGCATATCTGAACTATCTTATAATGCAATGTTAAGTCAGTAAAAAATTACACAGAAACACCTTTTTCTAACTTCTTTTTCATGAAAGTGAAACATAGCTTTTATTTGCTCAACACACCTTTGTAAGACTCAAAGTTCTGTATAAGATGCTGACATTCCTGGATAATTGTGTCTTCTATGACTGATTTGCCCATCCCAAAGTTCCGTAAGGTGGTCAAGCTGAATCTTCTCATAGTTTTCCAAGTTTCCCCATGAGAGAAGACAATACCTTATAATGAGGAAATGGTTTCATTAAAACTTTCAAGATTGAATTTGCAAGTACATGTCAAAGTAAAAAGAGGTAATTCTCACTGTTGGAAATTAAGTGAAGAGACATAGACTCCTCTTGTACATCATCTACTTTAGAAAACTTTAAGTACTTTCTCCTCTTTTTTTGAATCATGTATACATCATTTTAAAAACTAAATAGGACTTAGGACCTAGGAATATCTTTCTTAGGAACCTGAGAGACAGACGTACTTTTGGAATATCAAGGGAGAGAGTGCCGCTGTCTGTCATTTTTTCTGGTAAGTTGCAAAGGTTTCCTAGTTGTGAAACTACCACCTTTTGTAAGAGCATGAAAAGTTTATTTTCCTTCATGTAAAAACAAGTAACACAATGGTGACTCCAATTACTAGGTGAATGTAAGATAAACTATATGTGATAAATAATGCTGTCTACTTCTCTTGATGACTAATTATTACTTATCTTGAGGATATGTTTGTAATGGGTTGTATCTACTTTCTTTGCAGTCTTTTAGAGGATTGTCTGTGATGTGCATCACATTTAGGATTAATAGTTATTCAATAAGAAAATTATTTTTTATTACCTTTATGGAGAGGAGGATTTCTGGGTTGGGAGATTGAAGGGATTGATGAACAATAAGAAACAAAAGTCTTTTCTGACCAGGAAAAATATAGACTAGTGGGCAGGTCATTAAGGTGAAGTAAAAACTATTCCAAAATGCTCTAATGGTAATAAAATATTAATTTTTTCTTTTGTTTATGCTAAATTAGTCTAAAGAATCCTCATATTTTTTAAAAAATCTTTTCTCTTTTTAAAATTTAATATAATAGTTTATTTGTACATCATTTTGTGCCTTTTTCTATCTCAGTTGTAATCCCTGTGGGCTTCCCATCATCAAATCACCCATGTGCCATCACTACAGTCTAGTGCATTTCCCTCTCTCCCCCCCCCATTTTTGATTCCATCCCCCACTCCACCCCCATAAAATGTCTCTGATATATAATTGTTCATTATTATTATTATTTTTCTCCCCTGGTCCTTTAAGCTCCTGCTATGAGTGAAACCATTCAGTATTTTTCCTTTTCTGTTTAGCTTATTTCACTAAGCATGATCCCTTCCAGCTCCATCCATGTTGCTGCAAAAGGCATGTGTTTATCTTTTTTTGAGAATCTTCACATCTTTTTGAATGGCTTTGAATTAGTAGGCTGGGAAAGTGAAAGTCTTTTTCCTCTTTGAACAATAGTCTTATGATCACTTAAATTATTTTAAAAATAATTTCTAAAGTGAATGACTTCAGGAGGAAATTAGATTTGATATCAATAAAGTTAAAATAATTTTATAAAATCAGTCAATATTTGAGATATTATGGTAAAGAGCAGAACTGCTTCTGACAAGAGGCAAGAAGGTGTCCCAAATTTCTAGAAAGAATAAAAGGGGAAACAACATATCAGGGTACTTGAATGACCCTTATTTCTCAATGCTGATATCATAGAATGTTAATGGGAATTCTAGGAGCAAGAAATGTCTCTAATCAGAACTAATAGGTATGAAAAAAATTGTATTAAATTAAATTAAACAGACTTTAATTTGATTTTCTCAAAGGCTTTAATATTCTTTATAGATGACCCAGATGTCTAAAGAAAGGCCTATGATATCCAACAGTTCTCAAATTCAATTCACTGATACTGTTATTACCATGTAAAACATCTAACAGCATCTCATGAAGCTAGTCTTTTGAGGGAAATAATATGGGAAATGCTTTCTAAAAAGTTTGGTGAAGAATTAAAATGGTGATGTGATATTTACTAGGAATCAATATTAGTTTACTAAAAATAATGGCAAGATGAAACAATTCCCATTTTTGAAGCATTACTGAGTTAATGAGTTAGAAATTTAGTGTTAGTGTAAAAGAGTTAATATGGTAATTTAAAGAGTTTAGTAAAGTGCCACCAACGTTGAGTATTAGATTTTACAAGGCAGTTAGCAAAGATTCACATAAACAAGATAAAATTTTATCCAGGTGAAAATATGATGCAAACTAAATGCCCCCAAACAGATGACTAGTTAAGAAAACGTAGTGTAGGGCCCTCCATGGAGGTGCAGCGGGTTAAAGCACTGCACTAAGAAGCCTAAGCCACTTCCGCATGAGTTCGATTCCCGTCTGCTCCGAGGTGACCACATGGCGTGGCAGACCTCTCCTGACCTGCCCGCTGCTCCTCTCAGCAGTGTACTTCGTAGATCTGCCTGTTCTGCTCCCCACCCTGTCCCTGGTGAATCCTCTCACCCTCCGCATCTCTGGCCTGTACCCCAGTTCTGTATGAATAAATCAATAAGTCTTTAAAAAAAAAAAAGAAAAGAAAAGAAAACAGTCTATTACAATAGACCACTACTCAGTAATTAAAAAAAAAAAAAAAAGATAAACTCATGCCATTTGCATGAGTGTGGATGGAGAGGAAAGGAATTATGCTAAGGGAAACAAGTCAGAAGGAAAAAGATAAATATCATATGTTTTTGCTTATGTGTGTACTATAAAGAAATTAAACAAAGGGTCAGACAAAGGCAAACCTTGAAAGTTAACTGCTGATATGAGGCCTCTAAGAAGGGAGGGGAAAACAGGAGTGGGAAGAGCACAAGGGACTGTGGTCATAGTCTATGGGTGCTTTGGTGGTGAGAGAACTATGACTATATCTTTGGGGATCATTTCTCCAAGTTTGGAGAAATCAATAAACTTCATAAATTAACAATGAATAAAGTACTTCATGTCAAAATAAACTAATTTAAATTTAAAAATAAAGAAAAGAAAATATGATTTAGTGTGTTAACAATGCTCAGTGAATTGTTTGATGGATTTATGTCAGCCACTAGACTGTGAACTCTTTAAGCTAGTGGTTTCAGTTTCCTTTACTTTCTATTTCCCTGGCATTTCTCTAGAAGCTGGTTAATCATTACTTGTTTAGTACAGGTGATTATCATGTGCAATGAAAATAAAACCATGGATAACATATTTCCTCCTCAGTAAATCCTGTTTGTGTAAAATATCTTAATGAAGAAAAAATTAAGGCATGAATAGAACTGTGCAAGAGAATATAGGGAAACTCATTTAGTTATTTTAGCCACATGCTATGTTTAAGATTGAAATTCATTACCTCTTCCTTCAAACATTTTTTCAAATATTGGCACTTGCGGTCGTTCTCCAAATTGATCACCATAGTTGACCAAGGCATCTTTCACTGTTTTATATCCAGAGAGTACTACCACCTTCCTTGATCCCAACTGGATACTGTAAATGGAACCATATTTCTGGGAGAGCTTTGGTGCACAAGAAAAGGAAAGCAACTATAACATCATGCTATCATAAGTGAACTGGATCTACATCTTTGGTAATTCGTTAATTTCAACAAACCAGTTTTATGATCTTATGAAGTAAGAATGTTAAGATTAGTACATTCACAAAATATACTCTAGTGATTACTATGTCAATTTAAGCCATAATTATTATTACTATTAATTGATTGCCTGTAAGCTTGACTTTGTATTTGATTTCATAGAGATAGTGCTCTGACATCACAAAATTGACCCATGCTCACCATTATATTTTGTTTGATCACAAAAAATACAGGGCACCAGGGAGAACACTTTTTGAGCACCAGGCTGACAACCTGACCATGCTCAGACCCAATGCCTTGTGGGGCAGTATGACCACAATAGGCCAAGATAGTTCTATGTCACTGTGTCACACTTCATGCTGCATTTCATTATATAATGTCAGTGTTTTAAAATTGCATTTTCTTTGATAATTAAAAAACAACAATAACCAACATTTATTGCCTCTTAACTATATCATCCAGAAATATTATTTCCTTCAAAGCACATTTCATACTAGTGAAGTAGATCTTACCATCATATTTCCTTCTATATTCAAGATAATGTAGCTTCCAGCAATCACATAGTTTGTGAGTGGCCATGCTCAGCAAAAGGTAACACATGCTGGTTATAGAAATACCATGGTCAGATTAACTGGTCTTAGCCTGACTGAAATTCAGGTAGTGAAGGACATGGACACAGCTAATGTCCCTTTCTTTGAAAACTTCACTTTAAAAGGTAACATTAGAATTGCAACAGGAATTGTAGAAGAGTGAACAGTTTAGTAGAATCATATACTTAATAATTATAGAAAATGAAAATTAAAATGGGAATTTGAGACTGTGAGGAAAGTCTCTCAGGTGAGAGCCATTGTATAGAAAATAGATGTGGTGTATTAGGTACATAACAAAGGTCAGAGAGGTAAATTTTAAGGGGAAAAAATGACAGCGTTTACGGGGAGGAGAGAAAAGGGAAGAAAGCATTTCCTAGGTGAAATTAGCACAGAACAATAGCATAGCAGTGGCAATGTAAAAAAACTGAATGCTAAATACAAAGATAAAAGGCTGGTTAATATAGTAAGCAAAGGTCAGGTATGTTGATACAAACACATGTGGTTTGGTGACGTGGAATTAGACAAGGGACTTTATAGAAAGTCTTGTACTTCTGAGGAATTAACCTATCATATGACATTTGAGTTCAGGTCAGAGTTGAAAAAGTAAGTCAAAAGATCAGAAAACTTGAGTCCTGATTTTTCAATACCTAATATATCATCCAACTTGAATCATTTAATCTACAAAGTTATGATTAAAAGCATCATGTCGGCCCTCCCTGGTGGCGCAGCGGGTTAAAGCACTGCACTGAGAAGCTTAAAACCACTTCCGCATGAGTTCAATTCCCGCCTGCCCCGGAGGAGTCCACATGGCATGGCAGACCTCTCCTGACCCGCCCGCTGCTCCCCTCAGCAGTGTACTTCGTCGATCTGCCTGTTCTGTTCCCTGCTCTGTCTCTGGTGAATCCTCTCACCCTCCGGGTCTCTGGCCTGTACCCCAGTTCTGTATGAATAAATAAATAAATCTTAAAAAAAAAAAAAAAGCATCATGTCTATTTTCCTCCTAGCATGGTTGAGAATTAAGTGAAATCCTTCAATATTTTGTAAAGAAAAACAATGATATTATGATGCTGCTCACTGAGGTAAAATTAATCTTTTCTTTCCTTTAATATTTTAAAATTACAGATATATAAGAATACTCAATTTCAATTATCTGCTTTTTAAAACTCAAAGATTGAACTTTATGGGGTAAGTGCCAATTATGAATATTACATCCTCTATTTTTATTCATCCATCCATTCATCTATTTATCACTCATTTATCTGAGGCATCTTTCTTTGTTTTTTCCTTCCTTCCCTCCCACACTCCCTCTTCCACCTCTCTTACTCTTGCCCTCTCTCACATATGAACAATGCAATCTTTGAAATAAAAATTGGAGAGGTAACCTAAATATTGTAGTTTTACAGATGATGAGGTAAGGTAAGTTATTACATAAACTTACACAATTTTTTTTCAATATATATTTTGCTTATTACTTTATAGGCACTTTCCCTGGTGAACCCAACAGTATAATTTCCCCCCCTTTGTGGAGTTTCCATAAAAAAAGAAGTAATGGAATCTGGTTTAGGCATCTGAGTGTTCCTGGGAGGGCTTGAATCCCCAGCATCCAGAACCTCTCTGGGATGTTGTGAGGCTCAGACTGACTGGGATATCTTTTTTTTTTTTTTGAAGATTTATTTATTTATTTATTCATTCATACAAAACTGGGGTACAGGCCAGAGATGTGGAGGGTGAGAGGATTCACCAGGGACAGAGAGGGGAGCAGAACAGGCAGACCGACGAAGTACACTGCTGAGGACAGGTCAGGAGAGGTCTGCCGCACCATGTGGTCACCTCCGGGGCAGGTGGGGATCAAACTCATGCAGAGGTGGCTTAAGCTTCTTAGTGCAGTGCTTTAACCCGCTGTGCCACCAGGGAGGGCCCTGACTGGAATATCTTATTGTGAAGGCATCATTAGCAACTTCTCTATCTTCTCACATACTCCATCACCTTAAGCACACCAACCCCACAGAATAGTCACAGTAGACAAGAGTAGAAACAACATTCACAGCAAATTAATGGCAGACCAGAACTGAAGTTCTCAGTCACACTTTGTTAGGCCATACTCTTGATAGTGACTTTTGTACAATTTTGAAATCATTTTTTTTGAAGTAGGGTATAAATGAATATGTGGATCAAAATGGTAGAGGTAAAGGTAATAGGTCATAAATATTTCAGGATTAAAAACTCCACTTTAACTAATAGAAATATATATATATGTATATATAATTATATATGAATCATTATATTTAATGTACATAGTTATCAAGATACAAAGTTAAAAGAAACTTTTAGATTAAAGCAGCTCTATTAATTTTAAATCCTATCTAGTTACATAATTAAATACATGCATGCTAATTAGCCCATGAAGGTAAGAATAATTTAGGGAGTTAATAATAAATATGCATGAAATGAACAATTTTTTTTTTTTTTACCTCTAGCATGGTTTGATATGGCCTCTTCAGATTGAGGATGTGCAGATTTCCAATGATTGGCAAAGGTCTTGGTCCTGGAGGAAAGTGGTACTTGAAAGCTTTAGTCATGAAGAATTTAATATTTAAAATTAAAATAAGAATCAGGCTCAGAGTTAAAAGGAAGACAGAATAATCGAATCCCCTCATTATCATTTGTTGAAGTAATTAGTAAAGCAATAGAAACATTTGATTACAACCAGACAGAATTAGCAGCCTCAAATATAAATCAAAACCATGAAGGCATTGTTAATAATCTTGCTTTAACCTACAGTCCACTGTCTAATTTATAATTAGACTGAATTAAGTCCTATGTGTTTGCTTGTCTTAGTTGAGCTCCTCTCCCCTTTCTTCCTTTTTATTTCTCAGTATAATCTGTCTTATCCCTACAATAAAGAATGAAGGATTTTCTTTCATGTAAACCAGGGATTAGTCTTAAAACTCTAGAGAAATACAGCGTATTTAATTATCAATGTGAAATCTACACTTTTACAATACAATCAGTTGTATTGTCTGTTAAGGTACACCATGATCTGTGTGTGGTTCTTCAAATCATAGTATCACTCCAAGAATATTAAGGTTCTTCTAACTCTGCATAACAGTCATTCCTTTGTGAACTGTTCCTTTTCTGGTAACCCTCTCTCTTCCTCCCCTCAATGTCCCTTGTATGTCTTCCTGAATGTGGATGGCATATACATGTTATTAGACTTATTTATCTTTTAAAAAATGTTCAGGGTTCACTGTATAAGAATAATTCATTCCAATTGACTTGCTCAAGAAAGAAATATTTATATTTGGATTAAACTAGCTCACATACATTGATATCTTGATAACAACATTTCCTTAGTTATAGACTAGATGCCATCATATATTTTTATGATTTATCTTCTCCAATGAATTTAACATTTTTAAAGCAAGGACTTTGTATTTCCACATCACTTCTACTCCCACACTTATACAACACAATGTGAAATCCTTTATGTCTAAAACAGTGCCTGGCACTTAATGGATATATAAATGAATAAATGAAGAAGTAAATAATTTTTTAAGTCTTTACAATATGTTATTTCTGGAGAATCTTTTCAGGTAATGCAATTTATGAGAAACAAATAACTGTAGTTACCAAATTCTGACATTTTATAGGTAAGGGAATTGAGACTCATGTCTGTTCTTGCTTCAATGCTCTTTATTCAAGGCTTAATGCCATGGTGCTAAATGTTTTGTACACAACTACTTGCCTTCTTTTCTTGTTATGGCTTAGGATTGTTGGCAGGCTTTAATGAAAACCTTGAGCCAAGTTCTGAACACTTGAAAAAGATTAAGCTGCAGGCATAAAACAAAGGGCAGTATTTCTTGGGGTGAAAAGTGACTTTGTTTTCAATAACACCCACATTCAATAGTCCTATCATCCTATCACCAAATAGGATCATTTCATAAACAGTAGGTAGAAGGAGAGAAAAAGTTAGTCTGATCAGAACAGATGTGGATGTGTCAGAAATTAAAATGGTTCCTATTTAATTTTTTCATATTCTTAGATAATAAGCAATAGATCCTAGTGGTAATATTATTATCCCAATATTGTAAAAGAGGAAACCGAGGCTTTAAGTAGTTAATTTGCCCAGGTCACCTACATGGTCAGTAAGAAAATTCAAGTTTTCCTGATTCCAAAATTCTTTGATATAGTGATAGTTCTCAGTAATGATGATTCATACATCTGGTTCTGGTTTTCACCTGGAAATTGACTATAGATAACAACAAAAAATCAGATTGACAAGTGTTTCTAGATATACTCACCTATTTTCTGGGATTTGAATTAGGGAAGTTGGATTTTCTCTTTCCTTCTAGTAATTATTGAGAGAAGGACAATGAAATTTCTGACCATAATTATGGATTTGCCTATTTCTTCTTATAGTTCTATCCACTTTTTTCTTCATGCTTTGAAGTTGTGTTTTTAGGAACATACATATTTAGGCTTGTTATGTTCTCATGATTAAATAACAATTTTACTAATATGAAATTACCCCTCCCTTAATGATATACTTTATCTTATATCTACTTGGCCCAATATTGATATATAACTTGTAGTTTTCTTGTGACTAGTGTTAAAATAGTACATTTTTCTTCATTTTTTAACTTTTAAATCTATTCTTATCTTTCTATTTAAAGAACAATACTTAAAGGCAGCATAGAAATTGGTTCTTATGTATTTAATCTGATTATCTTTGTCCTTTAATTTGAGCTCTTACATCATTCTTATTTAATGTGATTTACTTTAATATGATTAAAATTTAGGGTTGGCCCATCCTGGTGGTGCAACAAGTTGGAACACAGCACTATTAGGCTATCCACAGCCACTGAAACAGGAGTTCGATCCCAGGCCAGGGAGCTGACCCACATGGTATGGCAGACCTCTCCTGCCTGCCCACTGCTCCCCTCAGCAGTGTACTTTGTCAGTCTGCCTTTTCTTCTCCCAACTCTGTCTCTGATGAATCTTCTCCCTGCCCCTGCGTCTCTGGCCTGTACTCCAGCTCTGGTATGCATAAATCAATAAATCTCTAAAAAAAAAAAAAATGAACCTAGAAACTGAATAGATGTTTTTTTCCACAGGTAGCATTCAAATGGCCAACAAATACAAGATGTCCAGCATTGCTAGTCATCAGGGCAATGAAAATCAAAACCACAATGAAATATCAATTCACAGCTGTTAAAATGGCTATTGACAAAAAGAAGAAGAAAAGATAAATTTTGGTGAGGATTTGTAGAAAAAGAATCTCTGTAAACTAGTAAGGTAATATAAATTAATTCCACCACCGTAGGAAAAAGTAGGGATGCTTCCCAAAATATTAAAAGTAGAACTGCCATATGATGTAGCAATACCACTTTTGGGCATCCAGCCATCTCTATCTATATGTGTGTAAACACACACACATATGTATAGGTATATACATGAGGAATTAAAACCATTATCTTCAAGTGATATCTGCACTTTCACATTTATTATAATATTATTCACAATAGTCAAGATGTGGCAACAATCTACACAAAGTTTAGCAAGTAAAAGATTATTGCCTTCCTGTAGGGTAAATGGCAGTGATCAGGTTTTTTTTTTTTTTTTCTGCCTTCCTGCCACTAGCATCAATGATGGACACCTGTGGGCTTCCATGCATGCCTGATGGCGACACCACCTGGAGTGTGGTGTGGGGCCTGCATGAGTGGCGCACCTGAGCAGAGAGGCTGAGCCTATAAATGGGTGACAGAGGCCAGGGAGTGGTGGCAGAGGGGCTTGTGGAGGACAATGAAGAGCGTTAGAGAACACTAAGAGAGGAAAGAGCGTACAGGACTTTCAGGGGGCCCAAGTTGCTGTCTCCCTGATGGCTTGTTTCCCCTAACCTGTGAGGATGATGCCAGGCACTACAAGGTTCTCTTTCAATCTACCTGAACTGATGATGAACCTTCCTGGTCAGGGATGGTTGCAGAACACCAAAGTACTTCAGCAGCTGGAACTTAGTAATAGACAACACACCTTCCAGAGTGAAGAGAATTGAGAAAACACACAAAACAAGTGGTTTCTACCCAAACAGAGCTGTTGGAGAACTATGTGCATCTCCCTCCCCCCAGCCTCTGCCTCATCCCCAGCTCCTGCTCCAGATCTGCAGAACTCTCTTATAAAGTAGCTTGGTTTTCAGCAAATAGTACATAATTGTGGTTAATTATAGGCCTGTCTTTTAGATTTAGGTCAGAACAAAAACTCCCTGAAATTGATAATCTAAATAATACAACTTTAAAAAATCCAATTTATATATTCATTGTTATATATTATATATGTGTGTATATACATATATTATTTGACATCTTAAATGTTTTTGATGATGGAAAGGTATAATGTTCACTTAAATGTTGACAGAGTTTGTTAAACTTTGAATTTGAACTTAAAAATAGCACTCTGCTCCCCAATAAGCAAAATAATAAAAGCAATATTATAGCACACACACACAGAGCTTTGCTAGACATACAAAAATGAAACATAACTTGTAAACAAATCATAAATTGAAAGATCAGAGAGGATCTCTGCTGTACAGCCTTGCACCTATAACCCCCAGAGCAGTTACAAAGTTGTAAACTTTAGTAAGCATAATTTGGAAAAATCTCCCCCCACCCCACAATGAAATAAAGTTGGGAAGAGTAAACTAGCATTGTATCTGTCAGCAGATTTTCCATGTGAATAACAGAAGCATAAAAGAAAAAGAAGAAAAGTTCTTAAATATAGACTGAAGTTTATTTGAGCAGAAGAATCAAATCTTCAGATTGAAATGCCTCATTAAATTCTAGAAAAGCTAGATTTTTAAAAGGAGACATATATTATTGTGAAGAAAAGACTGTTAACACAGAATGAAAAAGAAAGACTATGCTTTCAAGGAAATGTGTTGCAGGAAGGCAGTAGAGTGCTCATAAGCCAGGTGTTGCAGGCTATTGCAAACCAGTTCCTGAACTCAACACAATTAAAGGTTTTCTTTTACATCTGAGAGTACTCAACACTCTCCATACACCAACCTCATACATCAGCAGGCAATAAGGAAGTCTCAGGACAGGTAGGGAAGATGCCTCTTTATGATGATAAAAAATGGATTCTATGTTTATGTGCATTTGAAAGCATTCATCTAATTGGTAAAGTATTTAGGACCTATTTATGCTATTTTATTATATGATTATATAAAGACATAGTAGGTGATTTTCTGTCACTTGTAATTTTTAATTGCAAGCCTTCAGGATCTGAAGTGTTATTAATTGTGGCAGGGCTGATGTGCACACCCTAGCAATATTTAAGGATTCTTGGATTAGAAAAAAACTTCAGAGAGGAAAACTTATTTGAATACAACTATGTGAATTTTATACCATTATGTTAGTTCCCTTTTCTAAAGCTCTGTTCTTTCAAACTTATCCTATAAAGTAAAAAAATTTACTTGATCTTTTTATCATACATATATGTATTGTGACAGTTTATCTGGATTGAGTACAACCTAAATGTGGCGAATGTGTGGATGTGTGTGTGTGTGTGCTTGTTACTAACATGAATCCCAACCATCAAAGAAAGGAGAGCAACCAACTAATGCTTTATTTTATAATGATATTTAATCCACTGAAATTTTATACAAAATCGACTTTGGTCAGATAGCATTCAAGTCTGATTGCAAATAGTAAACATGCAAAAGGAATTCAACATTAGAATATTTAAGCAAATTACTAACTATATCCACTTTTAAAGTAAAAAAAAAAAACAACAAAAACATGCACATTATTGCTTTATATACATACATTTCTTGCTTTTTACTTATACAGATTTCTTAGATTGCTATTTCATTAGCTTCTGTTTATTATCTTTTATGCAGTATCCATATTAAGAAACTGACATGATTAGAATATGTCCATTTCTTTGTAAAACTGCCTTTAGGAGAAATATGCCCTGTGTACCTACCCACAGAATCTATTTGACCATGTTTGGTAAGTCACAGTCCTTCATTTGAACAATCACTGAATGAGGTCAAGAGTCAGAGAAGGATGATGCTACACCAGGTATTATGGGAACAGGATGGATCTTGTCTGGGCCCTATTCTGTTTGGATGCTGATATATATATATATATATATTTGTCTGCTTAAGCTTGATTCTAGATAATGGGGATGAAGAAGAGGCCCAGGAGTGGTGTTCAGATGGCAGGTTCCAGCTGTTTGTGATTGTGGTGTTAAAGGAGGTCACTGTCATGTTCTCTGTACACGGGGACCTTTAAAGAGATCAAGATAAGGGCTGTTTATGGATCCTTTACACTGGGCTGTTGGAGGCTAGTAGTGAAACAAAGATACTTTTAGAATTATTATCAAAGCTTTGTAAGAATTAAACAAAAATGGCCTGATTTGGAGAAAAATAAAAGAACAAAAACCTCATTCCTCTCATCTTCACTACATTCTCTCCTTCCCAAACCTGTTCTCCCTGAAAGTCCCATTGCACAACTCAGGCACTTCTCACTTTTAAGATTTTGCAGGTAATAATTTGGGAGAAATTTTCAATAGATGAAGAGGTATGAGCTGGAGAAAGAGACTGCTGCTTTGTTATTCACAGAACCATTTGTAGGTACTCACAGATTCTTCAAAGTTCCATGTTCCACGTATTTGGCCTACTTATATGGATGGTTTAACATCTCACACCCAGTATTTTTATGAGTAGCTCATTTTGTTTTCAGAGGAGTAAAAGGGCACTTGTCAACTAAGTCTTTTCTTCCTCTAGTTTCTGTTTTCCGTTTCTAATTCTGTGTGGACACATTGTCTTAATAGCTCTCTCTATATAGGGGTGCATCCAATTTCATGACACTGATGCCACGCAGACATCCAGGCTGGACATGAGCAAAGCTTTAGCCCCCTAACACAAGCATCCATATCCTTACTGAGAACATGGTACCATACCTCCCAATAAACAGAATCATCGTAGCAGGCCTGGTCAGATGGCTGCCCCCAGATGGGTATCTTTAGAATTAAACCTGTGAAAGTGGGGAAAAATGTCAAGTTATAAGATTGAATAGGAAAAATCTCCTAGCAAAGTAATTAAAATACGATTGATAAATAATCATTCTCTTGAGTTTACTTGGCTACCTTTTTGCCAGATATTTAGATATCTTTCAAATTTACTGATAGGTTAGTTAATCATTTAGTATATTGAAAACATAAGGCACAGGGGAATATTTGCTTTTACTCCTAACCTGTGATTAGCCCTCCAACAACAGCTGTTCCGATGGAAGAACCCAGGGCACTTGCCTGCCTGGCCACTTTAGACCTAGGAAATCAAAAGAGAAGAAATCACCTTGTTTTCCAGGATGCTCTCTCCTGAAGGCATGCATGCCTGCCCTCTTCAGGCCAGAGTGGAACATTACATACCAGCAAATAAACATTTTACTTTGATTTCATGTGTCTGCTTCGAGAGTCTTATGCAATATTTAAAACAAACAAAACAAAACAAAATCCTTATAAGCAAGAACCACTGTTTCTTCAGCAATGATGAAAAAAAGATCATCTTTTAGAAGGGTTGGGTGAAAAAAAGATCATCTTTTAGAAGGGTTGGGTGTTTTCTAAAACACTAAAACCCAGATTTGATTGGTTCAACAGATGTTTACAGAGAACTTATTCTATGTTAATTTCCATTCTAGGCACTCAAAATAGAGTAACAGGCACTGCCGTCTCTCCTCAACCCACCCCCAAAAGCAATTGTGATAAAACTCAGAACTCAAGTTAATTTTAGTATGTATCAATTTTAGTCTATATTATAGCAACAACTCATTGAATATTAAAATGCAGCTCTGCAAGTCAAGGCACATGTAGTTACCTGAAAGTGAAATAAGCAAAAAAAGTGCCTCATAATTTTGGAGTGGGAGAAAGGGATAAAAAGTTATTGAAATGTGTGTTGCATGAGCTGTAAGTGTGCTGGAGATGTGGGAGTCTCCTCAGCTAAGGCCTCACTCTTAGGCAATTAATAAATAGTTGCTGAAAGAGTGAATGACTGATTGCAGGAAAGGAAGAATTGGAAAACAAGTCTGCTGGTGATTTCATCATCATCATCCAAGGGAAAGAATGCACTGATACTTGATTTCTTTATTTGAAGGGTTTAATTTTTTCTACTATTTAAAAAATGTGCAAATAAAACATGATAGATGGGAAAATACTAGCAACCACTAGTTAAAAAAAGGCAAAAAGTTTAATTTCCCTTGAATCCTGTCAGTATGAAATGTAAAACATAAACATGTATTGCTACAATATTGATATTCCTATTAAATCTTATGTCTTTTTAAAATTTATTTATTTATTTATTTTTTTAAAGATTTATTTATTTATGCATACAGAACTGGGGTACAGGCCAGAGGCTCGGGGCAGTGAGAGGCTTCACCAGAGACAGAGTGGGGAGCAGAACAGGCAGATCGACGAAGTACACTGCTGAGGGGAGCAGCGGGCGGGTCAGGAGAGGTCTGCCACACCATGTGGTCACATCCGGGGCAGGCGGGAATCGAACTCATGTGGAATTGGCTTTAGCTTCTCAGTGCAGTGCTTTAACCCGCTGCGCCACCAGGGAGGGCCTAAATTTATTTTTTAATGACTTATCATTTACACATACTAGAACTGGGGTACAGGCCGGAAGTGCAGGGGGTGAGAGAACTCACCAGAGACAGAGTGGGTAGCAGAACAGTTGGACTGACTGAAATACACTGCTGAGGGAGCAGCGGGTGGGACAGGAGAAGTCTGCCGAGCCTTGTAGGTCAGCTCCTGTGTTTGGTTATAGACCTCACAGCGGCTGTGGACAGCCTCACAATGCTGCATTTTAACCCATTGCGCCACCAGAAGGACCAAAATCTTATGTCCTTTATGTCAGTAAATGTATTTTTGAATCACAATTTTAATTGTTAAGGATATTACACTATATAGATACAGTAATAATGATCTTATAGGTTGAATATTTAGATTGCTTCCAATGTTTCATATATTTGAAAATGTTGTGAGAACACATTTTTAATGAATGTGCTTGCAAACTTGTCCAGTAATTTCCTTAAAATAAAACTTAACTAGGCCTTCCATGGTGACACAGGAGGTTAAAACACAGCACTAAGAAGTTGAAGCCACTTCAGCATGAGTTCCATCCAGCCCTGGGAAGTGACCACATGGCGTGGCAGACCTCTCCTGACCTGCCCGCTGTTCCCCTCACTAGCTACCTCGCTGATCTGCCTGTTCTGCTCTCCACTCTGCCTCTGGTGAAGCCTCTCACCGCCCCTGCACCTCTGTCCTGTACCCTAGTTCTGTGTGCATAAATAAATAAATCTT
>NW_004567102.1:14656455-14696110 GCF_000260355.1 Condylura cristata
GGTATTTTTCTTTTTCTTTCTGGCTTATTTCACTAAGCATCATCCAGGAGAAGGTTATATACTTTTTTAAGGGTTTTCCAAATAGTAAATTGTATAGTTTATAACCTTATTTCTCTACTTTAGCCACTAATCAGTACTGATAGCCATTTAATCTTCATCAATTTATTAACCGAAAAACTGGTAACTTGTTTGAGTTTCTTTGATTACTGGTGAGGCTGAATACTTAATACATATACTTTATTTTCTTCTTTTGTGAACCAAATTAATTTTACTGGAACTTGCCAAGAGCCTTCCTAGGTTTTAAAAAAAGGATTTTAATGAAAATTCTATGAGCTGGCTACTAGCTGGCCACTCATGGACAACTGTGACCTATTTGCTAACTGCAAATCACACCCGAGAATTCCATATCTACCTACAGAGTAATATCCCAAGGCAGACGCAGGGACATGTAGGCTGTCATTGACCTGATTACTCAACTACCTCCTGGTGGTCTCGGATAATGCTGCTTGTGATAATAACATCAAATATTTTGCTAATGCAAATGTCCCTTGACATAGGGTCACGATGTCCTCTTCTCTGTTCCTCATAAAACTTTGTTGCCCATTCCAATCCTGCCCTCCGTTCTTTATTCCTCATATCATTGTCTCATGATCAGCTTTCACTGACCTGTATGCTTTCCATAAATGGCACAAGAACTGCTGCTCATGTGCCAGAAGCTGGCCTTGCAAACCTGCTCCAGGACTGCTGTGACAATCATTACATTCCTGCTGCAAAGTGGCCAACAGAGTTCCTGTGGCAGCAGTACATGACAGAGTAGAATAGGAAACACTGGGTTAAACAAAATAAACAGCCTTATTAGAGTTAGGCTGCCGGGACTGCTGAATTTTTCCTAAAGATGATTAAATTTTTCTTGTACTTTACTTACTAAGAAACTGATATGTGTTTTAGTATTCTGAGTACACATAAGTAGTCTTGGCTCTTGGGCGCATTATTCTAGTTGCTCTGTGAAAAGTATGAATTTTACCATGGATAAGTGTGACTTCAGACTTGCCACTGCCAGCCACCCCACCACATGCCCAGCCCCCTCCCCCCATGTCAGGTGTGAAGTGTTGTTAACCCTGAACACACCAGACTAGATTGAACATGGAATCTACCCCAAACCTGGCCACCCAGTGAGACCGTCTGCAAGACCCAGACAGGCTTGCTTTGCTGCATCTATGGAGCAGGTCTAGGCATGATGCACATTCTTCTCTCCTTAATCATGAGGCACCTCTTAAGAGAGTTTACAGAGTGTTTACACACTTCTAACACTTAGTATGTGGGCTCATTCACTCTTGCTTTTATCCTGAGTCTTGATTTACATGCAAATACTTTAGTACATGATTTCAACATCCTGTTAGATCCTGGGGAGAGTGGAAAGAGAATATAGCTATTTGGGGCTTTTCTTTTAAAAGGGTAAAACTTAAAGACGAAAGGGGTCAATTGTAGACATGAAGAAAGCAGCAAACTTTTTATTCAGTAGAAAATAAGATTCACCAGGCATTTTAAATAAAATAAAGCAACAAGATTATATCTGTTAAAATTGATGAGTGATTTATCTTTTCCAGTTATGCAACATGAGCTGGTGATATCGAGACATTTTCAAACACACATGTACCTTTTTGTACTGGGCTTATGATTGGGGTGAGACCTCAGGTGGTGGGGCGAAGGACTCACCAAATGGAGAACAGGAAAGGCAGACTTGCTGGAATACCCTGCAAGGGAGCAATGGGCAAGTGGGGAGAGGTCTGCCCATAAAGAAGGAGTTGAGGTTCTTTTTTATACAGTTTTCATGGACTTTCTAATTTGGGGTGCCAGTTTGTACCAGTTATCTGTTAGGAAGTCTGGTCTTGGACACTGTCCTTTGACACAGAAACATGCCCTGTGTTCTGCGTCTGTGTTCCTGGAAGTGAGCTGGTTTTTCTGACCTCCCAGGTCAGTCTTGTGACCTAGTCTCCAAGGCAACCTTATCAATTCCTTATCTATTCACACATCCTAAATGTGCCTGTGGGGCCAGGAGTGGGTATTATACAGTAGACACTTCACGTTTTCAATTGACTTCAGAAAATAAACTGTTATAAAATTAAAAAAAAAAAGACAAACCAATTGACTTCAGAAATTGACTATTTGATTCCTCCTTACTTGTTTCTAAGTTTTCTGGAGTTTATGATCATCCTACCTGTTTCACACGAATGATCTTCACATCAACTGTACTAATCACATTGCCTGAAAGTGATAACTGATGATTTATGACGTCAACTCCATTCTCCTGGACTTTACTGGTAGTTATTCTTCCTCTGGCCATTTAAATGAATACTTATACTCTTTAGAAAGAATCTAGATCTGTTAGAATTAGAAGGGATTTTAGAGACTAAACAATGCAATTTTTGTCATTTCTTGGAAGAAAAAAAACTGAGAACCAAAAGGCAGTGTGAACTGCCAAAACACTAGTTAGTAGCAAATAGGAGCTAGCTGCAAACCTTCTTAATTTCCCTGATCCAACACTGCTTTCCACATTATTTAACTCATAATTTTTTTTTAATGGGTGAATGAAAATAATTGTTCTATCCATTACATCTGCCTCTACAACTTTCTGGTGGTATTGTAAAAAATTAAGTTTATTATAATCAACACTTATTTTTTTTTAAATTAACAACAGTGGTTAAAGACACATCTTTCATTTGATACATAATGTCTGGTTTCAACAAGTACACTGCTTACAAACTATGGCTTAGATTGTTAATGAAAAAGTTTGTTCATTATGGGATTTCTCTAAGGATGAGAGAAAGCGTTAGAGAACTTGGGAAGGCCCAGTGGGGACAGAAGCACCCATAGTTTCACTCACATGTCAGATGATTTCATGGCTACCGTCACAATACCAGCGAGCCCTCCTATCAGACCCGGTAAGCCGTGCAGGTTATGGACCCCACAGGTATCTTGGATCCTCAGTTTGGAAGCAAAAAATGGCTGAAATTATAAAAAAAAAAGGGGGGGGGATGCTATATAATGAAAATAAATGATCAAGCAGGAAAAATTTTTATGAACTGTCTAGTTCTCCATTCACATCTAAAATTCATTTGTTGAGAACTCTGAAAACACGTTGCAAAACTGCTCTTTCAGTCATTAGTAAATGGCTTTGAAGGTGAGTGATATCAATCCTATTGATCTACTGATATCTTCAATATTTTTAAAAAAAAAAGACTCTGAATCCCTAATTATATATAAAATAACCAAGCAACAAAAACTCTAACTGAATTACCCCAGATGAAAGTAACACAAGTGCTTGCATTCAGCTCATTCTAAGCTGCAAATAACTGAGATCAGATTCTTTACTGCAAACACAGAAAACTCAGGAAAATATAGGAAGCACAGGACTCCTGCAAAGTGAGTGTTATTTCTGACAGGAAGGCAAATCACCCTTGAAAAGAAAAGGTGCTTATGGGAGGGATTTTCATAGCTGTTCTCTCCAGGTGCAATGTGAGAAGGTGAAGGTGCAGATTCAAAGTTTGACTCAGAGCATCCATCAAACTTACAGTCAGGAACTTGTACCCAAGCACAGAGACTATTCCTGCAAGGCTCCCAATGATCATTGCCCCATAGGGGTTAATCTCCATGTCTGCACACGTTCCCACAGCCACTCCGCCAGCAAGGGTTGCATTCTGAATGTGGACCTGTGTGGAGGACAGGGACAAGGATGAGGAGAGCTAACCCAGGTCAGGCAAACTGAAGGATTCTTGAATCCGGTGCACACAGTGGCCTATTCTTTAGTGGAAAGGGCTACTGATTCTTTGTAATTCCAGAAAACATTTCTTTCAAGTAGCTGATTTTTTTTTAAGTGCTAGAATGACTTTTAGTTATTTATTTACTCATTTATTTATTTTTAACAACAACCACTGTGGTTTATTTATTTATTCCAATTTTACAGTTTTATTTATGCATACTTGGAGAGCATCAGGTCTGCTGTTGCCAATAATTTCTCAGGCAGGAAGGTTTGATTTTATGTTTCTATGAAAATGAAAACTTGTCTCCCTTTTGTTTCTTATCATTCAAATTGCAGCTAGTAGCTTACATCCATGTTCTTGTCTACTTAGGTCATTTTAATATGTTAGAAAGTAACTACCTGTCTGTTCTCTTTCTTTTGGTCGTAGCCCTTAATCATGTTAACCTGTTGGAAAAATCTTCAAAAACTATGTTTCTGTGATCAAAACTACTAAAAGTTAGTACTTGTGTTCTGTTATGTTATTCCTATTACCTTGTCTTTTCTTCCTTTTTTACTTATTTATTTTTTAAAGATTTATTTATTTATGTATAAAAGAGCTGGAGTATAGGCCAGAGGTGCAGGGGGTGAGAGGCTTCACCAGAGACAGAGTAAGGGGCAAAACAGGCAGATCCACGAAGCACACTGCTGAGGGGAGTAGTGGGCGGGTCAGGAAAGGTCTGCCACGCCATGTGGATCACCTCCCAGGCAGGGATCCAACCCCTACAGAAGCGGCTGCGGCCTGCTGCCAGCTTGCAATGCTGCGTCCTCACCCCTTGCGTCACCAGGGAGGGCTCAACCACGCAGTTGACTTTTAATGTCTTTCTCACCAAGGGTCCTTGGCAGAGCATGAGCAGTTTAGAATCTAGTTGAGGCCAAGTATGAGAAACTGTAAAGAAGTTTTAGTGGAATGCTGGAGTGTATAGAACAATTATCCAAATGGAGTATTTGTGGGGGTCTGATATTGGAAAGAAAGGAATTGGGGTTTCCTTTTATAACTTGTTTTATAACTGGGAAGGTGGTCTCTGACTGTTGCTATCTGCTGGCCATCATGCATTTGATGAGTAAATGTATGAGTGTATGTTAATGTATGAATGTATAAGTGTATGATAAATAAATGTGCATTCAAAATATGCTTCAAGTTCTGAAGTTTTGTGATCTGTTCTGATAGCTCAGCAGTGCTTCAGAAATGGCTTACCTTTGAACCACCACCACCAATGTTGCTCGGTGAAATCTGCATGGGGGTTCATGGGCACTCACCATATCGAGTTTTCCTCGGTGCTCAACAAGGCTGGACAATGCGTAGGCTGTGACCACACAGGCAGCTAGAGAGAAGTAGGTATTTACAATGGCCCGGTACTGATTGTCTATAGGTTCAGCAATGGCCGAATTAAAGCTGGGCCAAAACATCCATAGGAAGAGAGTCCCTGGGATAAACAACAAGAAAATATATTAGTTTTGAACTTGGAAGACAGTCCAGGTGAGGCCTACTTGGGCACTAATGAAGTGTCTACTACTGGAGCAATGAGTCATCATAAACAGAAGGAAAACTCAGAGAATGTTCCTTCTTGAACAACTTTACAATTTCATTGGACTAAACCTCCCCCATGAATGATCAGATAATCAAGAACCAGGTAAATTCATCTCTGCTCACCAATCATTGCAAACAAGTCCGAGTGGTACACAGACTCCTCGTTTTCATGCCCTGCTCTTAGGCCAGGTCGATATAAGATGCCTGCTGCTGCTAAGCCAAAGTAGGCCCCAAAGGTATGGATGGTCATTGATGCTCCAACATCAGATGCCTGAGGGGCAAACCAGTCAGGTAAATGGAAATCATGATATTGAGTCTCACAATGGAAGTAAAGTCAATTAAAGAATGCTGTCTTTGGTCAAATGATAAAAATAGTAATAAAGAAAGAGAAAGAATACTGGAGAATGGAAAATAAATGGGTAACACTTAAGAAAAATTACAGGCTTTGAAGCCACAAAAAAAAAAATAAACTTTCAATTCTAAATAAGGCATGCCTCTGAGATGTAGATTTAGACAACTATACTCTTCTGAAATCTATGTTTTGTAAACTGGAGAAAGTATTACCCAACCAAGAGGGCTGTGATGAGACTTAGAAGAGATCATGTGTGTAAAATATTAGTCCCTAGTGGGTACTCAACATACTCCTAATAAGGGAGATTTTCAATTAAATATTATGCATGACATTTTGCATTCAGTTGACACTGCAATTACACTCAATTGCAAATCAAAGACGTGATGCTTCAAAAGCCCTAGTTCTTCCCACAGTTTTTTCTTCTATATGGCAACATGAAAACCAACTGAGGTCTAAGCTTCATTTGAAGCCCTTTTAGGCCACAGTATGAATTTGATCCAGTTTTCTTGCCTCTAATGGGTAGTTCAGAGTTCCAAAGCAAATGTATTTATAAAGGGAGGAAATGATGTTGACTTAATAATTTAGATAACTAAATCCTAAGTAATGTACTATTTTCATATAATAAACTCCTAGATACATTTCAGCTTAGGCTTAATTGTCATGTCCTTGGAGAACCCTTTGTGGATTCCCCAACCTAAACTAAGTCTTCCTGTTATACTCATTCCTAGTGCTGTCAACTTGTTTTGATATCTTGTATTACAATTTATAATATTTGAGTGTGTGAGTGTGCATGTGCATATGTGTGTGTGAGCACACCTGTCTATGTGTGGGTGGATCAATGCACGGTTAGTGCTTGTTATCTGTCTCCACCAATAGATTGCAAACTTTATAAACAGAGGAGCTCTAATCTATTGGTCACTGAATACCCAATACATAACCCCTAGAAAAGTATCAGAAATGTTTGCTATTGAGTTAAATTCTTGGTAGAAATATATTAAAATACCAGAAAGTACCTGGGAATGTATCTTGGGGTAGCAATGAAATTTTCATGGAGCAGAAAAATTTAACTAAACTGTGGGTCTGCTAATCTTAAATGGCCTATGCAGCCTCCATTTTGTTACCTACAGTTCTGTATTCCTAAAGCAAAGTCAGAATTGTGTGGTCTTAAGAGCACAACCCTACCAGGTGACTTTCAAATCAATTAAGAGCATAAAGCTGGAACACTCTTGGAAGGATATGCATCAAGAGGTATGGCCGGGAATGCCTGGGGGGCTGATGATGGATGCATAAACTTACTCCTGACTAAAACATCCTGAGGTGTGACTGGGAAAGCCTGGGGGGCTGTAGGCTGATGTATAACAAAGGACCCCAAAAACTAATCAGTGGAAAGCCTTATTGATAAGATTGAAATCTAGACTGGGGAATCAGGGCTGGATCTACATACCAAGCAATCAGCAGATGAGAAATACAGCTCCACCCTTCCCCTGCTTCTTCTACTTCTCCCTTTCCTTTTCTACTTCCTCATATGACTAATGCTGTTTATCAGTAAAAAGGCCAGGATCTTGCTCTTGAGCAGCAGCCTGCATGATGTAGCCTGCTCTATGACTTCCTGCCCTACACAACACTAGACTGTACCAGAAACCCTGGAAAGGGCTATTCATCTAGCAGTTGAAAAAGGAGTTGTTTATTGTTATGAAATATAACATAAAAATAGAGCTGTGGAGTTAGAAAAATTTTCATTTGAATTTAGATTTAGGAAAGACATACACATGATTCTCTATACACAAACAATAATGGTGACATAGATTTTACAATGTTGTTGTGGTGATGAAATAAGATCTTTCTAAAACTTCTGGTTTATAGTAGGCACCCAAGTAAATTATAACTATTAATTACTATTTGCTACGATATAACTTTCACCCAAGTTTGCCCTTGTGTAAAGTGGGAATCTATTATGTGTTGTGGCCCCCAATATCCAAAGTTAGGCAAGTGTAAATCTTCTAACCCTTACCTGAAACTTCTCCACAACCAGATGTTCATTGCCAGCAAAGATAGTAATTTCTATAATCGTCATGATCAGCATCTGGACTGGACTTGTTTTTCCCAGGACAGCTCCAAAGGAAATCAGAACTGTGGCTGTACTGAAGTCTGCGTTTATCAAGCTGAGGGGGGAAAGAAAGAATATTTGAAGAAAAACAAATGATAACATCGCCTTATCCAGAGTACGAGGTCCTTGCCAGACCTCATGTGGAGATTCTTCCAAGCCTAAGTCTGTCCTTTCCTACTTCCTTACCCCAAATCTCCTCCATTTATCAGGCACTCTAAAGTTGCTTAGCATTTCCTTTATTTGGATTTATCTGCTCTTTATCTCATTTAGGACTTTACTTTCTTTTTTTGCTGATCTGAATTATTTCCTGGGATGCTTGTAATATTGCACAATCTAAATGCATGTCTACATTTTAAAAACAGTCTTAGAAAAATAGCTAATGAAGGGTTTTCCCTCTGTAGCTGAGATGGAAGGTTTAATAATTATATGAAAGGGAATTTCTCATACCCTAAATTTGAGCCAAAGAGGGTGTAGGCATGAGCGTATGACCCAGCTCTGTAGGCGATAGCACTCACTTGGGTGTTTGGGCCCAACAACCATCTGTTGCCCAAGGGAGGCAATTTGCCAGCTTGTCAATTTTAGAGTTTGACAAGAGACTTAATAGGAAAACAGTTGTATTGAAAACACAATGCTGGAAAAGTAAAGGGTGTCACCTCTTGATGCCAATGAGAATTTTCTCTCCGTGGCTGTGTAGGAGGCCCTGTGCAATAGTGCCCCACTGGAGACCCAGAGCGGCGATCAGCAGGTTGATGCCCACACTGCTGAAACCATATTTCTTCAGGAAGGTCATGAGGAAACCAAATCCAACAAATATCATAACATGCACATCCTGGAATACTAGAAAAGAGCAAGGGAGAACAAACCTGGATTAGGGGAGCATTAAGAAAGTGTCACTTTATAAATATCCCATTTATTAAGTGGACATCCTTTGCATAAGACACTGTGAAGGGAGAACATTAAGTGGGCAGCAAAAGGCTGGGTTCCAGTGCCATTTGGCTACTACCAGCTACAAGACCTTGAGCCAGTTTTTGGTATTTGAGCCTTTTTCCTGAAACACTGTACTACCATTCCAGAATGCCTGTCATCCTCTCCTGAGAGTCTTTCATTATTTTCCACTAGGGTGTGTGCATACCCCATTTTAAAAAGACTTCCCCGACCCTCCCTGGTGGCGCAGCACGTTAAAGCACAGCACTACGAATCTAAAGCCGCTTCCACATGAGTTCGATTCCCGCCTGCCCCGGAGGTGACCACAGGGCGCGGCAGACCTTCCCTGACCCTCCCGCTGCTCCCCTCAGCAGTGTACTTCATGGATCTGCCTGTTCTGCTCCCCGCTCTGTCTCTCACCTCTCTGCCTCTCTGGCCTGTACCCCAGTTCTGTATGAATAAATAAATAAATTAAAAAAAAAAAAAGACTTCCCCAACAGTCCTAGTGGAAATCATATTTCCTGTTGATATCCACGCTGCTTTCTGTCTTTAACCTTAGCTTTGCTATTTGCCATACGCATTGGCATTTGTTGCAATTATTTAGTCCATGAGGTGTCCTTTCCCTGCACTGTGCTATGAGTTTCCTGATGAAGGGATTAGGCATAGTCATCCTTTGCACCCCAGGTTTTCATTTGCTCCCTGGGCATAAAAGCATGCACATAGGGAAAGAGGCAATCATGACTGAATGAATCAACTGCAATCTCCACATAGCAAATGTGTAGAATAGCACCAGCCCTGGAAACCTTACCAGATCATTATTAGAATCATGTGGGATAATATCTTTGTTAGCACTTTCATTGTTTTTTTATTTGCTAAATATTGTTTTATTTATTTATTTTAACAACATTTGTTAGCTGAGTTATTTTATTATTGTTAAAAAAGAATTATTTTTTATTTATTTATGATTACAAGAACTGGGGTGTGGGCCAGAGGTTCAGGGGCTGAGAGGATTCACCAGAACCAGAGTGGGGAGCAGATCTACTGACATACACTGCTCAGAGGAGCAGCAAGTGAGACAGGAGCAATCAGCTGTGTCATGTAGGTCAGCCCCCTGGCCGGGGAACTGAAAACTAGCTGAGTTTTCAGGGTACAGTGGTGAAAGCATGATAGTGCTGAGACTTAACCCTATGCCACCTGGGAAGTCCAATATTATTATATTTTTAATACAGAAGCAAAATAGAATTCCACCTAAGACTTATAATTGTGATTTTCTTGTTTTTCCTCAGTGAAATTTATAGGTTTGATGACATGCTATTACTGTGATGTCAAATGCCAATGTGCTTAATAACCCAGCATTGTGAAAAAGTGGGTTTTTAATATTGAAACAGTTTGTGCAATTGTAAATAAGGCAGTATACCCAATATCATAGCATGTTTCCTGAGAAAGCATGACATGTTTCACTAGCACTTTCTAAACAACAAAGCACCAACCAGACCTGATGAAGGCTATATGCTTTTTGAAAACAAATATTTGACTTAGTACCTTGAGATGCAGGATCAGGTCCCTCAATTATTATGTGACCATGTGACCTGGGTCAAATCACTATTTTTCTGTAAGCTTTGTATTCTCATTGGCAAAAGTGCAAAAGTTTTACTTTCCAGGGTTGCTTTCAGTCGGAAAACCACTTGGGAGTGAGTGTGACGTGGGCACTGTATACACAAAGCATCAGATCATGCAAGATAGTGAGAACACAGGCTCTTCCCACAAGAAAATTACAACTTAATTTGGAAGACATCTATTTGATTGAACCAAATAAAAAATGACATTTTTGCATTGAAATAACCAATATGGTTGAACTATTTGTGTATTTCTTATTGTTCAAATGGACAGATGCATACAATGAATTGTATTTAAATGGGGAACAAATAAAAAGCCAGAGAGAAAAAATACAGTCCTCAGATGTTGAATTAACATCACTCTTTCTACCTCAGCAATACTTTGGTTATTTTATTGTCCTCTGGAACTGCCTCCTGAGAGTGGCAGGCACTATGAGGAGGGTGGGTCAAAGGGTCTCTGAAAATCTTTCCTCCCAGAAGCTCTTCAGGAAGTCTCAGAGCAGGGAAAGGTAATGTCTTTTTTCTCGAAAGGTACTGCAAGTTGGAAACTATCTCACTTAAAACAGCACTTGAGGGCCCAGGAAAGCTCCTTCCACACCCACACATGGAACACCAAGATTGGAACATTCATAATGGGCAACTGTCAGCCAGCATCAACTTTGATTTTTGAAATGTAGATGTGTGTGTGTGTGTGTTTACAAGTTGTTTTTCCCCCTCCCCACCAAAATTTTGTAAATAAATATCTTAGTTCAGCCATAGGATAACTTGGAATGGAACTAGAAAATATACACCACTTATGACCTGGCTATGGTTTTATGAAACACTCCTGGGCCTCAATTTTCTCTTCCTTATAGGAGGGTCTGTTTTATATGAAGTCCATAGTCTTTCTAGTTCTGCAATTTGCTCCTAGTCACAAGCTAGGGGAAAAAGAGAATGTTACTATTTCTTCTACCAAGTTTTTCCCAAAAAAATATTTTCTTGTTTTTCATAAAACAAGTGTACTTGTTTCTCCAGGAATCTATTGGTTTTAAAGCAGACAGTAAAATAATCATTTTTAAATATACTTTTGTAGTACTTAGAGTAATAAATCTTCATATAATGTTCCCATCTCCCTTTGATGGAAAAGCAGGCATTTTACATGAAGCAAAGAATTTCTTGAGTCAAATGTGCTCCAATGTCTTCCTTTCTGCTTCTTATTACTGCTTTCTGCCACAAGAGGGCCTAGGAACCTCATGTATTATTTAAGCTGCTAGTGAATTTACAAAGTTGTGATGACTCTTGACAGATAAATGATTCTGTATACTTAAAGCTACGGTTAACACCCTTATAAATAATAAGATGTTATATATCTTTCATTCTTCTCTGACAACTCACATGTGGGGCTGGGGAGAGAGTTATGCTTTTAGTTAGTGGTACAAAAAAGATTTCTTTAGTGGTTTAAACTTCTAGGATATCTGACTTTTTTTTAATGGTCTTAGTCATTATTTTTAGAAGATTTTTAAATTTATTTATGCATATAGATCTGGGGTACAGGCCAGAGGTGCAAGGATGGTGAGCAGATTCATCAGTGTCAGAGTGGGGAGCAGAAAAGACAAATTGACAAAGTACACAGATGAGGGGAGCAGAGGGTGAGACAGGAGCTGTCTGCTCTGCCAAGTTGGTCAACTCCAGGGCAGGGATCGAACTTGCACCCAAGTGGCTGTGGCCAGCTTCGCAGTGCTGTGATCCACACACTGCTCCACCAAAGTGGGTCCAGGACATGTTTTAAGGACTGCCAAAACTTATCTAAATAGTGGGGGCAATTTTAGCCTTCAGAATGTTTGGCAATGTCTAAAAACAGTTTTGGTTTTAAGCTGAATGGGTTAGGTAGTAATACTAATATCTAGTCTGCACAGAGGAGGGATGGAGCTAAACTTCCCTTAACGTGCCACCAAACTAGCAATTATTTGGTTCAGAATGTTAATAATGCTGCTCTTGAGAAGTCCCCATCTAAATCAAATTATGCTTTTAAGGATTCAGAATTCTATTAATTTTCCCTTTCGTTAAAAAGTTGAGCCCACTGAAGAAAATGCCAACTTGATGTATTTAAGAATTTCTTCCCAGTGGCATAGCAAATTTTATATTCTCTTTTTGAGTTAAGCTGGTAGGGTGCGGGAACCAGAGGCCAGTGCTTCCTTCACCTGTGCATCGCTGCCCTCATTTCCTACAGTGACTCGGTTTTTCTTTCAAGTGTTTCCCTGAAAGTTCCTAATGAAAGATGAAGGAGAATGCAGAAAAAAGAAAGGTGGAGAAATCTTAACGTAATAAAATTGTACAGTTTTCCTGTATTTTTGATATCCTGGATGAATTTGTTTTCTTCACATTTTAGTTGAAAATTGCACCGATCAATACCATTTCACTAGATTTATCAAAGTAATCCTTAGTCTATTTGCATTTTTAGCAGCTGCATGCCCTTAGGATACAGAAGGATGTCCCTAAGTCTCAGCTTCTACTTTTGCCAAGTGGGAATAATCCCACCTCCTAAGATTCCATGAGGGCCGGGCTTTGTTTATCTCCTTATATATCTAATACTTGGGACAGACTATATGCTAAATTAACACAGAATAAACATGTTGCACAGATAATTCTCAGGAAGTTCTGATGTTTTACCATTGATATATGTTAAGGTTATTACATTAAGGCTTATTCTTAAGGTAGGTCACAATATTTAGCCATTTTTCAATAGGTAAACTTATTTATCCTGTTAGCTGATGATAGGCATGAAAAATCCCATTTCAAAAAAAAAAATGTATCTTCTCTCTATAAAACAATGTGCTTTAAGCCTGCAGTACTGTGTTTTGGACAATTTCAACAGTTTTGAACAGTACAGTTTGTTCGTAATATAGGGAGATTGTTTCTGTTACTTTGGCAGAGTAAAATCACTTATCCTAGGAGGACTATAATCTTGTGCTTTAGAGGTTGATTTTTGTTGGGATCAAAAAATATTCTGACAAATCTGCTGAAGACTATGGTCCATGTAGCCAAACGTCCTACCTTGAAAGCAACATTGCCCATTTAATGTGTGGTTAAAGGATAGGTTTTTGAAGGCAGACTTCAGGGGTGAATCCCACTGGACCCTAGCCTAGTGAGTATCTGACTTGCTTAATAACTCATACTCCAACTTCTCAGTATTATAATTGTACTTTTTATCACTTAACTATCAGGCAATCTTTGGGGTGACTTTTGCAGACCATGTGTTCTCTGAGCTTTTTACCTAATGATTTTAGCACCTATTGATGATCCTTGCTGGAATTAATTATTTACATTCTTAATTTCAAAATTATAAATGTCTATATTGATTACTCCTTTTATATTAATAAATTGGAATTGTTTTGTAGAGTTTCTTCCTTCTCCCCTTACTCCCTTACTCCTTTAGGGAATATTTCTGTTTGTTCATTGACTCATTTTCCTTTTTTTTTTTTTAAGGTTTATTTATTTATGCATACAGGGCTGGGGTGCAGGTCAGAGGTACCGCATTATCTCTATTTCAATGAATAATCTAATACTATCATATTATTATTATTCAATTATTTTATTTTATATATTTTGTAAAGATGTGACATTGGTTTGCAACTTTGTAAACATCCACTACCAAGGCACCCATACTTCTCCACCTTTGTCCACTTCATTTCCACTGAATTTAAATGTTCTGCTTCTTTCCACTTTGGATAGTTGGTACTCCATCAAGTAGAGGCCTATATTTTCATATATCCCCATTCATCTTTAAGTAGGTGACTTATCTTGTGTTTTCTTTGCCCTGACTTGGATCAGCTATTTCTACATGAGACCGAGTGGGAAAGAGTATTTACAAGCTGAAATTTGAGTGCTAGTTGTGCCCATTGCTTCCTGTAAAAAGCAAAGTTCCTAAGGAGGAAAACACAGGGGTCCTCCCTGGTGACGCAATGGGTTAAAGTGCAGCCTATAAAGCTAGCAGCCGCTGCTTCACCACTACTAGAGAGCGCAATCCCCACTCATAGGTGACCCCCATGGCACAGCAAACCTCTCCTGTCTTGCCTACTGCTCCTCTCAGCAGTGTCCTGCCTGTTCTGTTCCCTACTATGTCTCTGGTGAATTCTCTGCCCACCCCTGCCCCTCTAGCATGTGCCCCAGTTCTGTATTCATAAATAATTAAATGTTTAAAAGGGAAAACACAGCTTTCTTCTAGAGGCTTGTATTTCATTGTTAGGTCAAAAACTATTGCTGTATGTTAATTTAGTTATAGTAACAATGCCAGGTACCACTTAGAACAGCAGCAAGCAAATCTAAGAATTGTTCACACTATACACATTAGTTACCCATTGCTTGTAATATATTTCCTGATTTGCTAAGACTTCATAATAAGTGATTTAAATGATACCTGGAAGAATAGAGGAATAAATCCTTAAATGTGGACTTAAAAAACCCTAAAAACCCAGGCAAAAAAGTCAGCAGAGAATTTGAATAAATACTTCTTGAAAGAAGATACATATATAAATGGTTAAAGGCATGTGAAAAAAATTGTTCAAATTTAATTATTAGTACAGGAATGCACATCAAAACCACCATGAGATAACATCTCACTCTGTGAGAGCAGAATATCTCAATAAGACTGCTAACAGTATGTGTTAATGAAGGTGTGAGGGGAAAAAGGAAGTCTCATTTACTAATGGTGTCTATGTATTTGGTGTAATCCTATGGAAATGGTGCAGAACATCCTTAAAAGTGGGGGGAAAAAAGAAAAAGAAAATACCATATGACCCAGTGATACCTCTTCTAGGTATTTATTTGAAGACTATGAAAACAAATTTGAAAAAACATGTGCACCCTTATATACACAACAGCATTATCACAACCTAACTCCCTGTTGATGGATGACTAGATAAGTAAATGAGTAGACACAGATAAATGTAGATAGATATATCTATATAGATTAAATAGTTCAGCTTTAATTGCTGAATGGTATTACCAGAGGTTAAAACTATTTTCTATCTCCATCTCAATAATCTGATTCAGCAATTAAAGATGAAATCTTACCTTTTGTGACAATGTGGATGGCACTGCAGGTGATGGTGGTAATGGAAATAAATCAGAAAGTGAAAGACAATTTCCCTTATATGTGGGCTATAAACAAAACAAACTTACAAGTCACAACAATAGTAGCTTTTAGATTCTAATAACTATAGTGGTTGTCAGAGCAAGAGGAGAAGAGATTGCCGGGAAGGAGAGAGGATGTCAACCAGATGGTGGGAATGGCAGAGGGAACTGGATGATGGATGAGGTGAGGTGTAACCCACGCAGTTGTGAAAATGTACCCCCCAAATTTATGTAGTAGTGTAAATCAATGGTAAATCAGTACCATGTGTTTAAATTAAAAGAAGAAACCATGTAGCTTAAAAGTTAAATGTGCTTTATCTGTGCCTCATAGTGAAATATGTAAAATAATTTCTGCGGTTATTTACTAGTTTGCCTTTGCCATTCTACGTTCTATGGTTTGCAATTGTAAAGTGAACACATTTAGGGGTTCTGGAGATACTTTTAGGCAGTCGAAACTGCCTGAAACTATTTTCATGCTAATTCTAAATTATGTTTTCATTTGCTGATATCTATCTATATCTCACCCTGTCTTTATGTAATCATGCACTGACAGGCATTTAGGTTGTGATAATGTGTGATAATGCTGCAGTGTATATAAGGGTTCACAAGTGATTATTGCTGGAAGTAAAAGTCCTAGCATTTAGCATGAATGATGGTGGGGTGCTAGATTATATTGAGGTGCATGGTATTCTTCATCACTCAGGAAAAAAGTCATTTTCACTTAGAATTCCTTGCTATAGTTGTGAACTATGGATTTTAATGACTGGCCCTCTTAAAGTTTCTTATTGTCATATATGAACTAGTATGTTAAAATATAGTTACATAAAAAGCACCACTGAGACATGATATTTATCTCAGAAAAAAATGTGCTGCCTTTATTTTTGGGGTTGTGAAGGGAATGAACAACTATTTTTACGAAATTGGTTTGTTGAGAGATTAACATAAACTATGTGTTTTCAGCACATATTGATATTTTCTGAAAACTGAATGAATTGAGACTGACACCTCAATGAAACTAACTGAGAGTATATATTGTTAGCAATACACTTGACAATTTTTTTAAGGAGAATTTTGGAAAATTTGCATCTATTTCTATGAGCTTATCTACTTCCTGGCTTTTTTTCAATGATATCCTGTTGAGATTCTTGGTGGTAATAAGAAATATCCTTTACAATAGTAGATGATGAAATATGCAATATCTGGAAATTCTGCATAACTGTGAATCAATCGTTTTGCAATGATCACTGCACAATATAACACAATCACACTTGAGTAAAAAATTGACTCAAAATGCAAGGTTGACTTAATGTAATAAAAAAGGTCATGGTTATAATTTTACTGGCCCATAAATGTTAAAGACCTTGTGTTTGAAGAATCTCTGATATAATGTTAACGGTCCCCAAAATGACTTCTCTTTAAACAGACAATTTTTTACTAATTTGTCCACATGTTAGCAAGGATTAACTAAAAGTCAAGGTGAAGTTTCACCCCTTGCCAAATTATTTGCACAAACGGAATTTGCCACAGGAAATCATATTTGGCCAATACTTTGTTAGTTGCCATAGAAGCCAACAGCTTTAGGGTATAGTTAGTTCCTCAAGCCAGCACATCTGGGGTACTCATGACAAGAAACCTGATATTCATGATCCATACACTTCCTTGGTTGTGCCTGGGATGTATGCAAACCACAGCGTATAACGTTCCTTCCATTACTACCCAAAAAGCACAGCAAGTGAGAGGTAGGGAAAAGTTTATACTTGATTTCAGTTACTGAAAATACAAATTAAAATCCTACTTTAGTTACTGGTGAAAAACATAACTTTTGTTACGTTGCAGTTGAACGTAGCAGAAACTGAGTCTTCACTATGTGTGAAATCCCACAAAGTCAAAATGTTTGTTGACTTGACATAAACACTTCTTAATAAATGAATATTTAAAAATCTTTTCTCCAATAATTTCCATTGTTATGTAAATTTTGTGTAAGTCAATTGTTTGCCATATAGAAACAAAGTATACATATATAACCAGTCATGTAGTTCCTGGGCTGTTGTACAAAATATTTGAACAAGGGATAATACAACTGATAAAAAAACTGGAAGATTATATTGGCCAGAATTTTAGGTGTTATGTGAAGACTGGGTTAGGACTGCCATTCTGGATGAATGCAGGTGTCCTACAAATAATAAGATTTCAATTTGTGTTCTGCTCATAGCTTTCTTTCGAGTCCACAGGACCTCTTATTGCTTGAATTTCTCCCATTTCCGATATCCGTTTACTTCACTCTCATTGGACTTCTGAATGAAAAAAAGTTGTGTGTGTGTGTGTGTGTGTGTGTGTGAACTGTCTGTGAGTGAAAACCTTTGTTGTTTTCATGCACATAGTGAATTGTACTTAATTATTAATCATCATCATTATAGCATCTGCAATTTGATAATTTCTTTAGAAATGAATGAAAGAATTCTGTTTCTGATACCATTTTTTGATTTCTTTCTTTTTTTAATGTTGAATACTACTGATACATCAGAAAATCCTGTTAGCTATACTTTTCAAGTTATAACCAGAATTTGACTAATTCTTAGTTTACAACTACTTTGGCTCAGCCTTATATGGTCCAGCCTGGTAATTCTGTATGCTGAATTACTATGTTGTCCAGTAATGTGTCTTTCTATATATCCAAGTGGGTCTGTTAAAACTATACTTAATACCTCGAAGAATATCTTCAAGGCATGTCAAGGTTTTCAGCTAGCTCATAATGAATACAATTTGCTTAAAATCCTGAGATTCTCAAGCTTCATCATTTGCTTTCTCTTCCCCACTTACTCGCTTCATCTATGAATCCCTCTGGGTCTTTGTACTTGCTGCTTTACTCACAGAAAATATTCTTGACTCAGTATCCATTTGTCTGGCTCTCTTGTTTCTTTTAGTTCTGATTAATATCATGTTGCCATAGAAAGAATTAACCAGACTATAAACTAATTGCCATTTTTTAGTCAGAATTGTTATGTTAGCCAAAGATGAAGGAATGTTTTAAATCAGATTTTTTGATTTTTCTCTGCCTTTACTTAACTGTGTGTGTGTGCATATCTATATATAGATATGATTTTAGGAATACTTCACATCTCAACATGTACACATACTTAATTCACTCTCTGCTCCTCCATTTATGCTCCTGTGCTATTACTCTACCAAATTCCCTTCCCATCCTCATCAGGTAGCCACTATGTGTTTCACAGAGTGTAAAAGTTATTTCTATTGTATTTTTTGCCAGCTTGCATTCTTCAGTTACTACAAAAGACTAATACCATACAGTTATTATCTTTCATTTTCTGACTTATTTCACTTAGCATAATACCTTCAAATTCCATTCATTACTCCCTAGGAAGTAGTATTTCATCTTTTTTTTTTTTTCATTAGCTGAGTAGTATTTCCTTAAGCATATATGTGATGTGCATCACATAATATGTTTATCGAGTTGTCTGATGAACAAAGCGATTTGACTGTTTTCCAGTTTTGTCAAAGGTGACACAGGAATAGTACCATTCTAGATGCGCAGGAGATAGGATAAGTAATTCTATACTATGGATGCCTTGGGCTTATTAAACTTTAGTTCTCTCACTTTACAGTCATTGTCCAGATTCAACTACTTCCTCATATCATTTTTTTTATTGGTGTGGTATTGTATAACCAATTAAATGTGTAGGTGTATATGCATATGTATATCATAAATTAATATAATTCATTTGTATCTGTGTATGTATACATATATTATATATACCTATGTGTTATAGACCTGTATATGGAATTTTTTGTCTTCTTTTTTTTTCTTTGTATATTAATAGTCTGGTTTCCTCAATAAAATGTAAACTTCATAAGGTATTGACTGCCTGTTTTGCTTTATTCATTGGCTTTATTCACTGTCTATAACATAGAGTTTTGAAGATTGTTTGATAAGAACTGGAAGGTTAATAAATATTTTCATAATGAATTCAAAAGTGAATTTCCATTTTTCTTATAAGCAGAGTATAAATTCCCTGTGACAACTAGGTCAATTGAAAAAGTCTGCATTTAGTAACCATTTCTGCAACTTGGGTTTTTATCACTCTAAAACTAGAATTCAGCCTAAGTTATCCAAATTACAAACCTCTTAAGATAACTTTATTTGAATAACACTAATTTATATCATATTTTAGGCTTTTGGTTTACACTTAGTATCTCTGTTTATAGAGTGCTCCAGACAATGGAGTCTCAGAATAAAGAGATCATATTTGCACTATCTTTGAAATAGTTTGCTGGAGCACATGTTTGGCATTTAATAAAAACAACTATATAATTAATAAATGAAGTGTAGAAAGGTATAATGAGTTTAATAAGATTCTGTTCTGTTTTAGTGATGTTTAACTTGCAATTTATAAAGTGATTTAATCAATAACTCCCTGGGATATCTATGTGTTATGAAGAGAGTTGGATTTAGAGTTTCAGTATCTGAATCTTAATTTGAAATTCTTCATTTTGGCTGAGTCACTTAGCAGCTCTAAGTCATAATTTCTACACGGGACTAGTGCCAGTTACATAAATCCCCTCCCAAAGGTAAGTATAAGAGAACAAATATGATTGCTTATAATAAAGTTTTGGCCTATGCTGTAAAACTATTATTACTGCTATTTTAAATAATTTAAAAGTTAAAATTTTTTCAACCTCATTAAACATATTAACAATCTAATAAATATATTTTACCATCTATTTCCCTTAAGGTAATAAATACGCCTGATTCAAAATAAGCAAATAAGTAAATGGTAGTAATCGTTGTTACATTAATTACTTCAACCTTGTTTTTTCAAATTTGAAAAAAAAAAAAAGTTTTTCCCATCAGTTCATTCCCTGGATTCAAAACTGTGTTAGAATTGCATAGTCTTCTCATCATTTCAAATAATTAAATGAATTATTTTGGAATAATATTACAAAACCCCAAGACTATCCTTTTTGATTAAAACTTATTTATTTCCTATATCACCCTAAATAACCTTCTTATACCTTCAGATACCCCCTCTTATACCTCCAGGTACCACATGGGATCTAAGATCCCCCTCTCAATACTCCACTTTGCTTCTATTCACTGTCTTTCAAAGTTACCTATGACTCTTTTATTGTTGTTGTTTGGGGAAATGCTTTTATAGATAAGTGAGCAATTCAATAAGGGAAAAATTAAGACATTTAACAGCATACAGGCAACAGAAAGAAAATGTTGTTCCTTTAATTTTCAGTTTCTTTAATATTTAACAGACACATCTTTATTCAAACACAATAATTAAAGCAAGAATACAAGATACCACAGTATAAAGCTATAGTACTCTCAGCACTCCTAACTACTACATAATTTTACAAACAGAAGAGCCCAAAGTGGCTACAGTATTCAAAGATTTCCCATGCTGAGAACATGAAGAACCCCCAAATGTTTAAGAAGTAGATTGTCTACTCACGAGGATATAAGTCAAGAGATCTGTCCATGCTTGCTGATTTGGTGCTGTTGGGATGTTGGACAATGTTCTGATTCTCCTCATATTGAACAAATAGTGCAAATAAAACAATCATAGTGATCTCCAGGCCAAGGGCCAGAAGAGGGAATTTGAACCTCATGTTTGTGGTAATGGACAGAGCTACTAAGGGCTTCACAGGCTGTGTGAAGGTTGATAAGAACTGAGGGACTGCTCTGTGTGGAATTATGGTGCATATTCAAGGCACTCCAGTGATATCACAAGAAAAAAAAAAGGGCCATACTGGTGAAAATGTCCCACCCATTGGGGAGAGTTTTATTCTGTAACTGAATTGTTATTCTAAAGACTGTTTTAAAAATATACAATATGGATTTAAAGAATCTGTGTGATAAAAGAGATCTATTACAAAAAAAGCATCTGGAACCCTATTTAATTTAGTTAATTAAACATTACTTGAGTACTTACCATATGACAGACACTGAGGAGACACAAAATTAAACACGTTATAAAATAAATTCCTCAAATTTCTTGAGGAAACTAAGAACCTAGTTAGGAAGGCAGAAGTAGAAGTATGATTAGGTAAAAACTATAATAATATTTATAAAAGTATTATGAAATATAATTAGGATAATAAGGCATTTTGTGGTGGGCCAAGAACACAGCATACAAAATAATACTGACAGACAAGGGAATAGCATAAGGGTTGCAAGAACAAGGAATCTTGAAGAACAGAAAGTAGTTAAATAAAGCTGGAGTGTCAGAGAGAAGGGGAAAGAGAAAGGGAATGATTTGGATGAAGGTTTGTGAAGGGTATTTTACACAAAACTAAAGATACTAGATGTTGAATAGCAGACCATGGAAAGGGGAATTTATTGACTACTCAAAAAATTGGTTTTGTTGGGGCTTCCATGGTGGCACAGTGGGTTAAAACAGAATACTAAGAAGCTAAAGCCACTTCAGCATGAGTTGGAACCCGAGCCCTAGAGGTGACCCACATGGTGCGGCAGACCTCTCCTGATCCTCCCACTGCTCCCCTCAGTAGTGTACATAACCAGTCTACTTGTTCTGCTCCCCACTCTGTCTCTGGTGAAACCTCTCACTTCTCCTATACCTCTGGCCTATACCCCAGTTTTTCATGCATAAATAAATATTTTTTTAAAAATTGGTTTTGTTTTTTTTAGGATCAGTTTTTTGTTGAAAGCTTACTTTATTCAAATGTAAATAAAATGAGCACACAAATATGTTAGAGGATGTATTTTTAGCCCTAAAGAAAAGATGTGGCTTATAATTTTCTTTCTTTGCAAATTTGTCACGTGTAAATGAGAGATGAAGCAATTCAAAATTACCACAGTAGTATTTTCCTTCATACTGTAAATGTACTCACAATACAACCGACTTTATTTGCAGATGGCATAATTATATACATGAAAAGTCCAAAAGACGCCATTAAAAACTCATTGAATAATAAATTGAGTAGTACTATGTAGTACTGTGTAAGTTACTTCTAATGTCAACAACGGACATAATCATAGTGCAGTGATTAAAACCAGATTATCTAGCATGGGAATAATGCTACTAATGAAACTCCAGAATTTTTTTTTTTTTAAGATTTAATTATTTATGCATCCAGATCTGGGATATAGGCCAGAGGTGCAGGGGCGGTGAGAGGATTCATCAGAGAAAGAGTGGGGAACAGGCAGAACGACAAAGTACACTGCTAAGGGGAGCAGTGGGCTTCTCAGGAGAGGTCTGCCACGCCATGTGGATCACCTCCCTGGCCAGGGATCAAACTCATGCTGAAGTGGCTTTAGCTTGTTGTGCTTTAACCCTCTGTGCCACCAGGGAGGGCCTGAAACTCCAGACTTTTTAACAAGTGCCCTTTTCTGTTCCAAGCTTTCACCCAGAATCTCATAATTTTATCTATTCATCATGATTTTTAGTAATATCCTATAATCTACAATGGGTTCTCAGTCTTTTCTTGCCTTTCATGACTCAAAGTTTTTGAGGGACACTGGTCAGGCACTTTGCAGAATTTCCCTCAATTTAGGTTTGCCTGATATTTTTCTCATGATAAACCTGGGGTTATAGATTTAAGGCCAAATGCCAAAAAGGTGAAATGCTCTTCTCATCCTATCTTATCTGTAGGGAATGCAGAACATATATGTATATGGTTACTAGTGCAGTTAGCCCTGGTTACAGGTAAAGAGGGAGAGAAGTTTAAATGTCTAAAAATATTTATTCTACACTGTATTATCAAAAATGAATTATATCTTTAATAAAAAATTGACAAAAATGAATTATTGTTAATTATTTTGCCCTTTGAACTACTTACTCATCTTCTTAAACCATGGACTAATTTTTAAAAAGGTGTAAAATGTAAAATTTAATCAGGAGAAGCAAAGATATTTCTATCTTGTGTCCTTAACACTACAAGGTCCTAAAACACAAATTCCTGTTAACATTATTTTACATCTACAGGGTAGTTAGGAAGACAGAGCTTTCTCATATTCTTATACACAATAAAACTAGCAATCTTAGCTCAGAGCCTGAAAGATTTTCTGACTGAAGACCTTAGTATTTAGATCTAAATACATTTCAGAATGGATGTTTGTCACAGCTACCAGAAATAATTCCACAAATGAGATAAATGTACAAAGAACATTCAAGAAAGTACTACTTATCTTCTAGGTTGGTGTCTGGAGTGACTCAGAATGGGCCACACTGTTTTGACATATGGTTGTGAGCTACCCTCCAATACAGCCTGTGCCCAAACTAGGCATATAACTTTTTACCAAGAAGTTTAGTACAGCACCAAAATCTGTGTTCAGTGTATGTCCAGGCTGACTTTGAGGAGTTCACTATGAGACCTGAAGTTCTTATAAGACTCAAAGATGAAAATGTGTATGTCTGCCAGACATACGGTATATGCTACAGGGTCCATGACAGGATTGAGTGTGCTTTTCTTCTGGAAAAGCAGAAAATTGTGGTGAAAGTATTGAAGTCACAGGAGTCAGAAAGCTAATTAAAAGTGGAAACTTAGAGATATTTAAGCGAAAAGCACCCCTTTACCTCTTCCCAGTCCTGAAACCTCAAACCATTCCAAATCACAACTCAGATGTACAGCAGATATTTGTCTTCTAGCAATCATTTTAGAAATTGTCCTTGTATAACTCCACTGAGGAAAGTTTATATTCTTAATATTTGCTTTGACTTATAGTCATACCCTCTTCCTTCAACCCAAATATAGAGAACAGGGAACCTGCCAAACTATGCAAATAAAAAGGTGTCACTTAACATCAACGTAAACAATGGCTGTAGGAAAAAAGCTCTTATTACAGCCTCTGTTACTTTAAAAAACATTTTATAAGTGAATAAAAAAGGGCTATGTCCCATAAATTGTCTTCATAACTTCACTAAAAAGACTGCAGTAGTGTAGCTACTACCCAATGCACAAAATTTAAAAAAAGATACAAGGAGCAAACTGGCATCTGAGCTCCATGAGATCCCGCCTGATCAGTGTCCTGGCGGTTAAAAGAAAGGGAAGTCATGCACACCAGGCCTGGTCTGGAGCAAGCTGCATTTCTAAGATAAGGATGGAGCAGGGGAGCTTCCAGAAAGCATGACAGACCTTTACTTATTTTTCCTTCCAGAACCTGATCTCTTTCCCCACCACATTTATCTTTGCTCTTATCAATGTGCCTCAGCTTGTTGAATTTTAGACACTGAAGTGTCTTTAGAGTAAGTGTGGCATTTTTAATATTAATTAGCATCTGATATCCTCAGGCTTTATACGTGTGCTAATTTATAATCCTTAAAAAGAGTTAAGCAAGGTAGGTTCATTTAATATTGTTATCCTACAAAGGGGACATCCAAGAAACCAAATCACTTCCAAAGTTTAATAGGTTTTAAAAATTCCAGCACCCAAATTAAAATGCAAGTCTTCCTGACTTGGAAACTATTCTTTTTCTTTGGCTAGTCAGTTCAGTGTTCTTGTATTAAATCTTTCAGGTATTACCCACATCCTGTGTTAATCTTTATAGAAAGGCGAACAGTTTTATAAGCATATATATACATGTCTATATATATTTATAGATGCATATATATTCAAACACATATATACGTATATATGTGTCTATAAATACATAGGTATGTAGTTATACACAATTTTAACTTGTGAGAAGTTATGAACAAATTTGTTCTTTTTAAATGATGTATATCATAAAGTAAAAGGGAGTATCTATATAAAGTAAAAGGGAGTATCTATTCATTCATTCCCACTATATCATTATTGAGGTGAGGATATTAAGTTTAGTGTTTATCATTTTGCTCTTCCTGCATATTCCTGATGTCTTATTACTAGTGAAGTTAACCTTGGTTAACTATCTCTAGTTATAAAAATACTATAATAAACATAAAAATGATCTTATATCTTATTAATATCAATAATAGTATAATATTCTTACTCTATTTAGTGAAATAGAATGACAATTTTTGGGTTATAATATTAAAATTATGCTTTCGACTCCATTAATGCTATATTCATGGGACTAGGGATAAAAATAGTGAATACAATAGAGGTGCTATCCTGACAATGCTTTAGTTGTGTGGGAAGTGAAGATAATGAACACAAGCTTTAAATATAATTCTAGCAGTAATAGTTACAGAAGTAGGTACAAGACAAGAGAGTGAGAGATGCATTTGTGTGTGTATATATGTATGATTGACAGACAATAAGAGAAACAGAGATAGAGAGATCAGGGAATGTTTTAAAAGATTATCAACATTTGAGTGAGGTTAAGTATTCTGTACCCAAATCCACTGGGAAAGGGAGGGATTGTTTTTCACACAATTCTTGGATACCAGGGGGATGTCCTACAATTCAACTCAGTTTTGATACTACCTACCTGGAGAAAGCATCAGATATTATAAAAGATTTTTCTCCACTGTATATGTCAACTTATACCTCCTTATTTTGAAAAAGATTTAGTGTATAATTTCTCAAACATTAGATTGGTCTGTTTCAACCTGCTGTTATCCATTTATTTTATTTTATTTCTAAAGATTTATTTATTTATGCGTACAGAACTAGGGTACACGCCAGAGGTGCAGGGACAGCAAGAGGTTTCACCAGAGACAGAATGTGGAGCAGAACAGGCTGACTGATGAAGTACACTGCTGAAGGGAGCAGCGGGTGTGTCAGGAGAGGTCTGCCACGCCATGTGGGTCACCTCAGAGGTGGGGATTGAACTCAAGCTGAAGTGGCTTTAGCTTTTTAGAGCTGCGCTTTAACCCGCTGCACCATCAGGGAGGGTCCTGTTAACAATTTTAAATGAGACTATAAACAAAGATTTATCAGTGGTAGAATATAATTTTGCTCTTATTTTTTGTCCTTGATAGTTACATTTGTGTATATTGTAAGATAATACCCTTTCTTAAATCTACAGCTAAACTAATGAGGAGGGCTCAAAATGTCAAAAAGCAAAAAGCAACTAAGAGTTGAACTGATTCGGTTTTTGGTTGAAATTTAATTTTATAGGTAAACATTTTGGAAACTTTGCTATGTCTGATCATTTATCTCATTGAGGTTAATTATAAATTATTGCACAAGAATTGTATACATGTGATTCTTAAAATAAGTTGTTTTGAGTCAAGTGCTTTTGTTTAAAAAAGGAGGCCATGCAACAAAAAGAGATGTCAGTATTCTAGTTTATTCTTTATACAGGTGAAAATGGTGTAGTTGGAGTGAAAATGGTGTTATAATTTCTTTTTTTGGTGTGTAGCTTCAGGAATCACATAATTCTTCACTTTTGTCAAAAGTTTTAGTGACCTAAGTCTTATGGTTATGTACATTTCAAAGTCCTCAACTTTTCTAATTCAGTAAGCTTAAAGTACCAAATTTATGTCAAAGCCTAAAGTTGTCATCATATGCCATGCTGTTTTCATAAATCCTTGTATGAAAGGGATCCCATAAGGACCCAAGGGAAAAAAGATGCATTCCTTTTTATAATCAGATTTGTCACTAATACACCTACAATTCCACCTTTGGCATTCATCAATTCAATGATGCAGTCTTTTTCTGCCTAGGTCTACTCAACGGACATTAGTCATTTCAGTAAATTTTGTTTTCACATAGACAAGTGGCCTTGCACTTTTGCTTGAGCAGGTCATGTTCACAACCAGCTGTTTTCTTCAAGGAACTACAGTTGCTAAGGAGATCTTCATACTCACAATTATTGGCTGTAACAAAAACAGATTAGCTACGTAATTATCATTTTTCTTAGTACAAAACAATCTACACATTCAAAGTATAATAGGGGTTAAGATTGGACAAATAAGTCAATGACATTTACGCTATAATAGGTCTTTGGTCTTGAGGGAAATATAAGGTATCTTAGTTGAGTTCACTGATTAATCTACCCTATTTTGGTGATATGATTTTAAACAAATTGACCTACTTTTCTTCTTTAGCAAAGACTAAAAGACTATAAATAAATCCAAAAATGCAGATTCTAAAATGGGAATTACTAGCCACATGTAATAATGTAAAATCATTTTAATTTTTAATTTTACTAGAGATACTTCAAATGTTCAATGGTCATATGTGGCTAACGCCTAGTTTTAAGACATCTACTGATAGACAATATTTCTATCATGGACAGCAAAGAATTAGTCTACAATATTTTCTTTTTGGAGAAAATTTTATCTGTGGAAGATAATGATGTAAAAAAAGACAATATGCTTCTATTCCTTTTAATATTTCTTCTTGGATGCCCTCCTTGGGCCCCAAGCTCAACAGATCAATCTACACTCATCAGGCTACCCACAAGCCTGACCATCAATGAGTAATTATTCTACCCTTCCCAAGTCTCAGTAAAAGAATGCTCTGACTATTCAATATTTTAGGCCGGGTAGTGAATCAATCTTAGTAGCTTTTCTACTTCTGACCAGCACAGGTAACAAATCCTGCCTCTCTACATATTTTCACCTTTTCTTCATTTATTTTGCCAGAATACATTAAAGACATGATTTTTTTTAAATTCCCATTTTCCACAGTTTTCTAGCAACTGTTCCTCCAGGTCATTACTAGACAACTTTCTTTAAATATGATTCTGACTTTATCACTCTTTTGTTTAAAAATTTTCAATTAACTCTTTCTTGCTAATAAATTCCAAACTTTCTTGCAAACAACATTCAATAGAGAATACTTTTTCAACTTTTTCTTCCTTGAGTCATACCTTTGGTGTCATCAACAATCTAAGCTAAATTCAGTCAGAAAAAAAAATGTTAATTTAAGGTAAATACATTTGACATTTACCTCAATGAATGGGTCAAGCTGTGCAAGCTGTATTAATAATTTTAATAAAAGTATCATCTATAAAATATCAACAGCTAATTTTACTTCTATTCCTAACATCTTAGGGAATTATGGTCAAGTCACTTGATTTTCTCTTTTTGAACAATATGTAGGTTCTCTGAGTTAATATTGATAAAGATTGGATTTTATCATTGAAATTATGCACAAAACTATCCAACTACAGTGCAAGTAATTATGAAGCTAAATATGATTTCAATTATACTATAGAAAAAAAGTTAGCATTCAACATGATGAATTCTCTAGAATTATCCTAGACTAGAATCGTAAAGATTAAGCAATAATGTAGTCTCACATCCTTAGATTTATACATTCTGATTCTTTAAAAAAAAAAAAAGTTTTGTTACAAATTTAGCATTGGTGAAATGAGCTATTTATCAGAACCATGGATATTTGATATTAATAGGAAAAATTACATTCTTTCCATTACAAAGAAACTGTAAGTTACTGAAGAATGTGAAATGTTTACTTACCCACTTATACATTTTTACTTACATACTTTGCTGCATGTAAGATTACTATCTTTCTGTCTTTGATATAAAGGCTTTATATTGGTTATTATATTGGCTATTTTTGGCTAGTTCTAAATTTATAAAAAGAAAAGATATTAACTCTTTATTCTAAAGGGAAGATGATCACCAACTTACTACATAGTCCATTGTCACAATTATCAGGGCAGCTGGAACAAGGTTCTCCTTGTTGGTAAGGTGTATTCTTTTTGCTCAGAATATTACCACTGGAATTTAAAATATACAATGTTAACTTTATTTTTTTACCTTGTTGTTTAAAATGTACACTAAAAGCAGTTACGTCACCAATATAGTTATTCAATTAGTTAATAAAATGAAAAATTGTAGTCCTAATGTGTGATTCAGATAAAGGCCAAATTAAATCTGTTATACACTGATCCCTCTCCTTGACTATAATTCTGCAAATTGAGAAACTAATCCTCAAAGTCAGACTATAGATATGAGGCATCCAGGAGGAGAGGGCATAAGGAAGAGGAGGTGGTGGAAAAATGAGCAAAGAATGTAAAATACCAAAAAAAAACAAACAAACAAACAAACAAACAAAAAAACAACAACGAGCAAGAATGTAAGACAATGGTACTTTATTAGAATAAATGAATGAGTAAATAAATGTTGGGACAATTCCAGTCTCTTCATTTTCCAATAGACTAGGTCAAATTGGCAAATTGGTAAATGTGCTGACTAATGTATGTTTTACATGTCTGCTAGAGACAGGAGAGATGGGGTGGGGGTGAAGTTTGCAGTATGGAAATGAATACTGAATTTTACAATATTGGATCATATTTGAAAGATATTAAAAAAAATTATTGTTCTTATATGAACTAGAGAAAGTAAAGCCCCTAAATATACATTTTTGACATCTAGATGGTGCTAGTGAATTTTTGTAATTAATGTTTTTGTTTGTGGTAAGAAAGTTGGAAAATTTTTAAGTTTAAAGAAGTGGTATGTGACAGATTTTCAAGTTTATACAAAAAGGATTATTTTTAAGAAATGGATAAGTAACAATATTAGGATATAGTCACCTCACAGGGTCTAGCTTGTAATTCATGAATAATCAGTATCCTATTAGTCACTTAATTTATTAAAAAAAAAACATAGGAGTGCAAATTTTGTCAAGAGGCCTGTGGCAATGCATTTGAATCAATCTTGTGCATAGCATATTATGTGAGTGTGTGTGAATTCTTGCAATAATTGTGAAATACTTATAAAGGTGTTCTATATTCCTACTTTACCTCCTTATTTAGATTTATTATTACTTTATATGCTTGGTTCGTCTCATAGGTAGGCAGGATAAATTGTGACTATGTAGGATCCCTTAATTCTTTCCATTAAACCCTCATATGAGCTTTTAGGAAAATGACTTTAGAGGCCAACCTTCTTAAATTGGAGATTCATTTACTTGGATTATCTCAAAATACATCCTGCAGGAAGGTCAGTTATGGAAGCCCTCCTGCCTCCGATGGTAAGGAATTAAACATTAAAAGCAATTGAGGCTAACATGTACTGATATTAGATCTTTGACATTTTCATAGGACTTATTGTGAATACCTTTAAACATATTGGTTGAAGAAATAGCACATTTCATGCTATACATAAAGGCCATAAGGAATACTTCATTATATTTTTATTTTTTGTGAAAAATTCTAAGAAACAAAGGCTTACAATGTTACCTGTACATATACTCTGTTTGAGACTCAAGCGTGAATCATTTCTAATGCTAATGATATCGTTGGTTTTTCAGGTAAGTAGGAATAGGGATATGTCAACAGGAAGGGCTAAAATCACAACAGGCTATACCACATTGGCCACTCTCTTGTTTAACAGTTACCAGCCACCTACAATATTAACTTAGTGAGAAGTGATGATACCAAATCTAGAGAAATGCACAGGGACTATCCTGGAGCTGTAGGTGCTAAGAAAAGGCATTTATTTATAAATGGGGAAAGGGAATTTTAGATTTTATATCTGGAACAGTTTGGCCTCTTCTCTGATGACATCTCATATTAAATATGCTTTCTATTCTGATTTGCTTAATAAATGGGAAACTTAAAATATTAAATTGCAGATGGACTTATCAGATAAACTGTCAAGTATACACTTACGCTGGACAATAGTGGCAAACGTAGTAGTATTTCAGATCTGCCTGATTGGGACAATAGGCAATTCCACATCCAACACGGTAAGATGAATACCAAACAAGCTATGGAAGCAAAAGGCATGTGTGAGAGCACATAAAAGAACAGGGTATTTTTTAAATGTAGAAATGGAAAAGTAAAACAAATATTTCCATTTTATTTTCAGTCATCTATCTTATGTTTAATTAATTAATTGAAATAAACTCACAAATTTTTAAAATACTACTGCTTCGTAAGTATCCACAATTTTACCCATTTTATAAAGTTAAAAAAGTACAGAGTGCACTTCCCTACCAAGCATTTTATAGGAGTTAGGAATAAATGACAGCTTTAGATTAAGTACAGAGGCCCAAGGCAATGCACTGGAAGGCAAGGCAAATGCCAGAACTAATACCTAATCAGGCTCTTTCTACAGTTTAAACACTGGAGCTGCTCATAATTTATTTGAAGCTTTTTTATAATTAGAGCATCAATGGCAAAAGTACTTTCCTCTGTTGCCTGCGCTCCTTACTTGAGTATAATGTCCAACGATATCACTGGAACTCTTTGGTCCTGTGCCATATATGAAATTGTTACTCTCATCGTACCAGCTTTGGATTGCATCTGACCAAGAAGTAGGGTCACTTGACATATAGAGATTCTCACCACATTTTGTATCTAGGAAGAAACAGATTATTCATAACAAAAGCAATAAAGCTTGCAAAACAAAAGAAATCAACTATATGAATAAAAGGATGGTGCTGTTTCCATGCCTGCCCATATTTAATTAAAATATAAAAATTATAAAAAAAAGATGCTTCCATTATTCTTCATCAGTTATAAAATGGAATAGAAAACAGATCTGTTTAGCACATGGAGAGAAGACTCAACATGCAAAATTTTAAGTAGGATGAAAACTTACTCATCAAAAATTATTATTCCAGAAGTTACCAGACCACAAGAATAACATTACCACCTTCAGAGAAAGCACACCAGCTGTCTTCCATCTTCTAATTTAACATGTATGAGGGTCAATAAATCCAATATTTTATATTTAATAAAAATATTCTTGTATTCAAATTGTCCAAGATGTATTCTATTTCATACTAAAGTCTTCATGTCTATAATGCCTCATGTGTTCTTGGTTTTGTGTGATAAGCTTGCAAAAGGCAGTGACCAACTTTTCTCTCTCTCATCCTCATTCCCATCTTACCAGAGATTTTCACATATATATCCTTGACTAAATGAGTGTTATTTTGATTTTGTGAGAATTTTGGTTAAGAAAATTTTACAGGCAATCTTTTAGTAACTCCAAGAGGCTACTCTGACTTCAAGAGGAATGGCAGTTTTTAAGGCTTTTGGATCTTTTCAAAATTGATATAAACTTAGTTCAATAAATCAGAATGCCACAAGGCCTAATCCTCTTCAGAGAATTAGACAAAAATGCTCTTGTAGAAGGTGACATCAGTGACATAGTGAGTAGGAGATCCTGGACTTCCCTTTCCCAACATATATACTGATTCAGCAAAAAAAAAAAAAAAATTCATAAAATTATCCTTGTGAGAAACCAAAAAACTAATTGAACTTACTGGTCTCTAAAAAAAAAAAAATATGGAACCATGTTCTCTGAAGCTTGAGCAAAATTGGGACAATACCTTCTAACAGGCACAGAGCCATATGATCAGGACAAGAACCTTAGGCTTCCAGGGAACCTGGATCATGTGCCCAGCAACCCAGCCTTCTAAAGGGACTGTCCAGAGGATTGATTCCTGTCCTGTTAGTCTTGGAACTTATGTTCAGGCACAGGATGAAAATGGAGATGGTGGCTTAGGTTGGTAGATACCATAACTCCTCCTGGCCCAACACAGGAAATATACTGGCTCTCAATGAAGAGTTGATCATTGTGTCCAATGCTCCAATTTCTTCAGAGCTATCCAAAGAACTAACATCTCTCTTGCCAGTCTGGGAGCTTTATTATTTTTGGCATAGTCTAACTGCCCTGTGGAGAAGAGATGGCAGTTTATACTGGCAAATAACACAGCTCCTTCCCTAAGCTCAACAAAGAATACATAAAGGAAAATTCCTCTTTTAATATCTCCCCAAGGTAGGTGAGTATAATGTGCCACTTCACGAGGCATGCCCCAAGAACTGGAATTTTTCTTGTCTATCTTGGAGCTTGGCTGGTTTGGTAGAGTTTAAGCCAGGGAGGACAATAGAGATAGTGATCTGGATTGGTAAATACCAGAACTCTTCCGCCTCACACATAGGTCATACATAACACTTGACTATAATCAAAAAGTTTAAGACTAAAGATTGAAAGAAGACCCAAGATAGCATCAGAGGAGTTCCCCTGGATGGCCATGTAGGTAAGCAGTAGAATACCACATCCAGAAGGTTCCAGGACTTGGGGTAAATGAAGAAAACCTCTTGGACATCAGAGAGTGGACAGACTGACAGAAGGTGTATGGAGATTGATGCATTAAGGAACAACTGGTGGGTGGAGAGCGAGAGCAGCTTGAAGGTTGTGGGTGGGAGAAGGAGACTTCCATAAAAACTACCATGGTACTGTGACTAAGCCAATGGCTTTAGGGTAGGGAGAAAGGGACAATGTGGATGTACACATTCTTGAATGGGGGAGAAATATGTGAAGAGGATCTTGGATGATCCCAGAAAGCCAGATTCCCAGTGAAAGGAACAAGAATATTGTGCTGGGCTTTGCTCCCTCCCCCACCCCTGGGGACTGCATTTATCTGGTAGGTCTCACTGTGAGTGCAGATATAGCAGTCTCAGGTGTGGAACTCTACAGAGGAGTGCTCACAGGGTTAGAAACATGAGCCACGCTCAGTGCTTCTTCCCCATTCCCAAGCATTTAAGACATACTGGAAAGCTACAGAAGATGGGCAGACAAAACACACAGTAGCTTAAAAGCTCAAGGGACTACAATACCTCAAGAAAAGAACTATACTTTACTGTCCAACCAAAAAAGATATAGAAGATTTGTCTTCTTAACAGAGAATTTAACATTGCCATGACAAAATTATTTAAATAGAGGGAAATGTGGATGAATAAGTCAAAGTGATACAAGAGAACACTAACATGTAATAAAAGTGATATAGCAATATTCCAAAAACAAACATAATACATGATAACTAATGAACAGAAAATATAAATTGAAGATTCAAATAAGAAAATGAGGGAGTTGTAGGATACAAAAAGATCAGTAGAAGAGAGAAGCCATTCTAGAGTGTGATTGTGGAGTGAAGACAATCATAGGCATGAGGAGGAAGAAAGGGAGCAGGGAGGAGGAGTCCCACAGGTCTGTGGTAGAGGATTATTGTTGTGTTGGTATTAGGTGTGGTGTGGTGTGGTAATATACATCTGAAGAAAACCATAGACTTCTACCTGCGAACCATAGATAATATTGTAAACCAATGGAATCTCAGTTATAAAAAAAAGAAGAAAAATTCCTCCTTAAAGTAGATTAAATATTTTTAGAGCAAAATTTAGGAAGAAGTCAACATATTTCAGTACTTGTAATAAAACAAAAATAGATTTCAAAAAGCCATAAAGCGATACAATAACACACAAAAAAGACAATGGGTTAGAGATCAGAATGTTTGGTTAATTTTGTAATGTACACTACACTACTACTTCAGACTGTATTCTCAGATAAGTCATTTCTCCCATGTACTAGTTTCTGATCTTTAAAAGTGGAAAAAAAGATACATTACCTTTTTACTCATAAGGGAGCTGAGAACAGTTGAAACCCTGCTTGAGAAAATACTTGCATGTAAATAAGAAACAAGTCTGAACTTGACACCAGATGACTTCTATGTATAGCTACCTTGGTTTCATAAAGAAAGCAGTATAAACAATATTTATTCAGTAAGTCTTTTCAATGCAACATACTAGAATGACGCTTTATGTTTTCTTTGTTCAATATTATTTTGCTAACAAATATTTACTAATTTACATACTGGTTTTTCGTTCCTCTGGATCACTGTGTTGTAAAGTGCACTTGTTCGCCCACTTTTGAGCATTTGTTGTTGCTTCTTTGTTCCATTCCTAAAAGTCACAATGAAAAAGAAAAAAAAATACATGTTTAAAGGTTCAATTTCTATGAAGTACGTGATTGGTTGATTGATTTTTACTACTTTAAAACTTCTCCAGATGTTTTAATGTCATTGACATTAAAATATCTTTTCTTTAGGGTGTATTTATCTTCCCCACTGCCAGTTTTTTCATGAGAAGGCCAAAGGTGGTAGATTATCTAACAAAAGAAATAACTAATACAATATTTACTTAGGACAGTATAACTGCCACACCTAGGATATTTAACAATAGTGCTACTCTAAGTTCTGATCCACTTGTGAAATATCCTAATATTTAAGTAGTAATAAGCTGGCTTACATAATTCACAATTCCATTTGCAGTCCACTGAGTCCATAAGGAAGACATCTAATTTTTCTGAACTAGTGTGAACCACAGAAAGTGTGCTATTATTTGCCCAAAATGGCACTAATCCTTTGGTAAAAGATTGTTTCTTTTAGACTACAAAAGTTTGTGAACAACAATGCAATAGCTTCATAGTTCACTTCTAAAGATTTGATTTCTAATTCTGCCTTCCCATCTTAATAGCTTTGTAAGCTGGCAAATCATTAAACCACTAGAAAGAAAAGAATTCCCCTCCCCACATAGGACAGCTTAAATGAAATAATAAAACAGGGAAAGACGTTTGTAAGCCACAGAGTTCCTAAGAGAAGCCAGTACCAGCTGCCTCTCATAACACCTCTTGTCCACACCATTTACACTATTGCCTCTTACCATCTTTAGCATATTGCTGGCAGGTGGAGCTACTGATTTTCTTAGTTCATTGTGCTTATTTACAATTTCTCTTTGGATTTGTGTTTGGGTGGTTAATAAATTAGTAAAGGCTGGATTCTAAAGAGAAAAAAAAGGAGATCGTTATAAAGATTTCTGACAAGTGGCATGAGTAATTAAGTTAATTCAAGGAAACAAAGGCCGCTTTTAAAAGCATTCAGTTCAAACTAATATTAGTTGTCAAGCAATGACAATGAATCTAAGCCAAAGCTGTGATAAATAGGAAAGAAGTGGTTGGAAGCTTTGAAATTGAGATGCAATTACTGGCATAACAAAAGTGCTACAGATCACAAATGTCAATATTTGGTTTCAAGAAGGCATAAAATGCAATTTTTCTGTGCGAGAAGAATGATTGTATTTTACAACTACAAAGATACAGAAGAGGAACAGTAGGACATATTCATTCACATTTAGTCATGCAGCAGGAGGAATAACAGTGCTGATTCCTCTTAGACTTGAAGAGCATTTACTTGATATGATGTCTGTATTTAGAGAATGTTTAGTTCTAGTTCAAGAGTATTCAACACTCTAGTGCACAATTTTACTTACTATGAGTAGATGATACTATGGATACTCTATGGATATAGAGTTTTAAGAAGATATAAAATGATTTTCCAAAATTAAAAGAATCTCTATGGCAATTTAGGGAAGAAAATCATCCAGTTACTGAACTATTACTGACTTTATTTCATTTAGTAACAGAAATATAACTGACAAGACATTAAATCAGGCGCAGTTATTTTCCTGTGATCTTTGTTGTGTGTTATTTTTGAATGATTTTTATGCATGCATGGAGTTGGTCAAAGTAGGTGGTTTTGGGTGTGTAAATTATTTCCAAAAAGTTTAAACAATTTGATGACCACAAGAGTAAGATGTTATATGACCAAAATTTTGGAGCAGAAATATAACAGGTAGTGCCCTTTGTTGATCTTCCTGATGCCTTGGGATATTGTTCTCACATCCCCACAATACTGAGTTCCTTCAAAACTCTCCAAATCCTGACCACATTTTATCTCCACTCTATATTTACACTTTTATTTCTCCCCAACTTGTATACCCAAGGTCAGGGACCAACAATGAATGCCATTGTACTATAAACTCCGCACTGCTCCTGAGTCCTAGGTTAGAAAGGATCAGCATGAGATATTAATAATACTATCACCTCAAAGTATAAAACATCATCTCTGGGCATTTCCTATTGTTCCTAAAAAATCTGTTTAAAATGATTTCATTCATGCATGTCAACATTTGGTCCTTTAGAAAGAAGCTTTAATCTTACCCCTCCTTCTGCAGGTAAAGGTGGAAACAGCACAGCAATGAGAATCACCAGCACTGGGAGTAAAGCCATTTCTGGGGAGTAAGTCAAAGAGAACAAAGATGTGCATTGAAACATATAGTCTGTGGACCTCTAACCAACAGGGAGAAACTAATGTCATAACCTTGATTTTCTCAAAGCAATTGTGATTCCCAATTTGTAACATGAGAAGATTGTCATATAGCACCAAAAGAATCAACCTTATTTTTGGTAGGGGATATACAACCTTCTATCTAGTTCTGTTGCTCCCAAGCACATCAAAAAGCAAATGTGGGAAAAACAGATTTCTTCAGAGTTACATATGGAACTGGCGATGATTTTTCATCCCAGTTTGTATTTCAATCTCAGTTTTTTAAAGTTCATTTTTAATGTGCTCTCTATCGGTTTGCTATTCTTTATGAAAATTGGAGCTATATTCTTATATTTACACATGACCATAATCACATATCCAGAGTTGTGATAACACAGAAATAAATGAACACTTTATTAATGACTATTTCTCCAATGGAAGAATTAGAAATTAATCTTATTTTCTTTTTCATTCTTGTTTATATTTGAAACTTTTCTAGTACAGAAAAAACCAAATATGCCTAGTGAATATCTAAACTGTTCAAAATTGCTGAATTCATGATTTGATACAAAGTTTGTTTAATATCGTCTTTCCTAAGTTAGAAGACACTCAAATATTGTGTTGTCCATTCTTTTTTTTTTTTTTTTAAGGTTTATTTATTTATGCCTACAAGAACTGGGGTATGGGCAGAGGCATGGAGGGTGAGAGGATTCACTATAGACAGACTGGGGAGCAGAACAGGCAGACTGAATGAAGTATACTGCTGAGGGGAGCAGAGGGTGGAGCAGAGGTCTGCCATAGTATGTGAGTCACCTCTCTGGCTGAGGATTGAACTCATGTTGCAGTGGCTGCTGAGAACTTCACAGTGCTATGCTTTAATCAGCTGCACCACCAGGAAGGGCCCTCATGTTGTCCTTTCTTATAGTGTCACAAGAAAATTCCTTACCCTTTAGATGAAATAATAAAGACCATATTTAGGAAGGACTCATCTTCCCACCATTAGTCATAGAAATTGTTCATGATGAAAACTTACAGGAACACTATTTTGATTTATTTCCTGTGTGTGAGACTGATGCCCCCAATTTTTTAGAGGCAAGGAAATGCTATTTGTGGTACTTCTCAAAACTCACTGATGTGTAAATAGTAGACAACCAATACCTGTCCCATGTATTTCCTGTACTCTTAATAGTGTGTTCATAAAAGGAAAGGAGTGATTATCTATTAGCATGTGTAGTATATTATGATGTCTGATTTTACTCTCGTTATCTTATTGGGTATGAAAATATTTTACAGATGAAGAAATTGAAATTTAGAATGTTAATTAACTTGTTAAGTTTTTATTGTCAGAAATTAGCTTCGATTTCAATTTTGATGAACATTGAAAATAATGTTTTTAACTTGGAAATGTTTTTAACATGAAAAAAAGAATTCTAGTCTGTTTTGAACCATATGGCTAACCACCACCAGCCATACTTGAAAATTTTCAAATATAGACAAGAATAAGGAATACAATTAACTTGACATCATTCTCAGAAAAATTTTATCTACAATGTTTTGAATCATGTATAAATCTATTAAAATTATTTTATTAGTAGCAAAATAAAACTTTTTGACAAAATGTTCACACTAAAATGAGTATTATCACCTGTTGGTTCCCAAAGCAGGATGAAGTAACTGCTTTTATCTGTAGGAAGAAATGTAGAGAAAAAAATTTGCATACTATATATTAGACAATTTATAATAGGTCACATCACAATGTTACCTATTCCTTGACCCTCTTCCATCCTTATTCACCCAACTATCATCTTTGTTCCATATATGAGCATTTTTGACAAATAACCTCATTTTATTACATTTTAATAAAAATGTTCTGAATAAAAAAGATTTCTTACAGAAAAAAAACTTAAAAAGCAATGACATTTTGGTGATAGTATATTTTATGAAATAGTGATCATATTTTATTCCTTTAAACACACATTTAAACAAACATGGTTGAAAAGATTGGTGCCATTTTCCTTTTATGCGTTACTTACTAATGGAAAAATACTGTGCTCTTTCCTGCAGGTGTCTTAAAACCAGGATGGCATAGTTCTTTCCTAAGGTGCCTATAGGAGCAGCATGCTGTAGGGTTTCATACTCCTTGAAGAGGGGAGAAAAAGAATATGAAAATAAAAATGTAGATAGGTAGTATCAATCTGCACCACAAACTTAAAACTTGATTCACTGCTTAGTATTGTCCACCCACACTTTACTTGATCTCCCCATAAAGACCATAAACTTTTGAAATCTGCTTCTGTAACAGGGGACTGAAGACAAAGAATGTTAGAGGTGGGGTCCCCTGGGGGGCGTGCTGGTGAAGATTTTGCCCCTGCAAAATGGAACAAAGTATCAGTGTGGGTGGAGACTCTGATAAGAAATGTAAAGGATGGGCCCTCCTTGGTGG